>NC_034409.1:133501502-133604118 GCF_002078875.1 Numida meleagris | reverse complement strand
AAGGGGGAGGGTTTCTGCCGTGCAGCGTTTTGTGGGAGGAAAATCCTATAGGCGAAGCTGTATGGATTCTCGGTGGCACAGCTCAGTGGCTTCGTGGCTGAGCAGTTCTCAGGCGGGGAGCGTGCAGGGTGTGTGCTTCGCGGGGCTCGCCTGCTCCGAGAGCCTGAATAGATACGTTTAGAGAAGCGGTGCTTTCCAGGAATTTAAATGAGAGCTTCTTTCTTTCTTTTTTTCTTTCCTTCTTTCTTTCTTTCTTTCTTTCTCTTTTTTTTTTTTTTTTTTTTTGGTGGTTGCTTTTCAAGTGTTTTCTGTTAGTTCTGTGTTTGCTTGTGTAGATTGCGTTTGTAAGCAGTTAGCATCTAGAAATCGATATCCTCAAAGGAAAAAGAAAGAAGGTCTCGGCGAATTTACCGCTAATAAGTAGCGTAGATTCTACGGGCAGCGTGTATCTTTAGATGGAGCGTTATCATCCCTAACGCTCAGCTATCTTCTGTGGCGTATTCCGTCATGGCAATATGTTTCAATTGGTACTGGGGGAAAAAAGCGCGACGAGGTTACGCGTTCGAGCAGTTTAGTTGCTGACTGTTGGGGCGAGATTTAGGCACCGCATTTCTTCATCTGAAAGGAAATGTTCAGTAGGAGGCTGGAGGCAGCGGCAGACCTCGGGGTTAAGGTTTCTGCTGGCTTCTCAGTCTGATTTTCCTTTTTCCAGTCTTGCAAACTTTCTGAACTTTAACCCTTTGCAATGAAACTTTCCAGACGAGGTGTCTGCGTCCAGGTAATTTTACTACGTCTACGTATTTGTTTTGGAAAACCCACGCGAAAGTAATTCAGCTGGTATTTGATACAGTGGGGCTTTTGGATGGGGGGTGGAAAGAATTGCTCCAGTTTTCCATATAAAGATGAAGGTCTTACAAGTTTTCAAAGAGCTTTTTTCTTTATTTTGTTTTATTTTAAATACAGCTTAGAGGCTTTTCTCCTTCTTAAGTGCTTTCAAATTTAAATGATGTTTGTGGTGGTTACCCCTTGGTTTTGTGTGCGTCTTTGCTAAAACCAAAAGTTGCACTGTTGGTAGAAGATATGATGAGGAGTGTACTTGGACTGTCTGGAGGTGAGGGGCTGCCTGTGTGTGCAAACAAACAGGGAGATGGATATTCGGCACCGGTTCGGCAGCTGTCACAATGGGCATCCTGGCAGACCTCTGCTCCACTCGCCTCTTGCTGGGAAAGCGTTGACTTTGAGCTTTTTGTAGGCAGAAGTCTTCAGTGTTGGAGTTTAGGACCTCCCCAACTCCTGATGCAGTAGCAAGAAAACTATTTTCTCCTACAGTTCATCTGGGCAGAGGACAGGATTTCCCAGCATTGTCCATGCTGCACTTTCAGAGTTGGAGGATGCATACAAAACGTAAAGCTCTGCTGCTTTGCAACAAATCTCTTAGCATCTATGTTTTGTGATGTGTTTCCTCCTGAGGAAAGGAGAAGAAAGGCCAAACAAGTAGGAAAAGTATTATAAAAACTTTACAAAATGTGCTTACGGGGATGTTGGGATTGCGTATGTAAGCATCCTAGCAGCAAAGTATGAAATATAAGTTTGTTGACCTTATCTCTGTCCTTTGAAATCTGCTCAGTGACCGTTTCCTTTGCATTCTTAAACATAGTTGTATATGAATAAAATTGGATGTAGCGTTTCCCACTTAAAAATTAAGTAAAATAGAAATTAATTTTAGTTCTATAGAATGTGATTTATTTTCATTGCAGATTAGTGAGATTAAATAAGATAAAGCAGCATCCTGTGATAGCATCCTAATGATAGTACTGCAAAGCGATGCTGTGTGTGTTAGTCACTACATATACTAGTAGAGCTCACTGGATTTTACATAAGTCTTTGGAATACTACTTGCCCATCAGAAACTGTATATAGATCTCTGCAGTAATTTTCAGACTGTGTTTTGTGCACTTCTCTGTATTTGCTGGGGTGTGTTTGCAGTTGGCAGGCAATCTCCAGTGAACTATTTGGGCATATGGCGTTGGCTCGTTTTCCTTGTACTTATCTACTAATGACATTAAAAGAAGCCAAAATGCATTAAGTACCTCTCTAATATTAATTAGAGAGAAGTTGCTTCAGATACTGTTAGAGCTGCAAGTGTATGTCAGTGATTTGTGATCAGCGTGAAGAAGGTGAATCTGGGGAGTAGGGTCAGAAGGAAACCGGGTGCAATCTGTGAAGGTCTGTTGAAATGCTGTTGCTGCTCCAAAAAAATTGAGCACTCTGGTGACCCGGTAACTTTGGAACAAAGGCGTAGGCACTTGATTCAAGGAATGCAAAAGCTGGCATTACCGCTACTTTTGTCGTGCAGAAATAATTTTTGTCAAGTGAGACTGCCGGGTTCCTCCGAGTAAAGGTTTACAGCCCTTAAGCAGCTCTTCCTGACACCAAGCAGTATCCCTTTTGTGCTTTTCAAGTGTACTAGAAAGACTGGCTAGCAGCATTGGTACTGATGAATGGTAAAGAAAGAAATTTACAACATCAGATACTTTCCTAAGTTATTTCCCTTGTTGTTAGTTATTTCGATGCGTTAGACTGCCCCGCTTGAATATAATTAAAGTAGTAAATGGTTTGTTAGGCACCAGCTGACCTTTTGTCTTGTTTAATTGTAGAAGCTTAGTGCAGTGGTCTGTGTACAATATTCAGCCAAAATAATTGCTTTCAGGCTTTTATCTGACCATGGCTATTTTTGGAGCAGCTGCGTGCATGGCTTTTTTTTTTTTTTCCAAACTTTGCACTTTTTAGGTTCTCCTTTGTTGGTGTGCCACTACGTTTCCAATTCACAAAACCAAAAAGTACTTTGTTGCTGTGTGATTTTGCTGATAGTCATACAGAGTAATAGTTCTGCGTGCTGTCACAGTCTATGTTTCAATCTTCCTTAAGTCTTCTCCCTCGTATTTAGAATCCATCAAACCATGGCACAAATGGGAAAGTTGCTATTGATTTGTTTCTTCTTGAAAGTTCTAGAAGTTTTATACAGTTACTAAAGTTAAGATTATTTCTTCAGCGACATGTGTATCTTTAAAATTATTTTAAGGATGTAAAAGTAGCAGCAGAGGATGAAATCTGCTCTACAAAGAATTTGTAGTGAAGACTGCACACAGTAAAACCCTATTCATGTATTTAATTGCATATATTAATTCCATAATAAATGCCATCCTCCTCCAGAAGAACTCCTGTTGTCATTTTTAGGATACAAGATCATATGTAAAGCTGAATACAACTAATATCTCAGACTTGAGAATAATGGGGAAAAATCTGATATTTGTTATGAATCTTATGGCCGTTTTACGTTTTAGATCCAGTCTTTTCTGTGGTATAAGCACTGTAAACTCTTTTTTCTTGATCTGGGGAAAATGCTGAAAAGAAACAAATCTTTCTTTTTTATTTGGCCTGTAAATTTTACGTAGATTGTAAGCAGCGCAGATATTTGTACGCAGATACTTGGCCTTGAGGGCAAAGCATGCCAACATCATTATGTTTGTGGTGTACATTTCTCAAAGACTGGCTGTTTCTGGAGGGATAAATGCTGGAAGAGTTAAATGTCAGGGAGATGTTGACGGGGTTCTTGATGAGGGTCCTTGACCTTGGGATCTTGCTCCTAACAGATGCTGTGGCTGAGTCTGTCTACATGCCTTCAAAGCCCTCTTCCACGCCAATTGCTTTGGAGAAGCCAAATCTTCCATGCTGCCAGAAATCCTCTGGGAGCTGAGGGAGTGCAGCAGAGCTGAGCTCCAGGACGTGGTGGCCCTTCTTGCTGTTACATCTCGGTGAAGAGGTGGCCTCACAGCTGGTTGTGTGTGCTACTGCCCTTACTCTCCAAAATGTAAATGAAAAGTAAATGTTGTTCACTGCATAGCTTTGCAATTGTCATTGTGGTAGGACACCCCTCAGGTTTTGCAGAGTCACTTGTTCATGGTATTAAATTGTATAAAACTATACAAGATTAGGACATTTTATAGGTAAGGTTGCAAAGTGACTAGGAGTGTTCTCTGGAGACTGAACACAAAATCATGTGAACCAAATGGTTGCTAACTGGGAGAAGGAAAGCTGCTCCTTCCTCTGTAATGCATGTTGGTCTGGCTTGAAGATAAGTGACACACCAGGTGTAGAGGACTTAGTGACATGTGGTGATTTGTTCTGCAGTTTTGTGACTCCATTATGTCACTGGGTGTAAAATTTGATAAGGGTTCTTTATAGGATCCTCAGTTTCAAGTAACTCTGCTATGCTGAATTCTCTTCCAGATTTTGATCTGTCACTGGAAGATTAACTTCTGGTCTGGTCAGTCTTATCTGTTCCTCACTAAAGCCTCTGATCCTCTCTCTACAAAATACCAGTTCTCTTCCACCTGTGATGCGGTCTCTGAAGCTTTTGGAGGTTTTTGGACAATAACCAGTGTAAACACCTTTTGTCTGTAAAAATATAATGATGTGTTCTATGGTAAGGGTCCAAAATGCCCTCATTCTTCAGGTATTTGCATAACCAAGAAATGCAGAATTTGACGTTCTTTTACTCATAAAAAAGTATCCACTGGATCTTCTTTATATAAATCGTCAGACTTCTTCCTGGATAAGAGGATGCTAGTTCAAAGCACCGTTTTAACACAATAGCTTGCAAATCTGAAAAATACCGTTGATGTTTTGTGTTTCAGTATGCAGAGCAGGAGTGGTTCAGTTCCAGACTGGAAAGGGGAGATGGTGCATTTCATCCTGATGCTGTGGTAGTGAATATGGGTCAGTTGTAAATGAAACCTGTTCCCATCTGATGGCTGTTCAGTCACCTGTGAAATGTGGTTTCTAATAGACAGGTTTCCAGAAGCAGCCACGGCAATTGGCTGAGCAGAACCAGCCCCCTTGTCAAAGGACTCCTTAGAGTGGCTAACAAGGACATCATGCCTTGTCTCAGCCCCAAACCCATCCTGTCAGCTAAGTGTTTCCAAACACTTCCAGCACAGCAAAGTGTGATTGCTAATCGTGCTCTGTCTGCTTGTGGAGAAAGACTAACAGTGCACTGTCTCTCCTATAAAGACTTAATCCATAAAAGCAGAAAGAAGTGCACGGCTGTGTCAATGAGGTCCTGGCTCCAGCTGGAGTTGCTTGCAGACTGTTCAAAGGCTTCACTTTTTAGTGAAGGGGTTTTAGGGTTTAGGCTTTCAGCTTGTGTAAGCATTAGGGAGGGCATGCTGTATCTCCAGGTGAAGCTGATCGTGTCCAGACTTGATTGTAGTTAGAGACAGTTTGGTGGAGAAGTCAGTGATTAATTTTAACAAATGAGTTTCCTTTGAATGTATGCTCATGCATACCAATTACAATAGTATGCCTATGATAAAATTGAAGTTATTTTCTTCGTTTAAACTTCAAATCTGGTAGTGGCTGATTATTTTCTCCAGTGTCTTAAAACATCTGTGTTTTGTGGGCAGCCTCATTGTAGGAGGAAAGAAACAAAACCAAGTGCCCATTCTTCCCCAGAATAGCCTAAATACCAGTAAAATTTTCACAGTGGTTGCAAAATATTTTGAAGCACTTAAGGAATATTTAACATGGCATATTATACAGTCTGGAAGGCCTCTAGTGTCTTCAGCACATGCTAGGCCTGATTCCCAGTCCCCTAAAATCAGTTTGAGGTCTCTTGCTGACTTCAGGTAGGCTTTGGGTTTAACTTGTGTGATTCTTAGTTTGAATTCCAGCTGCAGGCTCTTTTCAACAGGAGACAATAAACTTGGGTGGTAGGAAGCAAAGCTCCTAGGAAGCACGCGTGAGTTAGATCATATTTTGATGTATTGAAAAAGCTGGTTTGAAAGCAAAGCCTGCTTGGGCTAAATGTATCGTATGGCATTGTAGAAGCATTGAGTATAAGAGCAGCACAGGAGTTTACTGAAGAAAATTGTATACTGTTATTATAAAAGAAAGCATTGTACAGTATGGGGTCTTTCTAGAAACTGTGGTTCTAGTATAGAAATTGCATTATAGCTGCATAAACAAGAAACATTATTTCTTAAGAATACAGATGTGGTTTGAGGGGAAGCAAGTAGTGACATTCTTGTAGATATTGAATTTGGCTATAGCATATAGTACATGGGGGTGCAGGGCCATGATCTGATTGCTTTGACTCCACACACAGGCCTTGCTCCAGCACTGCTGAAGGGCACAGAATATCAAGAGCAGTTTTACACTCATGAGTTTGTGTGATGGTAGCTGTGTGGCATTGACATTTTCTACATAATAAGCCACCTTTTTTTCAGAAGCTTATCATTCACCCATAAAACACATGTTCTGACTTAAAGCACAGTTAAAAGGTCTGCTTAGTGGAAGGAGAAGTTTTACTAAATATAAAAATGATTGCTTTGACAAAGTGGAGATATATATTTTTTTTTCTTTTTTGAACATGCATGGCTCTCAATAGCCCTTGATTTAAAAGACATTTCGGAAAAGATATTTAGAAAACTGGAAGTCCGTTTAAAAGATTTGTTTCTTTCATTATCTCGACAAACCTTGAAAAGTAGTTTCTGTGCCTGCATAGTGATTATGTTTCAGAAACAGTTCTTAGGGATTTTATTATGTGCTGAAACATATGTTTATAAAAAAGACTATAACCTGGTGGAAAAAGTGTCTTATAATAATAAACCTGTCGATGGGCCATATGCTGCCATCAGTATGTTTGAAAAAATAAATTCTTATACAAGTGTTAAGTAAGTTTACAGCCCAAGTGTTAAGTTGGGGTCAGGCTGTGGCTAGTCCTCCGTGGATTACTGGGGGAGGGAAGTGCCTCTCTCCTCATGCTCTTTTCGTTAGTTCATGCATTGAGTCAGTGAGGTAGAGCAGGGCAGCACATCCTCCCAAAGGGCATGGGAACCTCCTAGTAGGAGCTCTGTAGGACACCTGGAGAACCCCTCCTACAGCTCTCCTTGGACCTCTGTAGGTTTGTGCCAATCCCCTGTAGGTTGTTTATTCTATAAACCTTGACAGAGACTTGCATGGTCTGTCCTGAGAAGCAAACATGTGAGGTATTATCAAAGAATTGTAGAGTTGTTGGAAAGGACCTTAAAGGTCACTTGCCTCCAACCTGCTTGCCATGGGCAGAGACACCTTCTGAAAGATCAGGTTGCTCAAAGCCTTATCCAGCCTGACTGTGGTTAACAGCATGTAAAAGATGGCAAAACAGAGCTCTGATAAATACATGATTGGATGAGAAATGTGGAAAAAACTTCAGTTCTTCCTATTTTCAGGGCAGATTGTTATATGGACTTTTTTGTGCTTGTATTACACATCTTTAAATGTAGGTGCTGTGGTTGTTGCAAAGCCTTTTGTTTCTGAAGAGCAAAAGTAAGTTGCAGTAGGTCAAAGAATGTGTCATTCTTAAAAGGCACTTCTGTGTGGGATCAGTGTTTGGTAAATGTAGACACTTTCAAGCCTATTCTGCTTTTGATGCACTCGCATAACTCCTATGAATGGGAGTCACGCATGTGTGCATCTCAAAAAGAATAGGCTTCTTTGTTACTGAGGCACTCTCTGTGTAGAAACCTACTTCACTCAGAAGTGGTTTTAATGTCCTGATGTTTTCCACTACTGATCAGCTGTGCAATGATTATTTTCCTGGTGACTCCACAGGTGATAGCCATTGTCAAAGGAAATATCAAAGATAGGAGAATTGTTTAAAGTGGTTGACCATGCCGAAGGCTATGTCAAGAGATCCATGAGGTTGCCATAGTATCTGTTATCAAAATCGAGATTGTGAACAGAGCCGTTCCCACCAGGAGCAAATTCCTTACTTAGAATCTTTCCTGGGTTCATCAATGCTTTGAGTTTGCTCAGGGGAAATTTGCTTCTTGAGGGCTGAGATCTCCCCTGTGGGTTTTCTGCCCAGAAGTTTAATGAGATATATTGTGCCTATGTGTACATGGCTCCCAATTTTCAAGAGGCCCTTGGAGACCAAGGGAGTGGAGCAGAGAGAGGAAATAAGCTGCGAAAGAAGCTCACAGACCACAGCAAAGAGTTTGCAATTGCTACTGAAATGGTGAATAGATTGAATCAGTAATCCACGGAGAAGAGGGGAACTTCAGAATTTTGGGGATGTTCTCTTAAAAAATAAGTATGGATTGAAGGAGTGGTGAGAGAACAGCAGCGAGTCTGGGGAGAAAACCATCAGTGCCTAGTGGTTAGCTGTCCCCTGAAGCACTTCGGTACTGGAGAAGCTTGGAAACATCGTTGGACCATTTCTCTTCAACCTGGGAAAATGTAACTCCCCTGTGTAGATCATCAAGTCTGGCCAAGTCCTTATACCCTGTTGAACCTGAAGGTAGGGTTGTGGGCTTCGGCACTGCCTCCTGAGCATTGCTGATGAGGTGATGAAGGAGCCTACAGTGGGCCAGACAGGCTTGTCTATAGTGTATAAAGCCAGCATGTGGTGTTAACGATTGCAGCGCTCAGAATTTGCACAAACCCACACTGAGTAATAAAAGAGCCTGCAACTCAACTACTCCAAGGCACCAGTAGTAGCCAAGCAAATTTTGAATGTCTAAGCCAACCATTTTAAAGTTATGATGAGCCAAAAAAAATTAGGAAACAGTCCAAGAAATGGAGAACACTTTTCTGGAACTCTCATATCTCCAAGATGCCTTGGCCGATCTACCTCAAACTTTCCAGAGAAGCTTTCCTTGGCACAAGATGATGACTGAAACTTCATGTGGCTGGGCTTTACTTTGTTGAAGTTATGAAGGTTAAAATTGAAGGCTGTTATAGAAAGCTAATCTCTCCATTAGAAATATTTCTGCATAGCTGATCTTCATTCCATCCTAATTGCTCACTGCTATTTCTTGTTTAGGCTGATTCTATTTTTCCTATTTATTTTAGATTTCTTTTTTTATTTTTGAAAGCATGCATTCAGAACAGTATAGCTTGGAGGCTCATGGTGTATGGCTGTGTATGAGCAAATGTGGCGAGACAGAAACATTAGCTCTGTTTCTATATGCATAGGAGAAGGAGTTGCAGTTGTCTTACTTCCACCTCATTATAATAAGAGAGAGGTTTATAGAGTATCTGGTTTGAGAGCTCACTGTTTAATACAGATTTCACCTCTATGCTTGGCAGAAAGGAGTCTCTCTGTCAACCTAGCTTTACTCTCTTTTGCCAGCAAGAAAATGTCTGGTTGGCTAACTTGTCCATATTGCTGCTGACATGGAAAGCCATCAAGGTGTCAATATCCTAAGACTGGCAGCAGTGTTCTCCATGTATGGTCTTCAGCTGCTCTTCTTTGTGTCTGAACAACTGTTGTCCAAGGTTCTTAGCTGCTAAAATTGTAAAATTTTAGCTAGGGCTTAGAAAACATTCATCATCCTGGAAGTGGTTCTTATTTCTCATTTGTGAGCCTTGGCTGATATTTTATTCTATATAGGAGTTAGGCTTGTTATGTACCATCCTTTTCTTCTGCTTCAAGTATTGGTTTCTGGATGCTGTGGAGACCAAAGCATGATGCCGCAGATAACTTGCTATCGTTATGCGAAGCCAAAGGGATGACAATGAGCAAAAGTCTCTGAATATGCTGTATTTAAAGACACTGAATTAATTTGACTGAGTCACTTTATAGCAGGGCAGAACAGATGTCAAGTTGGAATGAGCCCTCACCCTGAGGCAGCACTTAAGAGTGTTTGATGTTGATGCTTGATTGTGTTTTTCTTTCCTGAGCTAGAGTTTAAAAGCACCAGGAAACACTCAGGAGAAGTCAGGAGGTGCTGTTTCTTGAAGATGCAATGACTGTTTCGGGCAGGATCTGCTGGTGTTTGCTGAGCTCTGCATTTCACGAGGCCATTGCAGCTCCGTGTAGGTGCAAGGACATTCTCTGTGCTGTTTGCCACCTGTACTAGAGGGAGGTAGCTCACTGTTGCCTGACACACCCCAGTACAAACATACAATTGTTTGTCCAAACACAGTACATTATCATGGGTTAATTCCTGAAGGAGAGTGTCTGCATAAAATACGTATCAGAAGGTTTTCTATTTGCTCAGGCATTTTATTATTAGGAGCTCTAAAAAGATGAACACAGCCAGCTAAAAATCAATCTGCTGCTATATAGACAACCAATGAGAAGAGTGCAGGATGGGTGTAATGTGATCACTGCTGTTTAAACCAATGATCAGATATACTACTACATTCTGCAAAAGCTGCAAGCAGTAGAGAAACCCTGCTGAAAACTCCCGAACCACAAAATTAAAATAATTAAGCCTTGCAGTCACTGGAATATACGTTGGGCTTGCAAGGTCATCATAAGATAAATGAAGGCACAGTGTACACATAGAATTTTGCTTTTGTTGTGTAACATAGGCTCTTACATTTTTAAAATATCAACTATTTTCACTTCGAAGTGCCCTGAAGATTCTTCAGGTGGTAATACTAGCAAAGCCATAGTTATCAAAAAGGAAGCGGAAAACAAGAGACATGTAGGTACAAGTATGCGTCTTTTGATTACTGAGCTAGCTCGAGCATTGCTGCACATCTCTGTAGTGCTCTGCATAGAATCCTTGAACGATTTCTTCAGTAAGCAAGGCCACAGTGGAAGAGATCACCTTAATGTATTTTTAGTGTCTTGGCATTTCTAGGAGTAGTGTGTCTGCAATCTGTGGACTGCCAAACTGCAAAGCATTGAGTTACTACTGGTGCTGCTTTATCCTGTGCTTGCAGGTGAAAGTTTCCAAGGAGCCTTATAAACCCACTGCACAAGCTGAGAGAAGGGACAGAAAACTGCGTAGCCTGTGGAACTGTGGTGTTAAAGCATTGTCTGCTGCTGCAGCAACCCCCAGCTGTGCTTGGAAAGACATGCCAGTACCATGGCTAATTGGTGCAGCCGCCAATAGTAATTCATAGCCTTGACTGTTGAGCAGTTGAACACGGCTAAGGTAGACCTCTGATCCAGCTCAAAAACTCAATGAAGCCAAGTTCTCTTTCTATATGTGATTTTTCCCTCCCCTAAACTGTTTGGAATCAGCTGTACAGAAGTGTGGTTGGTAACAGCAGAGCAACAAGAGGATTGTTCATGACCTCATGCCATTTTTTCTCAGAAAGTACTATGTGATACCACATCAGCTCCACTGTGGCTTTGGGATTTAAACTGAAATCGACCTTTTTTTCATTCAGATCTGCTAAAGAAAACGGTTACATTTTTGAAATGAAATACCTTTCTTGCCAAAATATTTCTCTCATTTTCCTTCCATCTGAAGTGAGGCTACAAAAGAAGAAAACTGCAAGTCTCGTGTATGAGAAGCACTCAGGAAAATGTCAAGTGACTTGGAAACAGGCATGCTGAAAAATCATGTCGTCAAGAAAAGGCAGATTGGGTCAAGACTTAAAGCAAGGATCACTGGTTCATAGGTCTTGGAGAGCATTTAGAATAGGATTACTGATCTTCCTGAGGTTTTGGAAATCAGGAAGTGGTTATAGTGACATGGTAATGCTGGAAAAATACCCACAACTGTAATATGAAGTCAGTAGTCACCTGTCATGGCTGAGATGCTGCAGAAATAGTAGCTCTAGAGAGGTACGTAGAGTGCATAAGGTGTATATTATATTAACAGTGTTACATTTTTCCGAGAAAGTCAATGCTTTCAGACAGCAAATGTCATATACTAAAAGTCTTTTTTTTTCCCCGAATTTTCTGATGTCCAAGCCAAGTGAAATTGATTTTAAACTAAAGACACCAATGTGCCTGTTTCTTACAACAGTGTGCTTGGCAGTGAAGCAATGGATTCGAATTTGCGTACACTTGGGTTCTGTGACTCCTGGAGTGGAAACTGTGTGTGTTACCTAATGCTGGCTTCTCTACAGCATGCCCTTGGGCATGTTCTGTTTAAGTGGCTTGAAAATATGTGATTATTCTCTATGTGCTTTTCCACACTCTGCATCCTTATGGAGGCTGTGACATTTACAGTGTCTGCGGTCTGGAATATTGCTTTTGCCATAGCTTTTAATAGTTATCTTCTGCTTTAACAGAGACTGTGGCACAATGATGGCATGGAAGGTTTAACAGGCAAAAAATGTTACCTGCATGTGGTGATAAAGTTAGAAAACACCTCAAAAGAATCAATGTTTCTGTTTTCTTGATCCACAGAAATTTTTTTCCTCTAATTTCTCTTTCCTCATGGTAAAAAATCATGCAAGTCTGCTTATTCTTTCATCAAAAATGATTCAGACCTGAGGGACACTCATAATTTGGAAGTAATTAGTAAATACTATCAGATAAATACTATCCATTGAGAATCATGAAAGCACATTGGACAGGATTCATAAAGAGCTGTATCGAATTCTAACGATTAAAGCTTAAAAAAATTATCAGTAGTTAGTATGATAAGTCCATTTCATCATAAATTAGTTCAGTGTTAATAACTTCTGCTGTTTTCTGAGCAATCTGAAGAGATTTCACAATCTCAAAAAGTGGCTAAAATGGAAGAAGGAGAAATTCTGTGAAAGTTGAACATCTTTAGACAAAAGCGTGACTGTATCTGGCTATCTGGTTTGCAGTTAATGTAGCTGGTAAGTAGACTAATCTGCTACACAGTTCTTGTTCTTAAATTCATCTTTAAATTGTGAAGTCTTCTACTTTGGGACTGTAAGATGCTGCAGGATTACAGTGTAGCTCTGTAGCAAGATGGGGATGGGGTTATGTCAGTGCCTGGGCCTATGCCATTCCTTCCTGCAAAACATGAAGTACGATAGCCTGATGTCTTTTGTGACGTCCTTCCAAGGTCTAGCAGAGGTTATACTGGGTTCCATATTTGAGGTTTCAGGGACACTTTTTTCATACAACTCACTGTAGTTACTGGAAATACTGTGGAATTATACAATGCATAGATAATTAAAATGAGGTATGAGTTACAATAAATTAAGGAACTACACTGTTCCTATGCTCTGCTTTAGTGAATTGGTGCATTTTTTAATTAGCTAGCCAAAGTGGGTGTAATAATTGGTAGGTTTACTACTAACAGCAGGTTTGCTACTAGTGAGCGTGGATGACCAGCACTTTGCTGGACCACCTCATGTCCAAGTACAGACTCAAAGGAGTTTTACCTCAAGTCCTGAACCACAGTAGAAAAGGCACAGCAGAACACTGTGTACAGATTGTTGAAGAACTTGAGAAGTTTGGCGTAGACTGTAGACAAATGACAACCAGAACAAGAATCTCATCGCTGCTTGATATAATTTGTGATTGCTGCCAGTATATATTTTTTGTCTTTTTATACCCATCTTTAGTGTGAACTTCAGCGTGTTTGTTTTTCTTCCACTAATTTGAAAAAATGAATCTGATGGAAATAGGAAAATTTTGCTCTGCTTGCAGGGTGCGGTGTAGCACACCCATACCCACTTCAGTATTTTTAACTGTAAAACTTCTCTATCAACATTACTGACTTGAAATATAGATGCAAATCAGGAAATAAAAGCAAGAATCATCTAAATATTAATAACATCAAGCATGAGCTCTTCAATCAGACTAAGTGTTCGTTCATTTAGTCTCTGAACAGGACTGAAGCAGGACTGAAAATCCATCAGCAAAATAGGTTTGACAGGATTGAGTGTTGCTACGGAGTCTATGTTAAGACAAAAATCTCTTTCTCAGAACATTGCCTTTTTGTGCTGGCAGAGAAAACCTTCTTTTGATCGATTTAGGGCAGTGAATTGTCTTCACTTTATTACTTACTCTTTGCCTTTAGCACTTAAAAGCTGCAGACATGGATTGGGGCTGTATTTTACAAGACAGGGGCAAAAACACGTGAAAGTTTGTCTCCGTTCTTACCAACATTTTTCCTGATTCTGCGAATGGTTGCTGTCAGTGTTGTCTGCAGGCTCCCAGAGTGGTAGACAGTGCTATGGAGAAGGAAGGGCTGAGAGAACTGAGGTTGTTCAGCCTGGAGATGAGGCTCTGGCAAGGCCTTGTTACAGCCTTTCAGTACTTAAAAGGGAGCCTATTAAAAAAAAAAAAATATGGATCATATGAATATGATTTATTACACGTTCTGATAGTGACAGAACAAGGGGGAATGTTTTTAAACTAAAAGAGGAAAGATTTAGATTATTTACTAGGAGGAAATTCTTTACCCAGAGGGCAGTGAGACACTAGCGCAGGCTGCCCAGAGAAGCTGTGAATGCCCCATCCCTGGAGGTGTTCAAGGCCAGGCTGGATGGGACCCTGCGCAGCCTAATCTATTAGGAGATGTCCCTTCCCACAGCATGGGGTTGGAACTAAGACATCTTTAATGTCCCTTCCAACCAAACCATTCTATGATTAGGGCCAGGAAAGTGAAGAGATGCCAGCACTGGATCCGTACAGGCTCTCAGGGAATGCAAGCAAGCAGGTGGGCATGCTAAGGAACAGTGGGCAGATCCCAGCTACTCCTTGCAACAGCCAGGAGGGATTCTGCACCCACAGCTGCTCAGTTGCCACTAGGTAGTGGTAAAGGAGAAATAAAGTTTCAGACATCTTCCTGAGAAGGTGGATGGCGAGAGAATGCACGTTGTTGATGATTTGAAGGAGCTGGCAACCTGCAGTGCTCCCCCTGTGCTTCCTTCTCCTTGCAGGGGCAAACCATTTCCCTTCCCCTCTCCCTCATTTTCCCCAGGAGAATCACATTCTTCTGAGCGGAGCATGCAAAAGATAGGCTTTTTAATAAAATCAGCAGTATGTCAAAGAACTGTCTATTGGCTGGAAGCCAAAGATGACATAGCAAGCATTTGAAATCCTAGTAAATAATTTTATTAAAATCTTGCGAATTTCACTTGTTGAAGAATTGCAGGAAGGGAATGGACACTGATTAACTTCAGACTTCAAAGTCAATATTCAAATTGAGAATTCTTCCTCTGGAGGAAAAGGCATGTCAGCGACCTCTGCCAACTGTCTTACTAAGAAGTGTATTTTCTATTCCTCGGATTCATCCATAGTATCCTATAAATCTAAAAATACAAGGACTTAGATTCTATTGTCTCTTATGATGGTTAAAATTAGCACCAAATGCTAATTCCACCGATGTATCCTATGAGGATTAGACCAAAATATTATCCTGTTATTTCAGCTTCTATAGCAAAACCAGCTAATGCAGCTGTCTCACAGGCTAGCCAACTCTCGCTCACATCTCACCTCAGTTTCTCACTGTTGTAATGCTGTCAGAGCTTTCAGAGACCCTAATTTTTTTTGTTCTACTTTCCACCTTGTAAAGTCCTTTGTACTTTGTAGGGAGTGAATGGCAAGCTCTGGGCAGGAAGATTGGCTATACTTTATGCTCACAGCATGTAGGCAGTAATGACTGCACAAAGGGTAAAGCTATGGAGAAGCCAACCAGCAACCTTGATCTGACGCTATTCCTTATGCTGGTTCCATGATGGTAGTTCTCAGAGATCCTGTTTCTCTGCAAAGTTTCCAGTCAGGTAAAATTCATGTTCTAGTGGTTAGGATCAGGTTACAAACAGCTGTATCTCCCACAGAAGAGATTTCTGTTGATCTTGTCATAGTTCAAACTAATATTGCCCTAAGCCAGACATAAAACAGTACCAGAATGGGGAGAGGGAGAGGAGAAGAAGAAAAGGAAAAAAAAAAACCACCCTTAAGTGCAAATACCACTATATTTTGTTTTGTGAAGCCAAACAAAACATCCCAGCTAGTATAGGTTAGCTTATCATCAGCGTAGTCATGTTAAGTATTAAAATATACACACATTAAAAAAGGGAGAAAAAGCATTCCAGTCCAGGAAACTTTGGTTTTGGGATTGTATTTGTAATGTAAAAAGGGCTCAACTGACTTCATGCTCCAGTTTGGCAGACCTTCTTCCAGGGTGAAACTTCTCATTCAAGCTTTTAGCCTTGAGCAAAGAAGTCTGTAGAAGACATGTTATTTGTAAGTGTGTGAGAATACAAGAATGAAATATTAACAACAATACTTTTCTAAATGCTCTCTTACAGTTATGTTGCTAACATAAACAAATAGGAGTTGGCTTGAGATAGAGCTGAGAAATTGGGAACAATTTATTTACCATTGTTCTTTTTTAGAGTTTTAAAACAAGAGCCTGCATGCCTGCTTTCTGGAACAAATGTAACAATACAGACTAGAGCCTAATAAAAAAGTAAGTAATAAAAAGCAAAGCATAACTCAGTGCATATAGGACTTGTCTTATTGGATCATACAGTAGAAATGTACTCTATGGATGTGAGGTTTACTGCTATATTGAGGTCGAGATATTCAGCGTATCTCAGAAATATTATTGCGTTGGAGTGGAAAAAAAGTTCTCAAACCATTTCTGCTTGGAACAGTTTGTGAGTTTGGGGTTTCATGGCACTGTTGACACAGACCCTTTTGTAACTGTGCTCTCTGTTCATGTGTGCACTAGTATAAACATTTTCATCTTTCAGGAAGCAATTCAGATTGCCCTTTTTCAGTGCAATTACTGCTCTGTTAAGTTCAAGTAATATAGCATCTAAAAACATTTATGGAGCAAAGAAAAGATGTCTTTTATTCTAACCTTGCCAAGAGCAGAAATAAAATGAGCTGTTGTGCTCGCGGTGTAGAACTGCGTGAGGATTTGTAACATCCTATTTCTTGTGGTTTAGTCCTGTGTACAGCATGAGATTTGTGTGATTTAATGAGGCTGTGATTCGTTTATCCTGTCAAGCTTTAAATAAAACACCCTCAAAGCACTTCCTTCCTTTTTTGAATTATGTGTTTCTGCAAGTACAGTATCAAAAGCTGTCCCTCAGAAATAGTGGGGAGAAACCAAATACAGTTATATATGCTGGCTTGACTTTTTCCCTTATGTTTTATAGGACACTGAGTAAACCATCCATTTCTCTTTGTCTCTCTGTCTTGTTTCAGGCTGCAAGAAATTGATGCCATCATGTTCAGTTACACATGACATCTGTATATTGGCATGGGCTGATCCTAAACTGTGGTTTTGCAGGAGAAAGGGATTAAAACCTCCTGTGGGCAGGGAAGAATCAGTCCCACAGAAACCAGGCTGTGCTGAAGACAGGCGGCAACTCCTGGTTCTGCTTGCAGTCTTTGGGCACCAACCCTGCTTGTAGTTTGGAGCATCCCTGCATGGTCTGGGAAGCAACCTTCACAGAGTGGAAGAGGGGAAAATATGTGCATCTGTTCTAGATTCTAATCCATTGTGAAGCTCAGTCCCATGGGCTGGGAGGGAGCAAGGGTCCTGCTGCTCACCCAGATCTCACAGTTCTTACAGGAGCATGCTGGCCATCTATTGTTGGGAGACATAGGGCAGGGTATCCTGGGACAGAGCCTCTCCCACAGGAGGGGGACTCACCTGGTGGGATTTATGGATTCTGACAGGAGGAAATTTTTCCTTCCAGTTCTCACTCCTTGGTGCTGAGGTACCCCAGCTTTCCTGCCCTCTGCACAACTGGACTTCCTTCCTGCCCACCCTGACTTCTCTCTCTCCCTTCTTCTTCCTTCCTTTCTTCTGTGTGCTCACTTTCTCATGCACCATTCCTTGACAATAAAAGTAAATACCTTAACAAGGTGCATGGGAGTGAATGGAAGATGAGAAACGAAGTGGTGGCCATCAATCTGATGGCTCTGTTTCTACACCGCTCTTCTATCTCCAGCCAGCTTGCTCTTTCCTGCAAATACACAGCATTAAGCTTCTCAAGAGCCTGATGCTAATCAGATCCTCTGGGAATGAGTGTAGTTCCAGTACTACTTGCAGTTTGTTGGGGAAGAGAGGTGGGCAGAGATGCACAGGTGTAGTGCAGGGATAAACATGGGCTGCTTTATGGCCTGGTCCTGTCATGGAAGCAGGCACTGATGACATGTGGTGCAGTGTAAAGCAGCCTTGAGCCTTTGCATCTTGCTGTGAACAAAGCCAGGGCACTGCAAAGGTCTCGTAAGAGCAAACGGCAAAAATAGAGCTCAGAAGTAGGTAAGACTGAGTATATGTAGTACATGGATACATGAGGGGCTCCTGGAAAGGCAGATGGAGTAGGTGCAAGGTATGAGAATTGCTTCTTTTCTTTGTATGATTCATTGCTTTGTATGATACTTCTACCACTTTTTAGTTTTTGAGGAGCCCAGAAGTGATTCACTGCAAAGTTGTTCTGAGTGTTACATGCGGGGACATGTAGTTCATTTCTATATAAACCTTTAGTTATGATACCAAGACTGTGGTCAGCTCATAAGCAGTCCATAAAAGACAAAGATATGGTGTTTTCGCTCCTTCAGCAGTGTTGAATCTCAGTGTGTATTGGAGAATGAGAAAAGGTGTGAGAGGTTGGGTGGATGGAGGTTGACCTGTGCGGTGCAGTCAGTCCCTGCAGTGCCAGGTCTTCTATGGCTTTTGATGATGTGATGTTAATTGACATTGGCAGTGGCAAAGCCTGCAAGTGAGGCTAAGATTGAGCGCAGGTATTTCTACTTCCCTCTTGTCAAACCACAGTCGCGTACATGTATGTGGTCTTTGGGCTGTGCTGACGGTGCTGTGGCCAGTAGGAAAGTGATAGCTGGCCCCAGTGCCAGGCAGTTTGAACTTGATGATGGAGCATGGAGGGAGGGTATCAGGGGCACAGAAGATAGCTTTGACCTCCCACTAAAACCTGGAGATTTACACTTCTAAGCCCCCGTGCTCCTACAGAATAATCTGGGACACGTTCCTTGGCAGAAACCCCACTGAGCATTTCTCCAGCTGCTGGGTTGCCAGCTCGAGTGAATTTTACTGCAAGTGTCACTATGTTTGGTAACTATCTTACAGCCTGAGCTACTGGAAATGGGTCATTAGTAACAAATGAAAAAAAAACCTGCCCCCCATCCCCTTTTACCTTGAAACCCTTGGTTTTGTCTGAGAACCTGAAGAAGGCACCCTGTCTGCATACGTCCATCCCCAGGAGCAAACAAAAACCTGAGACTCTGCTTTCCAGATGCCCCAACTTGGGATGCTTGACTTGCGTTAAGTGAATGACTCAGGTTGTCAATACTACCATTTGTGTACCTCCCAGAGAATCTCCCCTAAGAAGAAGATAAACAGATATATTAAAAAGGCACTGAGCAATGTTGAAAAGAAAAAGAAAAAATCTTAAGTTGTTTCGATATTTCTTGTTCGTTTCAGAAGATGTTTTCTTAAGTTGCCACAAGTAATACACAATGCAGGTTGACTCTGCTGAATATAACGCTGAAGGAAACAGCCAGATTTATTGGGACTAACAAGGAAGTTGTCCAAAAGGGATTCATTAATTAGGAGGCCTCATCACAGCCAATAAGACAAGTGCCTGGGCCATCAAGTGACTAATATACATCTTTTGGCAGTCACCACTCCCCACAGGCTTGCCTGTCTGTTGCTGCCTACTGTACAGCTTGAACCACAGATATGATGTGATAATGCTAAAACCGATTTGGTATTTCCCACAGGAGAGGATGAGCATGCCTCCCCACCCTGGCAATGCAGCCTCCAGCTGTCTTGCCCTGTGCCAGCGGTTTCTTAATACCCTGGAATTAGCTGACTAAGAGATGAAGCGGACTAAAGGAGCATTTGCTATCTGTTCAGGCTGACGAAGTCTTCCATCAAATAAACCCCTGTCTGATTCTCAGCCCTCTGGGAATAGTTGCCCACAGCTAACATTTGCTACCCCAAATAACCCCGAGGTGACCTTCTCACTGCAAAGCTGCAGCCAAGAAAAACCCTGTTTAACATAACAGTGCGCAGCTTAGAACGTCAACTTGAACCATTCTGACCCCTGAGCCGCTGGGGTCTGTACAAATTAATTTAACAATAGACACTGTTGAAAGGGAGGAATGTTTCAAAGGAATAAAAAAAATCTCCCTCATCCATCTCTTCTCATTTAAGAAATAGTCAGGAGGCCCACTTCAGAATAATCAGGAGTGCTCCTTGTTGCCAAACAATGGGCCATATAGTGGGAGTGGGGAATGCATTGGTATCTTGCATCTTAGTGTGGGGAAATTTCCCGTAAGTTGGTTCTGCTTTTGCAAAATTGGCCTTCAGTTTCCACTGGGGAGGTGGCTTCATTTCCTGGGATACTTTGAATGTGCTCTTGCTATTTGCCTTTATTTTTCATAGCTGCCGCCAGTACTTGTATTAAGCGAATACATAGCTCTCCTCTTTCACTGTACTGATTTGTACCTTATGGAATCGTTAAGGTTGGAAAAGACCTTTCAGATCACCTAGTCCAACCGCCAGCCCATCCCCATCATGCCCACTGACAATGCTCCTCAGTGCCACATCCACATGGTTCTTGAACACCTCCAGGGACAGTGACTCCACCCCCTCCCTGGGCAGCCTGTGCCAGTGCCTCACCACTCTTTCTGTGAAGAAATGTTTCCTAATACCCAACCTGAACCTCCTCTGGTGCACCTTGAGGCCATTAGCTCTCATCCTATCACTGTTACCTGGGAGAAGAGGCCAACCTCCACCTCTCCACAATCCCCAGGGAGTTGTGGAGAGCTGTACCTTGCCTCATACTTTCCAAGGCTTCCATGCAAACAATCTGGGTAGGAAGAACATCTCTGTCCATATGGTAATTTGAGCCTAAATCATCTGGTGATTGAAAGACCTATCATATACGAGATAATAACAAAATGGTATCTTTACCCTCTGGGGCTAATAGGTGCATCATTACTTCTGCTGAATGAGAACCTGGCTTGGGTTAAGTTGTGGGCTTGGGGAAAGTGCAGGCTTGTTCCTCTGGTCTTCTTTAGCATAAACTTTGACTTTAGCATTGCCATTTGGTTTAGTGGGCGTAGTGGTGATGGTTTGATGGTTGGATTAGATGATCATAGTAGTCTGTTCCAACCTTAATGATTGTATGTTGTTCATAAGCAGGGAGTATTATTAAGGCAGGGGTGGTGAAGTTGGATACATGAAGCAATGTGAATGATAATTGAAAAATTTGTGTAGATTTGCATTGGTAACTTGAAAGCTGTTCGATGAGTGCAGATGAGAGAGATGGAAGCATATTCCTGATTGAGCCGGTGGACTTCAGTAACTGCGCTCATGAGACCACCTGTTTTTCTTCATTCAGCCCACATCGTTCATTAAGCTTGTCATTTCTGGCTTGCCACCCAAACGTTTGCTCCTTGTAGCGGAGATGCACTGCCTTCATGTGCATACCCAACACACGCCACAGGCGGTGCTGTGGGAGATTCCCCACAGAGGGGTCTGCCACCAGCGAGGGGAAACGTGAGGAGGGGCTGCCCTCTGCTCCGAAGGCAGTGACTGTGAGGTGTGAGAAACCCCAGGAGCTGAAGGGGAGCTGACTCAGTGTGCTGTGCAGAGGGAGATAAGATAAACTGATATTTCTTTGGGCTTACAGCAGCTTTCCACTCGCAGCCTTCAAGATCCTGTGAGGTTGCAGGGGTCCTCTTGCAACTAATACAGTAATGACCTTGAATTTGCTTCCAGCTCAGCTGTACTGCTGGAGGACAAGGCTTTTCTTGTGAGCAAAAAATATTAAAGCAGCACAGAGATTTGCCTGCATAGCTCCAGTCTTCAAGAGATTTGAGTATCCTTTCTGAGGCCCCACTTGCAACAAGGGATTGTAGATAAGCTTCTGCAGTAGCTAATGGGTAAAGTTTCCTGATTTATTCTTACTGGTGTCTCTCCTTTCTCCTTTTATTCACAGCATTGACAAATATAGTGGTGTATGCTGATATTTTCATTTATGAAGATGATTTTTTACTGTGTAATAAATGTAATCCTATGCATGCTCCCACGTGCATGCTAACCAATGCAAGCGTGCTCTATGGCTGTCCGCTTATTAGGCAAAAAATCTTTTGCCTCGATTTAAAAATAATTAATAATGCTACTCATTACTTTCTCAGATTGTAACCTGAATATCAAATGGTGGAGTACAAACTAATTCTTTGTGCTGCAGCAGCCTGCTGCATGGAGCACACGTTATCTCAGGTGATTAGAACCTTACATATTTTCACACCTGAATTAAGACTAAACCCTTTCTTACCAGTTTCTGGTGGTGAGATAAAACAAAACTTGGAAGACCTGCAAAAACCATGAGGTTTTGTTAACGTTTATGTTTAACCTGTGGTTAGACTTTTTGCGTGAGTCAGTGGAAGGTATTAGTGACTTCTTCCTTTGTCGCTTCTACTTCCTGCAAGCTTGTCTGTTAGAAAGATTCTGCAAGATGCTTCCTTTGCAGATCCGGTGAGAAATGTGTATTCAGCAGGAGAAACATCTGACTGAGCACAGAGCAACTTACACAGCGGTTTGGAAGCCACGTGTTGAAAAGTGCTGGGGAAACACAGCAGGGAAAATGATAAAAAGGGATGAAAGCAGTTCAGACAGGCGAAGAATGCCGCTTTAAAAATGCAAAACATCTGAACGCTGATGAGTGGGCTGGTCGCAATAACTTCAGGGCAGACTGAAGTTGCACACAGTCATATGCTGTGAGTGGGCTCCCACAGGACATCGCCTGGAGTGATTTAAAATTGGAAGCGGGGGGGGGGGAATTGTCGAGGTCCTGCAGGGAATGATCTTGCAGCAGCAGCAGCAGAATGCAGCTAGGAAATGGGTCACTTGGAGTAATAGCTTTTTCTTTCCATGTGGTTCCTGTGAGCTGAGCCAAACGTGTGCGGAGCACAGGGTTATCATACTCATGAATGTTTTTTTTCAGCATATTGGGAATTAAATTTAGTCACTCGAGTGTGACACTGAATCCTCTCTTTGGACAATGCTATCAGTCCCAAAGTTAGCTTGCTTTTTTTTTTTTTTTTCCCCCAACGTTCTAAAATTCTACTTGATTTTTAAAATAGCCCGTGTTAGAAACATGATGCTGTGGCCTCGCATTCCAGAGGTGACCCCTCTGGAGAAATGCTGAAGTATCCTTGCTCATACCACCTGTAGTCTGTTCTCGCCTCTGCATTGTGGTAGGCGATCTCCTGGATAAAGGGACCCGTTATTATTTTTTTTCTATAAAAAGCAACCTTTAACAGGCATTCCCTCAGCTCCCTACCCCTGCCAAACCAGTGTATTGGGACAAATGGTGCTGTTCATAGCACGGCAGCTCTGTGCACAGCGGTGTTACACAAGATGGCAGAGGTGTGGAGCAAGAATAAGGAGCAGAGCTGAGGATGCCTCGCCCCAGCATCACTGCCCATTTCTTTTCGATGTGAGAACACAGCCTTCATTCTAAGCTTGACACTCAGCTATGACATACTTTAGCAGCTTGAGGAAAGGTGGCAGTGTACAGTGACTGTGTGTTTGGTCCCTCCTGGCTGTGAGGTGTAACCAGCCAAGGTGTTAGCAGAGGTGTGTGAAGTTGTGTGCGGTGTTCGGATGGGGTTTGATGTGATGCGGGCTCCTGCAGTACAGGCTGCTGATGAAATCCCCGTCTCCATTTCGCTGTTTCTGACCACAGCTGTCTGGCAGGAGTGGCTGTTAAGTGACACCATTCAGTGGGCATTGAAGCAAATGGCGTTAGGAACAAAACTCCAGAAAAAGGGGCTTATTTTTAAACCGGATCAGTTAAGCGATATGTCACTAAGTAGTACATGGAGTTAGCTAGACTGCAGTGTTAAAAGTGAAGCTGACGATGAGTATGGTGCAGGGGGGGGAATTATAAGGATTACGGCAAGGGAGGAGCAGACTTCCTTCAGCCGTTTTTGCCACCAAAGCCCACAAACACCACTCCATTACACAAGTGGGTTTGTGTAAGGGCATGGTGTGTGTGATGGTCCAGCAATGCATTAGTTTATTTCCCTTGGAACAAAGCCCCCATGCTCAGACTTGATCTCATTTTGGACAACACAACCCTCCATTAATACACAAGCTGTCTAAAATCCCCGGTATTAGTGGAGCACAGATTTCCAAGTCTAGGTCTGACATTCCTTTGCCACCCTCCTTATGTAAATCTCCATTATTGTCCTAAAGGCATGTATTTAGCTGGAGGTGCCAGTCATCACCCTGTTTGGAAAACACTAACTCTTCAAGCCTTGATGTGCGGAACTCCTTCATATCACTTCAGGGCATGCACGTCATCCAAGCAGAGCATCCGCATCCAAACAGCACTTTGCTTATTCGACTGCAATCCTGAGCTGCACTCCCCAGCAAAGGATTTGGCTCACTGAGGCTGTGTCGATTCAGAGCAGCTAAGGAAAAGAAAAGGCTCCGGAACTGCTGGCGCGGTGCTCTCCCCTGCTCCCCTCTGATATCCACAGAGTACCGTGTCTCTTCAGTGGGCAGGAGAGGACTGTCCAGATGAGTTTGTGCTCCCTGCCTGGTGCAAAAGAGCAGACAGTTTATATTCTCCCCACTATGCATGCAGCCAGGCACGGGTTTTGCTTTTGCTTTTCTTATGGTATGCTCTATTCAACAGAAGCAGGCAGGCACATGATCTCCCTGAAGGCAAGATCCAGTGTTACTGTAGAAACTGGCCACCAGCTTCTTTTGTAGCTAGCAGCTGTCACTGTGTGGTTACAGCCAAAGCCTGTCACTCCTACAGTGTCTGCAGGCTCTGGAGTTTGTTCCTGCATCTGAGTGCTCCGTGCTGCATCTTAGAGATTAATTCTGCACCTTCTATCAAAGCTTGTTAAGTTGTTTCTGAATTGCATCTATTTTTAGAGCCATTCCCGATTAATATTTGATGTTCTTTACAGGTGTCATTTTCCTTCGCCAATACTTCAAGGCACAGAGGAGCTGGTAAAGGCATTGCCATGAAACCTAACTTGAAGCAATGGAAACAACTCATGCTGTTTGGAATCTTTGCTTGGGGTCTGCTTTTTCTGGTGATCTTCATCTATTTCACAGACAGCAACAGTGCTGAGCCGGTTCCCAGTTCCTTTTCTTACATTGAAACGAAGAGGCTTCTGCCCCTGCAGGGCAAGCAGAGAGTCATCATGGGAGCCATACATGATCCATCATTCTCTGAAGCCATTGATGGGAATGAGGTACTCCTTAATGAAGATCTTTTAGATACATTTAAATCAGACACTGGAAGCATTAAGAAATGGACTGATTTGGAAGATGCCTTTAGAAGCGAAGATGAGTTTTTTCCATCCCAGATAGGACGAAAATCAAAAAGTGCTTTCTACCAAGTGAATGATGATTATTTATTTGCTGCTGGTCAGCCTATGTCACACAACAGCTTTCAAGAGATAGCAAAATTCATCTCAGCCGATGAGGATAATCCAAAAGAAAATATTTTACAGAACAACTGGAGTCGTCAGAGAAGAATGAGGAGAAGGAGCGCAAAGCACAGGAGAAGCCAGATGCTTGATGAATCTGATGACTGGGATGGGCTGTATTCTACAATGTCGAAATCCTTTCTTTACAAGCTTTGGAAAGGAGATGTCTCTTCCAAGATGCTAAACCCTCGACTGCAGAAGGCGATGAAAGACTATTTGAGCACTAATAAGCATGGGGTGCGGTTCAAAGGGAAACGAAACTCGAAGCTGACAGGCGACCAGCTTTTCTGTGAGCTAAAAGAAAGGGTGAATGTGAAAACAATAGATGGCAAGGAAGCTCCCTTCTCCACTCTTGGATGGGAGAAGCA
Source organism: Numida meleagris (assembly GCF_002078875.1). Classification (NCBI taxonomy): domain Eukaryota; kingdom Metazoa; phylum Chordata; class Aves; order Galliformes; family Numididae; genus Numida; species Numida meleagris. Next base: position 133,578,576 of record NC_034409.1, on the reverse strand, counting down.
CGTTCCTCAGATTCCACTGGGCAAATTGTATACACATGGCTTTGGGAGCTGTGCCGTAGTTATGTCTGCTGGTGCGATACTGAACTCCTCTCTAGGGGATGAAATAGGTGGGTGAAATGCATCTGTTCATGTGCGTATGTATGTACACACGCGTATTCACGTTTGTCTTTCAAAACATTAGTACGTCTCAAGTATTGGCCTCTAAAGGTCTGGTTAATCTCTCTTACCAGCATTATGTGAGTGTGAGCATACAGGCTGCAGTGAAGCTGTTCCCTTCCAGAACAATGTAACTGAAAGGAAAATCCGGCCTGAAGTCCTAATTTGATTTAACGAAAACAATGATGCCTTTTTGTCATACTACAGCTTGGTAGTATAAAGGAGGCACTGGTTTCATCAGATTTGCCGTATTTGACACTTTGCTGCAAAGTGTGTTTATTTCTTCAGCAGATTAGAGCCACTTTCAGCTTTTATTCCAAAAAGCTGTGTTGTACCTGTCTGTATTTTGGGGTGACTCATCAGGAAACTGCTTGTGGCATTACTGTTCCAGTCTAAACTTTGTTTCCATGCCAAGAAGCAATTGAGCATAATCTTAGTCTCCTGCGTGTTTACAGCTCACAGGCAAATAGAATTCAGACCCTTCAGTAACTTCATGCTCCAAGATCAAGTCTGCTGACCTCTTTTCTAAGTGTGAATTTAAATGAGTTCAAGTATCTCTTCCCATTGTTTCTCCATTGCTGCACTGAGTCATTGAGATGTCAACATTATACAATTCCCCACTTAAAGCTGAGGGTTTTGTGATGCCTATTCAAAAAAGAATCATGGAGCCATAAAACTAACCCAGGTCAGTTTTTGTTTTCCCTTTTTTTGTTGTTGGCTTTTTTTTTCCCCAAAAATGAGTGTTACTAGTTGTATTAACATCTCAGTAGTTCATTTTAGTGCTACATGTGTAGTATGCCAAGAGCTCTGGAAGAAGGATGAAATGGATGTCTCAGGCTTGCTTCTGGAGCACGAAGAATTATCTCCTGTAGCTCTGTAGAAACCTTTTGATGTGCGCTGTAATCCTCCCATCTTCCAGGATTTCACATTCCAATACCTGCTTCATCGCACTGTATCAACTCTTTGACACAGATGGGTTTCCTTTAAGTCTTTGGGATATTTTAGAGCTGCTATCATTATCAAACTACTCTAATAAGCTTCCAGCACAACCCAGGTGCCCTGCTGTCCTACAGCAAAAGTCAAAAGTGAAACTAGGGTAACCCATAGTTTCACTGATTTAGAAATTGGTGAGGTGAGGTAGCTTGGCAGGCCATCCCTTCTCCAGTGTGTTATTGTAGACTGAAACAAAATTTTCTTTTATCAGTGTTTCCCACTGCATCCAGTTTACACCAGTACAAATCAGTGATGTACTGGAGAATCCATAGCACACTGTGACTTGCATTATGGCAGCATGCATCGTGGCCTGTGTGTGCTGGGTGCAGCCCAGATGTGGGATTTGGGACCCTTTTGCTCCCTTGTTTCCATTCCCTCATCAAAACTCAGGGCACAGAAAGCTTGTGCCTTTCGCTGCAGAAGAACTGTTGATTTAATTGGAAATTATTCTCTGATGCTGCCTAAAAGGAAGAGATGCTGCTTTGTAAGGCCTACGCTGACATTTTACATCTCCTCCTGCCTACTTGACAGGAAAGCGTGTGGGGCAACATGATTCACAAAAGATTTTTGTAAGTGTTGTGCAGGCTGTGAGCAGGTACTATTGACTGAGCAGAGAATTCAGATCCGAACTGTGTGGACCTGACTGACTGCCATCAGGCACGCAGGTCCTTGTGGTCACTGTGACTCTTTGGAAGTGTCCTCACTGTCCAGAGAGGCATGGCAAAGGCTGTGTCATTAGGGAGCGGGGAAAAATACCTCATGTGTGAATTCTGGTTTGGGGGCCATGTGTTGTACAGCCTTGTTTGATGAAGTTGCAGTACGCAAAGGCTCTTACTGTTTACCCTCCTGAAAGAAAAATAGGTGTAAGAAAGGAGCAGCACAGGGTCATTCTCTCCATAGGCCTTTAGCTCCCTCTTCTGTGTTCCTATTAGAAATGCAGACAAAAATATTAATGTTTTCTTTTGCATCCCTTACCCCACATTTCTTTTCTAATGAAACTAAGCATGGGAATACATGCGATACAGTAAATACTCCCAACGTGATCATGCTACTAAATGGGAGACCCAATTATTTTGGCATAATCAGAAGGTAACTGGGTTATGTGATCTAACCTCTAACTTTTTGCAACTTCGAAATAGTTACCTTCGACTACTTACTAAGATTAAAATCACTTAATTTAAAAGCAATTATTATCAATGTTTGGCTGCACCCTGGTCAAATATTTTCTGGTGAGGGAAATGTTTTTTTCATCTTGATATGAAAAAACAGAGTGAACAATCTTGGAAATGCAGTGCACTGTGTCTGAGTTAAATTGTGAACCATACAGTTCCCATTTCCTAAACCAGTTCCCAGCTCTCACTCAAAAGAATGACAAAAGGTTGTCCAAATTTATTTATATTTTAAATTCCTAAGCAGATTTCAGGTATAAAGGGCTTCTGTTTTTCTTTTCCATCTCCAGAAATGTGGAGTAATTGCCACTTCTATTGACTTAGTGTCTACTAACTTCTCCACAATCAAGATAATTATGTTTAGGCAGATGAAGGTTAGGTGTTGGGGACATGTGTGTGGCTCCTGCATGGGGACATGGAAGAAGTCTCCACTCCTTAGTATCTCCTGAGATGCTGGGCTTAGTGAACATTTGGCAAAATCTCTCATTTCAGATACAACATGTTCAGGGAAACAAATATGGTAGAGACTGGGCTGCTGACTTCATGTCATACAGTATTTTCTTGTCTGGAGTACAGGAAGTGCTGAGTGAAGTTGGGAAGGGATTGAGGATGAGAGTTGAATAGGGTCAGACCTGAACTTCCAAGAAGCATGTTGATCATCTTTGGAAACTTCTGCCTACTCCATTTTTGGGCTACAGGTGACCACGTTTAAAGTGACTAGAGATAAACAGCTCTGTAAACAACCTGTGCATTTAAGGCACTGTGTATCCATTTTGGCCTGAATTGTACTCTCTGCTTCAGCTGCTAGATGGGATAAAAGTGAACCAGATAAGGGGAATATTGACAAAGTCATTGCGTTTCAGGAAAATGGGCATCATCTCACTCCTTTTGTGCTCTGGTATCTCCTTAAAAGATACAGTAGATGGGTGATAATCTTTTATCCAGCAGAGGATCACACACAGTACCTACCCTTGACCCATACTTAATGTATAGCTGCTTTCTGTTCTGCATGACTCTGACTTTCACAGTTAATCTGTTAGGCCTTTGCTACCAAGGATTCTTAGGTTTCTGTGTGTGAGAAGATCTGTGGATTGAATTCCTTGGTTATACTCTTTAAGACCTGTACCAACCCTGAGAATAAGTACATTTGATTAATAGGTTTGGGGTGGTCTGTAGATTTTTCAGCTTACAGTTGAGCATTGTTACTCATTTGAATGTGCAATCAAATACTCTTTCAATTAACATACTTCTGCATGGAGTAATTTTTTCTAAATTTTACAGTGGACTGTGTGTACTGGATGTGCTGATAACCTTTCTTGTGAATTTTGTCAAATAGAAATGTTTAAGTGTTGAAAGCTAAATTTACAAATGATGTTTTTTTTTTTTCCAGTGAATGTTAATAATGGTAATAACATATGGCAGATGCAAGAGGATTTTTGTTTGCTCATAGCAGAATGTTTGTCATCCTTAGAGTACCAAGATCAGGAGAAATGTGCAAGTTTTACATTAGTTGAGATCATTTCTTTTAATTTAATGTTCTGTCTTATTATGAAATATAAAAATGACCCCTTTATTTATGCTCCCAGATTCTCATGATGCTGTTCTTAGATTTAATTCTGCTCCAACACGTGGCTATGAAAAAGATGTTGGAAATAAAACAACAATGCGAATCATTAACTCTCAGGTAAGATCTTCCTTTTGTAAATTCAAGTCAGTGTCACTTCTGTATGATCCAACATTAAATTAATGACTTGTGAGAAAATGTTGAGTAGTCTTGGAAACAGCTAGTGATTTAACAGTCATGATATAGAACAGGTAAAAGTTCTCCCTTACAGTGATGTTGACACGCACTGTCAGTTTAGAGTGATTGCGGTAGTAACTTGATACCTGTATTCCAAGGAGTTGGTGTGTAGAGCATCTCATGTGTCCTGCACCTCTGCAGGCTCTGCAGAGTGCCACAGTCCCCTGTAACAAAGACGTTTGTCACAGCACTTCCAGGATCTTTATAAAACCTGATCTGTGGGGATTCCAAAGCTCTTTTCTTCTATTCTCCTGTTCCCCAATTATTTCCTCTCTGAAAGGTGAAAAGGATGAGAACTGATTTGTCTGAATATGTAACTTTAGGCAAGTCATTGTTCTTTAAATATTTGCAGTGATCTAGTGAAAAACTTCTGTATCCACTGGATGTTACACCTGAGATGAGTTTGTTCATCTGAATGGAAACAGAAAATGAGATTTTCAGCACATTACTGTCAATAAATGAAGCGTGCATTGAGCTATAGTGACACCTTATGGTTGTATTTTTTTTTAATTTTGAAAAAAACGTTGCCTGAACTCTGATCTTGGACAAACTAAACATCTTTCATCTTTATGAAATGCAGCCGAAATGTAATAACAGAATTACTGTGGGCTTTATGAAATACTGATATGGTGAGTTTACTTAGTGCCAGTGTATGTTTACTGAGTGCCAGTGGTATGGCTGGCCACACAGTATTTTGTGTACATACTGATTCTTGCTGAAGAATACGAAGTCTTACTCTGGGTTTAGTGCTGATATCAATGTAATGGAGAATGCTGATCTACATTGATCTTAGTATCATTTATTTTAACTATGTTGTTTTTTTATTCCCCAACTGTTCTTTATTTTGCTTTTGGTTACTTTGTGCCAAAATGTCCTGGTTATCGACCATGCCTGAACCCGTGTCCCAAAGGAAGAAGGATGGGTTAGCAACCTGATTTAGTTGCCTAGTCTAACTAGGGACCCTACAGCAAAAGAGAAAAGTGCCTGCGGAGAGTGATTTGAGCTTTGTTTCTCTGGATTCAGCTCAGGCAGATTCCTCACAAACATTTGTATTCCCACCACCTTTCTGCTCCTACAGAGAGGTCAGAAGCCATCCAGGATGCTCTGGCTTCCTGCTGAGAGACTGGCTTTTCCCTGCCAGGAGAGAAATCTGCACAGGTCACTTACCAATACTGAAGATGTGTAATCCATACCGGTTTTCTGACCCTCCTTCTCTCCTTACTGTAGGAAATTTCTTCATTCAATTGATTAAAAGGCTGTTGTGGCCCTCTCCTTCCCTCATGTTCCCTGCTATGAAAACCCAAAGGATGTGAAGGAAGCCAGTGCAGCCACAACACATATTGTTATTCCAGAGGAAATTCATCTCATACATATGAATGCAGGCTCACTAAGAGTGAAATTTCTGTGGACAGCACCTCTGAAGGACTCTTGCTTGCTGAAAGGCAAGGGAGAGCTCCTTTGTGCGATAGCTGTAGAACTGAGCTTTAAAAAGCTTGACCTTTTGGTCTGTTTACTCCGTGCTCTCAAGAAAGAAGTTTATGTTCCCAGGCAAAAACTGATCTCAGAGATGGAGTTAGGGATGCTGATGGCAGCAAGACTAATTCTGTTCTTATTGTATTGTAGAAGGCTGATGCAAAGTCATTAAGCTCAAAGTTTATGGTAGAAAGAATATTGCTATGGCAACAATATTATTTTTCTGAAGAAAAATATGCATAATCAAATATGGCTCATTGGATCCTAAAGGGAAATGAAAATTAGTATGAATTTGTCTGGAATGTTGATTAGTTTAACAGCTGGAGCCAAATTCATGCTACATCAACCAATGCAGAAATCATTCAGTTCAGTCCTTCCATTGGATTGGGTGCACCAGGGCTCAGAGAGATCTGGTTAGACATGGAGAATCTGGGTAAGAAGAAGCCAGCAGAAATGGAAGGGAAACTTCCATTAGGGTGGGAGGATCAAGCAGAGTACTAGAAGATGTGGGAGGGAGCTATGAGAGTGCAGTAGATTAGAGCTACATCACAGTTACTTCAAAAAATAGTGCTATCACACGTCTATTCCTGGAATTCTTTTTCTAGGTATACGAGCCTGTACTGTCACGGATTAATTTGCCTTTTCAGAGGTACTTCACATGAGACCGTGCTGCTGTTGAAATGAGAAAACAACCAATGAGGGGGAATAAAAGAAAAATACAAAGACAAGAGTATTCTTCAGGGCTGCAGCTCTTCAAAGAAAGCTAGTCTATGTCCAAAAAGAGGATCCTGCTGGCAGTATGAAATACCATAGCTTTCATTGTAATGTTCCAGAACACACAGTAATGTTGATATACAATTATGCAGATTCTCAAGTGGTCTCATCCCATCACAGATGGAGAGTAATTCAGAGTACTGCTACTTCAAACTGTCATAGTGCTGTTTATGGCAAGGCTCTTTATATATATGTGTGTGTGTATATATATGTAAACAACCCTGCTTTTGTATATTATATATAAAAGGGCCTATGTATACTTATTTTTTTTTATGGAACAGGTTACTTAAAAACAACCAGAATTAAACTAGAACAAAGAGCAGAGTGGGGAGCACTTTCTATTTTAGAGAAGGGTTTTGCCCTTTTTCTGGGTCCCGTTTGCTTTTAACTGCAATTTTTTTGCATGTGTATTTGCAGATTCTCACCAACCCAAACCATCACTTTGTCGACAGCTCCTTGTACAAAGATGTTATCTTAGTAGCCTGGGATCCTGCCCCCTACTCTGCAAATCTGAATGTGGTAAGATGTCTGCTTAGTCCTTTCTTCCTAATCAGTCCCAAAACACTGGGCAAAATTTGTATCTTTAGTAGTGCTGTCTCCGTTTCTCACTTAACACAGTGAACCTCGAAGTCTTTCTCTGAGGAGCCCAGTCCACAACTTATGCATGAACTGGTCAAAATGAGTTTATTGGTTAAAAGCTTTTTTTGTAGCCAGCACTTGTACTGGAGTGGGTTGCTCTGAGATACTAGGATAGATGAATGTTGGCGATTTTTTTCAGTAAAATACCGCTATTTTCATGTAGCAGTGAATTTTCTGTGTATTTTCGAAGGAGGGATATTGCTAGATCTTAGAAGGAGGTTTTATCGAGAAAGGTGACAAATTGCATCCTTCTTTTCCCACTTTCCCAGACAAAATACAGCACCTCAATGGCAATCTCTCTTGGTGCCTTCCCTGTGTCCCAGGTCTCCCCCTACCAGTTTCCCGTTGCATCTGCTCCCCCACAGCCATCTGTACTCCTCAGTGAGAGCAGCCAGCATCCATCTGGTTGTCACTTGGAGAGCCTCTGCCTAGGCAAGTGCTGCAGCTCCAGTGGACCAGTTGATCTGATGGTTCTTGGCAGGGGGAGCGGGGAGCTGAGCAGGCTGCAAGTAGGAAGAAACCTTCATCTGCTCAACTCCCATAGCAACAGATGCCAGAAGCTGCCTGTTTCTTGCACAGGCTGCCACAAGACTGCTTCACGTGCTGATGTTTAATGTGCCTTGTGGGCCTGAGTGGGAGTTGGGGTTGGCCTGTCCTGCTGCACTCAGTTGCTTATTGGATGTCTCTGTGTGAAGAAAGGCAGAAGAATGGCGTAGACTGAGGATTTATAGGACAAATGTTCACCAATGCAAGCTGCCTTCATAGAATCAGTGAACGGCTTGGATTGGAATGGGCCTCACAGCCCACCCAGTCCCAACCCCTGCCATGGGGAGGGCTGCTCCCCACCAGCTCAGGCTGCCCAGGGCCTCATTCAACCTGGCCTTGAGCGCCTCCAGGGCGTTCAAGCTCATTCCCATTGTTTCTTATGTAGCAGTCAAAATACATTGGATAATATAAGATTAAAAAAAAGTTCTTGCTTTATATTTCCCAGTGGTATAAGAAGCCGGACTACAATCTGTTCACTCCCTATGTACAGCATCGCAGGAAGAATCCAAACCAGCCTTTTTACATTCTCCATCCAAAGTTTATATGGCAGCTCTGGGACATCATTCAGGAGAACACTAAAGAGAAGATACAGCCCAACCCTCCTTCTTCAGGTTTTATTGGTAGGTGCATCAAGGATGGGCCCAGTCTATGTTAGATAAAAACAAAACTTTATATGTGTACATTTCATGAGAATCTCATCCATGTGCATGTATTTTTTGTTCTTGATCCAAACAGAAACAATGACTATCCAAACTACACACAATGTGAAGTATAAAATAGTTGAGTGAGTTTAATGTTCTGCTTTCTTGCTCTTCATATCCATAGTATGCATATCATATTTCTAAAATACATACCTATGAGAAATTTGTATTACCCCATATTAATTTCTCTATTGATAACCAACTCAATTCTGAAGTTCTTTGTTGGGATCATAGAGCAGAGGTGCACCAGACCATTTGCGAAAGCATGCAGCACATCATGCAGTGAGGATTGAGTTGCTGATACAGTCTGACAGACCAGACTGTATTTTATTTCCAGATCAAGGAATGGAATTTCCCATGCAGTGTCACAGCTTTCAGTGTCCAGTCTGTAAGTGGCTGAAGCATCCCCTTTCTTCTTACTCTCAAAGGGACAGAATTTCACCATATTTTTCCATCATTTGTTAGTATTTCTTGGGGGACAATTTGGCACTGAGGCCACAGTTCATACAGCATAAAGTCATATATCAGAGCATCATCTGGCATGTAATAAGTCCTTATTGTGAATGTCAAAAGGATGCATATAGTCAGAGTAGCAAAACGGAGTCAGGTTCTTCTTTACTCATGCATCTAGAGGCACAGGAAGCAGTAGAACTCCAAATACCATTTTCTGCCTTGGAAACTTGTCTTTTCCTGCTTGATATTTTGATACTGGTCTGTGTACTTGCTACAGTCAGAAGATATTTATCATTCTTTTCACTTGAATCTGAAAGCAATGATGCATGACATTTCATCAGCCGTGGGAAAACCATTTCTGAGCACTCATAATGGGCTTCTTATGCAGTAGCGGCATCCCATGATTTTGTGGAGCTCACCAAGGGCCATAGGTAGAGTGCTGAGGCTCTGTGTGGAATAACATAACGGTGCCTGAGAAGTGTCCATCGATGTCCTGAGTGGGCTGTGCTTGTCTGGAGCACGAGTGGAAAGAAAAGGCCTGTGTGGGGGGAGGATGGCTTTGCAGTGGGTTACTTCTTGAAGTGAGATTTTTGGTGCCTGAGTGTAGAAATTCATAAGGAGAAGTCTGCTCATGTGGAATGATCTCATCAGCAGCATTCACATTTTGCAAAAGCAATTCTTGGAGTAATGAAGTTGTTGATAAAAATAGGATAACAGCTGCTGATCATAAGAATAGTGAAGAGGATCATTGTGCTGTCACTCTGTACTCTCCGCCACGTATAAGAAATACTTCAAAAGCTTTCTTTGAAGAAACATGATTTAATTTCACTGTAAGAATAAAACAGTGATCTTCAACCCCAAATCTAAATTTTCCTGACAAAAATATACCACAAGCAGAGAATGCTTGGAAAATATTAAACCATTAAAGAAGCAAAAACATTGGCAACAAAAGCTGCACAGTTACATGTACTGTGTGTGTGCAGATGTAGATTAGGCTATTCACCTGTTTTATTTATAAGAATGCCTATTATTTATTTATAATATATTCATATAACTTTATTTATATGATTCTTGACCGAAGAAAGTGCTTAGATATTTTAGTAATGCTATTATTAGCTTCAAGAAAATAAGGCAGTAAGACAAGCTCTCTGGGAGTCATACCCACCTCATTTGATAACTACGTGCTATTTTGATAGATGCATTTTAAATATGTCACTAGGGAGAGGCTTCCTATTTTAGAAACCTTATTGAATAGATGTCAATGCATTGCACGTGTAATATAATAAAAACTGGGAAAGAGCATGGGAACTGCAACTATATCTTTTCAAAGGGCAAGACAAAGCATAAAGCATATAATGCAGCTTGGCAGAAATCTGAAAAGTCGTGTTGGTCTTCATGTCAGGTATCTCTCAACAACTCATGCAGCAAATATCCATTTGGAACTGAAGCTGGCAGATACAACTGAGCGCACCTGTACAGAACACGTGTTCTGACTATCAAGCTTCTTCCTACTTATTAGTCCCATTTTACAACATTGGATAAATTGTAGAAGTTAAAAAGTGGATGCATCAGGAATGTCAGGAACATTTTAGGGTGATCTTGGAGAGTTACTTTAGCAATTACATCTTCAACCTGAAATTTATGTCCATTTCTGCTGTTAAGCGTTATTTACAAGAAACTGATTCTTCCCAAAAGGAAGATTTGGGATGGAAAGTGTTCTCATGGTGTTTCTCTGCAGCACTGAGTCACTCATCCTTCAGCAGTGAAGAGAATCTTTTAACATTCAAGAGATTCAGGAGAATCTTTTAACATTGTTAAATAGCTATGTTAAAGTACTTAAGTAACAATAATATTAATCTTTTTGGAAAAGGGGGCAGTGGTTCATTTGTGGGGAAGAGGTAGTCTTGTACATACTGTGACTTGAGTGGGAAGAGTCGGAACCTTTTACCTGGTGTCTACACTCCATAGGAGCTGAAGAGGACAAACTTTGTTCTTATTTTGGGTTATGGGTTGTGCTATTTCAGCATAACTCTGTCCTGGAGCCACAGTCTCCTCCAGACTCTACCTGTATTAGCTGAGTGCCGGCGTGTTGCTGAGTTGAGGCATCTGCACTGCAATAGGTCAAGGCTGAGTTGAGGGAAGCACAGTGCACATCTCTGCTGGAGGGGAGGGGAGAGGAGAAACTGTGGGGAGGGGCATGGTACAGAGCAGGACTGGATGTGCTCTACAGGCTACACAGAAAATAAGGCACAAGTCTGGAATGCTTTGATTATATCACATTTTATGTACATTCTCATACAGATTTAAATCTTGCAGTAATTGCGTATGTCACTGCTTCTAGTCACTTCTGAAATGCTAACATATAACACATATACTATGGAGGTTTTATTAAAATCAGGTGAAATAAATACTACCCAATACACATCAACTTCATCCAGTTTCTACGGCATCAGGCTGTAGCATGCAGATGTTCCTGCTTTCAGTTTTCTTCCAAGCGAGGTGTCACCTTGCAGCAACCCATCCATCACTGATGCCTTTCTGCACCTTAACAGTGCCACATGCAGACAAATATCTGACTGCAGCCTTTTCCATTGAATTTGCTATTGGTTTAACACTGCTTGCTGTCCAGCTTAATGATAGCTATAGGTTCAGGACATCATTGAAAATGGACTGAACTCATTGGCTGTCAAACAGCAGCCAGTTTGTCGTGTGTTACTTCTAGGGGTATACCATCTTTGTATGGCACAGACAAGTCATCCTTTAGTGGAGCTGTCTCAAGGGCTTTGAATAATGACCAAGAACACAGATTTGTTGTCGGATTTTTTTTGTTTTGGTTTGTTTTTCTGGAGAGAGTTCTCCAAGGGAAAAGAAATCTTATATTTTGATCTGGGAGTCTTTTCTGGCTTGTTTTCTGAGACACTGATGAAGACTTTCCCTAGCTTGTTACTTTGTCTTATGTGGCTTGTCATATCTTAGCTAGCGTCATTCCTCGTTATAAATTATTTGCTCTTTGTGTCCCTAATCTAATCCTAGATTAGCTTTGAAAATCCTTCCCTGAATATTTTTGCATTGTTTTTGCAGCTGCCACCTTCATGCTCGTAAACAAAATGCTGCCTAGTGTTCTCATCATCTTGCGTTAGCCCTAGGCAACAAGTTGCCTTGGTGACTTTTTGCAGTTAGCAACACTGGTTCACACTTGGTTGAAAATTGGGTTTGTTAAACTAATATTGATATGTTTACATCCAATTCTGGACTGTGAACTGCTGCCTTTTTTTTCAGACATGATGAAGTGTAGGAGTCCAGCCACCAAACCTCAGATTTGGATTCCACTGGAAAATCCTAAACTGGTAGTTGGAAAAACATCACTGTTATTAGGGAAAGATTTTGCCCTACCTTTTGGCAACTGGAGTACATGATATCTGTTCACTATTAATATGGATATCCTGCAAAGGCACAACATTCATCACGGTCAAATTGAGCCTGATGGTGTGTAAACCATCAGTCTTCATGTTTACCATTCTGCTGTATGTGAGCTATTCATTCCTATACCTTCCCTGGTAGCCTATTATAAACAACCTAAATTTGACCTGCTATTCTTATCACCTGAAGCCCAAGACTAAATAAAACTGCTTCCTCAACTTTCTCAGGACCAGTGTTCTGTGCCCACTGCGTGGGTTTGTACATTAGCATTCTGAAAGCTATGGTGTTGTGGGCTTTTTTTTTTTTTTAATAATGTCTAGCTTATATACAGTTTTTGTAATGAAGACCTTTGTTTATTAGCTGAATTTTGCATGAATTCCTGCTTTCTGTAGCCCAATGGTACACTTTGCTAACCCACCTCTTCAAAGGTGATTTTACCTGAAATTCACATTTATACACCTGTCACTTTTTTTGCAGCAGCTTATGTCTTTTTGACTGTGTTATTCTATTGTTTTTTTAACTTCCAAATCAGAACATGGTCTGTGTAGGTTTCTACATTTTATGTTGTCTGCGTAAGTGCTACTCTTTCTATGTGATATAACTTGTAGCTTAAATAATGAACCACTGAACACAAAATGATTCCTAAGCCCAGGTTAATTTATTGCTAGGCAAAGGAAGAGGCTTATTTGAGGCTTTACAGTTCACATTACAGATTCAAAACAGTTCTGCATCATTAATAGTTGATAACATTATTTTAATCTTTATGTGCATGCATTGAGACAGTTGTACAAGCAAGACTACCATTACACTGCAACAGTAGCAGTTCACTATATGACTAAGAGCTTAAATTTAAAATAGCTTCAGAGAGTTTTGGAATAGAAGAGTACAGCTCATTTCCAGCTCTGCTTTGAAAAACGCACTTCCATGAACTGAAGGAAACAATTCAACTTAGTAAGAGTTGCCTTTATTACTGTTACTTAATCAGCTGTTTGTCAGTGGTTGGTTAAGGAACAGAATGGTGCTTTTCAGCTCCGTATTGCTTAAGTATTGTTATGCAAAAAAATAATATTTCCAATACATAATCTTTAAATTCTTTTCATTTAAATTAAAAACATTCTGGAGTTTGAGCGTCTCCTACTTCCTTAAATTACAGACATAAAAGAGCAAACTTCTCTCTTAAAGCACCCCAAATCACATTAAAAATCGTCAATATTCTGGCACATCACCTGAATTTGGATAATATATTTAAAGATATGTGATGCTACTGGTCAGTATTTTCCATTCTATGCTCATATTACAGAGTATATTATTGTGATTAATGTATAGAATTTTGCATTCCACGTTGTGACAGATCTGTCATTTTCTAGCTCTAGTACATAATGTGAGTATCCATACATCTAAGATGACAAGTATTATGCAATTTGTTAGGGTTAGACACAGGTGACAATTAAATTCCTTAATAAATATTTGTTTTTCTGCAAATTTATATAATGTTCTATTTCAGTTAGTTTTGTCATAATACATCAACTAAACAGATGTAAAATAATCAATTTTAAGAAACAGAGTAGTTTTAAAAGTTCAAAGCTTTTGTACAGCATCCATTGTATTCAGATATATTAAACTATATTTTATTTTCTTATAATCTAGAGAACATTATTTTTAAATTAGTGTGCTACCCACAAAGCTTAATTGTACTGTACAAAAGATCCATGTTGGAAATTGGAGAACTGTTGGGTCATTAAAATCGCCAAGAACAATTTAAGAAACATTTTCCCCTTTTGATTAGAATCCATAATATGTATTCATTTCTGTAAACTATCCATGCAAATAATTTAATTCTGGTTTAAATGTTCTCAGCACAGATTGTAACATTCCAAGAATTTATTTATGCCAGTCAGACTGAGTTTAAACCATACCCCAAGCATCCTAACATAGTGAATGTCTGCCGAATAGAAAAAAAAAAAAAAACCATCTCTAACATCATTTCTTGGGAGTAATATATTTTAAAATACTTTATGAAGGATATTCTCTGCTCACAGTCCTATATTTTTTTTCAACACAGTAGTTAGGAGCATTGTCATTCACCTATAAAACATGAATAAAGCACACCTTTGAGTGATTACTATAAAACAACTTTTCTCTACACAGGCAGAATTATTTTGCATTTTTCCATCTTGCAGTTGTAATCCTAATAGGATTTCTGAAAGATGGAAAATCCCACAAGGGTATTACCATAGATTAGAAAAGAGAATATTCTATTCAATAAAGAAGTATCTTCAGCTGCAGTTTTGAATGTATGGTTTACCAGTCATGTTTGCCAAAGCTAAAATTGTGCCAGATAGCTTGACCTTTTCCTTTCTATGAATTTTTGATTGGATAATTACGATCAAGAAATATTAAAGCATAATCATCAGACTTGGAATAGACCTAGAAGTCATTTTCCAGCCTGCTTGCTGATTCCACGGTCATGTCTATCATATTATTTTTGAATGCTTCAGTAAACTTTTGAAAATATTTGAGTTTCGTTTCCATACTTAAAGATACTTGGTGATGAATTGGGCAAGGCTGCAAGCAAACAAACTTCAGTGTTGTTCTTGATCTGACAGGCAAGATTGGACTCAACAAGCTTGAGAGATCCCTTCCTCTCTGAAGTACTTCACAGGTCCCTCCAGACTCCACTGTGATTTCATCACTCACCAGACTGGACATGGCTCTGGGCAGCCTGGTCTAGTGGTTGGCGACCCTGCACTTGGCAGGGGGGTTGAGACTCGATGATCTTTGAGGTCCTTTTCAACCCAAGCCATTCTATGATTCTATGAAATTGACACTATCTCTACTCTTTGTACTCTTTGTACAACAGTGGGTTCTTTACCAAGTTAGGTAGGCACAGTAGTAATACTGCTACTAGTAGATTAATTAGATTAATCTAGTTAATCTAGATTTTACTGAGATTACTTACGGCCAATGATAAAAGCAAATCTTTCATTGTGTCCCACAAACTTTACTTGGCATTCACCTTTCTAGGAGTACTTCTCCATTTTGATGTTTGATAGCTCATTCAGGTTTTACTTTTTCCTAAGTCATGCATGTCCTCTGGTCTTTCCTAAATGCTTTGTAATTCACCACTTCCACTCTGATTCCCATACATCCTTATGAGTGGAAAAAGGCCGTCTCCCATCAGCTTCATCCATGAGTGTAAAACTGATTTCTGTCCATAGCCAGGTCAGTCAGAGTGTAGGATTCATACCACCTACCTTTAGATGCCTCCACACTGTGATTGTGATAGTGTGATTGTCAGCCTCAGACATAGCAGAGCAAAAGGTAAATAGGGCTGCTAGACTTGTGTTCTTATCTACATGTAAAACTTCCAGCCTGTACTGAGAGGTATAGCTGATGAAATGCAAGTTATCTGTGCTACCATTCAATTTTTCCCATTGTCAACAGAAGAAAACAGGAACTTCTTCATATGATCTGTGTTTAAGTGCTTACTGTAGGATTAGTCAACAGGAACTGCATCCTCAGATTACCTATTTTCTTCCACTGACAGCAAAGGAACTTGTGATAGCTATTTGAGGCGTGGGTGTCTGCACCAATGGGCAAATTTGGTCAGATGAATCACACCTTGGTCAGATGAATCACACACTTCTTCATGCAGTTTTCCCAAGAAAAGCAATTACATGATTTTTCTCAAAGCTACAGGAGCTTCTGATCTAGAAGAAGGGAGGAGAAGGTACAGATATCAAGAACCAGACTGTCTTTTCAGTTTCTGCCTAGTCACTGAAGAGAAACAACATTTATAAGGATTAATTCGTCCCATCATAAAACAGACATCTAAAATAAGTCTGATGAATTTTGCCACAGAAATACCTGCCTCTTGTCATTGTCTTTAAAGAGAGCTTTAGACCAGCTTGCTCAGAAATGGGAATGTACATCTCTGTGGGATTAATTCTGCCCAGACTACAAGGCGTTGGGATAGCAACTCTTCTTCTGTGTTCATTAATGTCTGCTTAGGTCCTGAGTAAGCCAGTCGGTACTGTTTTATATGTGGTAATTGTTCATTGTCTGAAAGCTAATTTAAGGACTGTGAACAGAGACCAATATTGAGGTGTATCATATGGAAATTCTTCACTTTACAGGCTATCAGAAAATTTCTTTTTCCTTTTTTCCTGATCAGGGAAGAGTGATGAGATATGAAACAAACTTGTACATGATATTGCATTGGGCAGTGATGTGAAAAGTACGTAGATGAAAGAAACAGATAGATATACTCTGAACAGCACAGGGAAAGGAATTAAACAAGGGAAACCTGGAAACTAAGGTCAGTGTGTGTGGGAGGGAATTTCAGCTGCAGAGGAGAAACCGAGGAAGCAATAACACAAAAAGAGATGTGTAAAGATAATAACTGGGATTACAAATGGAGGTGAGATAAGACTTGCAGAGCAGACTGGCAAGGAAAGCAGGATAACATAAGCAATTTTAGAGAGTAGAGAAAAACTGAATACATCCTAGTACTAGTGCAAATGGCCTCATGGTTTAAATCGCTGCTATTATATTAGAGATGTTTTTTTTGTAAACTTAGATGGCAGTAAGATCCAGAGTTGTCCCCTTGTCGAGGAAGGTTGCATCTTAGAAAGTATGGGACAGTACTGAACCCATTTGTTCTCTATTTTAATTGGGACTCAATTCATACCAAAAAAAAAAAAAAAAAAGTCAAAAAATGCTTATTTTTCCCCCAAAAAAAAAAGTTTTTTTTTTTTTTTTTGGGGGGGGGGGGGGAGTTGTGTGTCCTTGGATTCATGTAAATCAAGTGTGTTATCCTGAGTGTCTTGGGTTCTCACTCATCAGTTGGGATGGGAGTGCTGGTTGTACCACACTGTTGATCTCTTTGAATGTGGTGTTGGTGATGCTAAAGAAAAAAAAGTCTGGCAGTGACCATTATTTTTTTTGAGTAGGATTTGTGCGTTTGACAGGTGCATCAGGTCTGGAAGTCTCAGAACTGCTCACATTTCCACCAGGACAGATAAACCTCTGTATATGGTAGTTTCTAGTCATTCAGAGTCATAGAATCACTCAATGGTTTGGGTTGGAAGGGACCTTAAGCCCACCCAGCCCCAACCCCTGCCATGGGCAGTGCTGCTCCCCACCAGCTCAGGCTGCCCAGGGCCCCATCCAACCTGGCCTTTAGCGCCTCCAGGGATGGGGCATTGTCTTAATTCATCTTCCAGTTTGTTTACCTTAGACTTAAACGCAAAGATGTGCTGTAAATTAGCTGTTAACGACTCAGAAACTAGCCCTCTGAGTCACTGTTTCCTCCCTAAAAACATTATCCAATGTGAGCAAAAAATTTGAATGGATTGCCAGAAATTAAAGTTATCTGATTTACCTAGTCTGAAACCACAAAGAGTGGACTGCATAGAATGACACAGGAAAAGCAAGGAGATAAATTAGATAGCCCATATCTTTTAGATTGATTCTGGAGGACATGGATCCAGAGGTCACCGAGAACTAAAACTTTACCACTTATGAGTGCTCCATTAACTAATTTACAGGAAAGTGAATGATATTGCTTGAAATTTTGTCATTATTGAACCATACCTGCAGTGATGTGCTCATCCTTTCTGTTACTACGGAAATGATAACAGAGTCCCAGTTTTTGTTCTTGACAGCTTTCTCATCCCACAAATGGCAATTTCCTCTAGTAATTTTAAGGTTAGCTGGGTAATGTGACAGTGAAGTCAAACATATTCTGTTTAAGGCTTGTACTTTCCATCAGAGTCAGTTTTCCTCTTACACTGGTGGTACAGCTTTTGCAGCTGGCTCCAGACCTGGCTCTGGGTGCAGGAGAGAAGTTACTTTATTGTCTGTTTCTGGATGTAGTTCATTATTGCACAACTTTCCACCATCTGTTCTCTGATTCAACCGGATAACGGTTACCTTGGAGTGGCAGGTGGGCTCTCCATCAGTTGAGGAAGGAGGTTGACAGTGGAAAAGCTGACGAAAGCATTTGTAAAACTGAAACAACAAACAAATAATTCTAGATATAGTTGCTAGACAGGCTAAAATATAGAGCATCTCTGTAAGAGTTTGGAGGCAAGGCAGTGTGGCTTATTAAGCTCGTGCTTTTTGTCCATATTGAAAGTAGATGTTTTTTCACCTTGAATCTGTGTATCTTGCTGTTTAAGATTAAAGTTCTCTTAAATTTGTGGACATTTCCTTTGAAATTGATATGCTTTGCTTTTCTAAGGCCATAGGCTTTGTAGATTGTAAAGCTGTAGAAGAATCTGAAATGTTTTCGGAACCTTTTATTTGTGATCAAAGAAGATTTAATCACAGAAGTAATTGGTTTTCAGTTAGTTCACACATCAGGCAGGGAAAAGTATCATTTTGATAATCTAACGATACACAGCAGGAAGAACATAAGGTTCTTTTCATTAACAAGCCATTGAAATCTCGGTGTTCCCAAATTGCAAACTGAGCTTCAGAAAATGGCTTTACTTAATTAAAGAAGCAAAATAATTTTTTATGTTAATTCATTTCATTTCTGACAATTACCCAAAACACCTTTGATGCTTTGATGCCGGAACTGTTGTAATGAAAAAAAAAAAACAGTGTCTTCAGTTCTCATTTGTATTTGCAAAATGAGCAGAATTAGTTCAGCTGTCTCCTCTGAGAGCTGATGGTCATGTTCAACAGATCGGGATACCAGCAGTGCAACAAGTGTTTCAATATATTTTCTAAATATTTTGATTTTTAAATTACATCTTTTTTAAAAAAAAAAAAAAAGAATCAACAAACTGGTGTCCAAGGCTTAATCAGTCATTTTCCTTTCATGTGCTGTATAAAACAGAACAAGTTCTCAGAAACTGTTGATGTGAAAGTATTGCAGTTTAGACAGTGCTATTGATCAATATATCATATTAATCCCTTTAAAAATGTGCAAATGCAACTTATAAGTTTCTCTCTGTTAGTACAGGTTTACAGTTGTGCCATAGGGAAGTGAAGTCTGCCTAAGCACGTGTTTTCCTCCAGAACCTCTACTGGTCTTATTTTTCATCCCAAGGATGGGATTAAGGAGAGTAACAGCATTTTAGGAGTGCACATAAGATTAAAGCTAACCTTTGGCTGGCTTTAAACAGGAGACTTTAAACATTTCCTTATGGTCTTTCTATGCAGCTGTTGACAATGCAGGTGATTATCTGCTATTGACACATGCCAAGAAGGACTGAGTTAGCATTTTCTAGGTTCCTCCTTGCTGAACAGGAGGTGGAATGGCATTTTTCCTCTTGAAGGCACTGCTCTAAAAGGGAGTTCACCTTTCTGAGTCTTTCTCCATGAAACCCACCAGAAATTTCTCAGAAGCTGTGGGCTTTCATCCACCAATATTGGTTGGTGCTTCTTCTGCATGTATGTAGGCTGCTTTCCCGGCAACGTCTTCCTGTCTATAGAGAATCAGGTGAATGGAAAAAGAGGGATTGCTTCAATTCCAGGCCAAGAAGGACCAGCATTATAGGTGTAGATGTTTCAGTGATTACACTGGTACCTCAATATTGCCAATGATTTGAATCAACCTTTCAGAACTTGTCAAGTGAAGAAACGTGGGTGATACTGGACCATTTTTCAATTTTTGTTTCTCCTTGCCATTACATACAAGAAATTTCTTAGATCTCTTGTGCATGGCAAGCTAGAATTTAGCTGTGCATTTGGTAGGAATATAAAGAAGAGCTCCTTAAAAACATCAGACAACTGCTCTGCGTGTATGTGTAATCTGTATTGTCCGGGTGAATACAGATACCTAGTCTGTCTTGGTAAACGATTCCAAAAATTCATGATTCACAGTAAAACCATGGAAGTTAACAGTTGGCTCAAAATCTTAGTGCGCAGCTGCTTCAGGTCCTTGATTCTTGTGTGGGATATTTTGTGGACAAGATAGGGTAAATGGGGAGGTGGGAGAGTGCATTCTCCCCCCTCAAGGAGGCTGATGCTATGCAAGCAATTACAGGCCTTTTACTCTCTCCTTATGCTTCATGCACTGCCTTGTCAACTCAATAGGGATCCCAGTCTTTATGTATCAGTTACAAGTGAAAGCTGCCCTAATAAAAGGAACTATTATTTCTGTAAAATCATTAAAAGAAATAATACTTAATATGTACAACACTGAATGAAAGCAAGGAAGAAAAGCAGACTGGCTGACTGAAGGGCAATTTCTGGGAAAGAGCTGAAACTGGAGGTTCACTCTCATTTTTGCTTTTTGCACAGGTATACTCATCATGATGTCCATGTGTAACGAAGTGCACGTGTACGAATACATCCCTTCAGTCCGACAGACCGACCTATGTCATTACCATGAACTCTACTACGATGCGGCTTGTACCTTAGGGGCTTATCACCCGCTGCTCTATGAGAAGCTGTTGGTGCAAAGGATGAACAAAGGTTTGCAGGATGATCTGTATCGGAAGGGGAAGGTCATTTTGCCAGGGTTCAAGTCTGTCAAATGCCCAGAACGAAATCATTTCCCACCCTTGTAGAAGAGAGTCCTTCACAAACAATGTGCAATAAGGTACTACTGTCGTACTATAAACAAGGAGAAAATACTTGAAAAATGTATCTTAGACCGATCCAGTCTTGAGTCTATAAATTGTAATTAAGTAGCAGGCATGAGAAATACTTCTTTTCTGAGCCTGGGTATTTATTACTGCTTTGCAAATAGTTAAAGAAAAAGAAAACAAAAAGCTTAGCTTACAAAAGGTGCAGAGGACCTACTTAGGCCGAAATATAATGTATTGTTGTGGGTGTGACTGTCAGAATTTGTCAGTGGTCTCTTATGCCACATATGCTAGATTGTAACTTTTTTTTTTAATGAACTTATTTAACTTTTAAATCTGGCATTGTGAAGCAGCCTGTATCGCTCATGTACAGAGCTGCCAGTTGAACAGTGCGGCATTTCTCATGGCTTCATGGGATTTTCACACTCTTCAAGAATGAAGTAATTGCTACTCTGAGCTGAATATTCATTGATTAGAGGAGTCTTTTAATTCCTATTCATACACTGGTTCACTTGCAGGCTTCCAACTGTACAGGAAGCCTTACGGTGGCTATGAAGTCAATGCAGATGGAGGTAGCTGAACACGCAGCTAAACCAGTTAAACTACTGGATGTACCACTGGTGTCACATCCCATTGCTCACACTGAGTGGGGCAGAGGGAAAAGAGAAATACTGCATATCTATAGAAAGCAGCAAACATATTGATAATCCATTTGGAAAAAGATTCTCCCTGAGAGGCCTACAAAGAGGGTGTAAGTGAGAGAGAAATGATGCCTTCCCCCACTATGCGCAGATAAAAACTATCCAGAGAAAGCCAAGGGAGACTGTGTAGCAAACACAAGTTGCACTGGAAGCAAATGTAGAGGGAGCTTACCTTTCTGCAGCAAAGATAGCACTGAGGATTACAGACATCATTTGTTAGGTATTTCACTGTGATCAAAATCAAATTCACTTCCTCACAAGTTACTGCTTTTAAGAAAGTATGGGAGCTCTCTGACACAAGAGGAAGATATCAGCATTTTTTTATTGAATATTTGAAAAGCTGTACCCCAGAGAAGCTGTAATGCTTGCAGAAAACCTGACTGTGGATAGCATATGGAGATAACTTAATATTTTCTTTCATAACACACAATGAGAGTATTCTCTAAGGCAATTCTGAAAATCGACCTGAACGCTAAGACATCCAAAACATAAAGACTTCAGTTTCAGATTGCCTCCTGAGTGGCAGGAGGATTTTTGCGAGTGTTTTTTTTTTCATTGGTGGTGGTGGGTTTTTTTTTTTTCACATGACTGTACCCTTTCCCATAGGGCGAGTTTAGTAGAAAAGTACAGAAAAACACAGCTTTATCTTCTTCATGTCCATTCAGTGAAAAGGCAGACAGTTCAAAGAGGCACTGAAAAGAGCAGCTGAGAGGTGGAGGTGGAAAGTATCTTTTGTGTTTTGTCTTGGGCAACAGTAAGACAGTTAAAGTGTGCAAATGGTATTAATGACTATTTCAATAGCAGCGTAAGTGTCATCACAGTCTTTTTTCTTTCACTCTGCTCTTAGGGTCTGATGATTTTCCTTCCTCAAAAGGGAAGAATATGTCTTACGTAGGGCCTAGTTTTTTTTCCCATGTAGCTTCTTAATTTGGGCCTTATGGTCCCCTAAGATTCCTCTCGCTGACAGGAAATATGTCCAGATGGTCTAAAAACTGTACTTCTATGTTGTGTGTGTAACTATGTCCATAAATCATTTTCGTACATATCAAAAGGAACAGATTTTATTTATATTAGCCTTAGACTCTGGACATATTAGCTACCGATGTATGTCAGCAACTTCTATTCTTATTAACATTGTTATTCGAGCTTGTGGAGTATAGATAGCCTACTGTTCTATTTTTCCATATGTTTGGGAAGGTGCTTGCAAAATGTTTGAAGTCTGAGCAAGTACTACTGAATATATCTGCTTTTCCAGCATGCTGGATCAGCTGCCACATGTGTGTAAGAGAAGGGAGATGATTACGTTTCTAGAACTAGCAACTATGCTACTTTCCATAAGCAGGAAATTCTCAAGTTCTGAAAAAAGCATACACTTTGGTCTGCAACCACTAACTTCAAACTTTGATTTCCATAAAGAAAAATATTAACTGCATTACTCAACTACCCGCAGCAGGATTATGTTGTATTACTTTCTCAGTAATTTGTCCACAGAGCTGTCGTACAGAGCAGTGTGATTTTGGCAGAGCTCCATGCAACAAGTGCTAGCATACCTACTTAATGCATTGTTTAAATAATGATGTAGAACCAGGTCTGAGACATCAGAAAATAAGCTGTATACTTTCAGTTTACTGGACTGCGCACATTTAAGGCCTTTCAGCAGATTTTTCTTCTGTGCTGGTATGCTGACATTCTTTAACGTTTGGAGATATTTCTGCAACTGTTTCCAGGAGAATTTGGTGTATTCTAATTATACAGCAGTCAGTGCTCCTCCATAAGTGCAATGTGGCACCACCACCTCAGAAGATGCCACAGAGCTGTGCTGCTGGCACTAACTTGCTTGCAAAGCTGGAAGACCAACTTGTGATGCCCATCTTCTTGAAAACTCAAGGATCCCTACAGTGGCTTTGTAGCACTGGTTTCCACTGTGATTTTTCATTGGTCTGTCTGCTCAAACAGCTGGTGGCTGCTTAAAGAGATTTTATTCCCCTGCTGTCTTTCTTGTCCTTCGTTTTTTGACACAAGTGCAAACAAACTTGATTTGCTAACAGAGGGCTCACCTCCAGTTTGTGCAAAAGGGGAAAGGGCAGAAATGAAGAGGGAACATGAAGGACCTTCAGAGATGCTGCTCTCACCAGTGCTCACTCTCTGTGGTTTTGGCACTGGTGGCTTTCATAGGAGTTCACCATGTGCTTTTTGCATTTATGGGCATTTCACCATCCCTCATGAGGGCAAAGAGATCTTTAGAAAGATCTGGTCAACTTGAAGCAATGAGTGTGTAGTAACACTGAATCCGTCTGTCTTTTAATACCAGTAATGCATGAGAGTGCTGTTTATAGATACTTATTAAATGTAGACAGTGTGAAAGGAAATGCATTTTCCCACCCAGATCACAGGGTTTTTGGAAGTAGATATAAGCATGGTTTCATAGCTCTCCCGTGTGGCTATTGCACACTAAAAGAGAGGAATGGTACCAAGACAGGGGAGGTCTGCAGTGACTCAGCTCTCGACATGTGCCATCAGCAAAGCAAATGCCTCTGTTAGTTGGTGCCTGAGCTCCCTTCACACTTGGTACAATGATGCAGGTTTCAAATTTAGGAAGTTTTACTGACAAGTAGGAATAAATTGCCTTCAAAAACCAGAGAGCCCCTTTTCTGTGCCCTGCTACTGTGGACAAAAGTTGCACTGAGTTGAAACAAAGTAGAAACAGCAGCATCTTAAGTAAACGTGCTGAGTTTATGCTGAATTTCATTATGCTCCTCTTCCCACTGTGAATTCTGTTGCCTTTCTGACATGTGGTGCTCTATCATTTTATGCATTCAACCTTTGAATGGTTAAGTCAAGGTATTCTTCTATTTATTAAAGAAAAATTATGACAGGTTTTGCCTCATTTTGAGCCAAAATCTTTCTGCTATAAATAAATCACGAATTGTACCATTCCTTTATAGTTCTAAAGCTTACCTGGGCATTAACTCACAGTTCAGCTCAGTTTAATTCTTAATTAAACTACTGAATGGTTTTTTTTGTTTGTTTGTTTTTTTACCTCACTGTGCAGTTTTATGCCAGTGAAACTCTGGTTAAGTTAGGGAAATTACAATGATAAAATAAATTGTACCTTGAGAGAGAAAGAGATTGTTTACACACTGCGATCTGCAATCTCTCTGTACAGATTTAGCTAAATCTTTGGTCAGGGCACTTTGGTGAAAACATCCAAATTCTGAACTTGTTCCTATCGACCCCTTGGCAAAGTCAACAAAACCAAGAGAGCATTTTACTAAAATGAAGAGTAGTATCTACACTAAATGGTTTCACAGACTGAGCATACTCATTTTAGAGAGGGATTGAACTAAATAGTTCCAAACACAGGTAGACCAGTCCAATTCATAGTGGTTTTTTTCATTACCTTCCTCCTCAGCAGTTCTTAAGGATGGAGAATGCCACTTGAACAGTGACACAGATGTACCATGAAAGGAATATCAAATGCATAGACTGCAAAAATAAATGGGTCCTCTCTTTCCTGTCATGCTTTTTAAAGTCGAGGCATATTAAATAAATGAAACTGCTTTTTGAAGTAGACGATTCAGAAACCTGTAGTTAGAGCACCCAGCTCTTTTCTGGGAGCTATCCTCTCTCTCACACAGAAGGAGGATACCTGATTTAACTGTTTGAAATTTTAAGTAGCCCATGTCTGGGCATGCCTGCATCATTAAATGAATTTTGACACTGCAAATTTCTTCTCTCTGGCATAGTGATCAGATTCAGAGTTTTGTTCTTGAAGTAAGAGTTGTGTGTAAAAGCCTTACATTTACCCATATCATTGCATCACTCTTACACTATGTAGTCATTGAACTATTCAAATATAGACTGTGTACTTTTTTAATAGCTTTGAGAATTATTTTGTATGATGATTTTTTTAAATGAATGTGTACTCTAATAACAAAGCTTAAGATTTTACAGGAGTCACATTTTTAAGCAGTGTTTGTATACATTTTAACACTTTTTATATTTTCTATTATGATTTTGTATATTTTTATGTATGCACAGTGTACAGATTTTTTCCTGTAAATAAAACATTGGTTTTCATTTGTTTAGGACTGCTTGTCTTTTCATATTGGCTTAAGTGAATGACACTTAAATGCAGACAGCACTAAACAGGGAATGTAACTGTCACTGATCTCAATTTGAAACGGACTGATAGACTGAAAATTAGCTTTCAGTAAACTACAGAAAACAAGAAAACATTGCAAAGGCAGTTTTATTCTTAAATGAACGTGTCTACGCAGGCAGGTGCTCTAGGATTCCCCCAGCAGGACACACTACGCTGCTATTGCTATGGCAGTTCATTTCTTGGGATATTTGAGCACTCTCAGCATGTTGTGCTCTGGTGATTTGATGCCGTACTTGAAATGCTAATAAACTAAGTAAGCAGCTGTGCCATCCATTCCTGGAATCCATAATGTCTCAGTAAAAATAGGCTTTTTTTTAACAGTTAATTAAATGAAAAACAGCTTACCAAAGGAAAGCATAAGGAAAGCACTGTCATTTAATTTGTGATGAAATGCCATGTAACATGGCCGCTACAAGTCTGCTTCCTTCCATTAAGCATGTGGCATTCCACTGCTTTGGTAGTCTTTGAACTACGTGTAAGAACAAGCCCGGACAACAGGCCCAAGAGACAGTTAAGCCAAGGGAGGGCTAGGTGTCCCTTGGACTGATGTCCCAACCACTCCTGCAAGAGTCCAGAACAATGCCCAGGAAGTGGACAACCACGGGAGGTGGTCTGGTGCCACCTTTGTTGGTTTGACTGGTGTCTGATGTCTGAACCAAGCCTGGAACTGGAGCCAACAATTACAAATAAGGGCTATGGGAGACTGTCCCATCCCTTTTTGCTTTGATAATATAAATAGGGGCTAGGGGAGGGCCAGCCCAGTCCTTTTTCTCCACTGCTGCTGCCCCTACTTCTCACTGCTGCTGCTTTCCCTCTTGGTTCTACACCACATGGAACACTCCTGTCAGCAGGTCTGGATCCAGGACTGGTGATCTCCCTCCCTTTTTTTATTTGTTCTTCTCTTTTTCTCTCTTTCTTAAAGTTGTAAAGT
Organism: Numida meleagris; assembly: GCF_002078875.1. NCBI lineage: Eukaryota > Metazoa > Chordata > Aves > Galliformes > Numididae > Numida > Numida meleagris. The sequence continues at coordinate 133,552,111 of NC_034409.1, read as the reverse complement.
AATGCAAGGCTTACTTGAATTTCCTGTAAAACCACACAGTTTAGGTAGATATAACTGTGGGAGAGCCAGCACACATATGATAACCATTGATCTTTTTTCCCTCATGTACAGACCTTGAGTGTCGTTTCACTTTAATTCAACCAGGGGGATTTGTGAATCTGGTCCCCCTCCCTCCTTCACAGGTGGGATGTGACACTATGCAGTGGCTGAAATTGAGCTTTTCACCCTAGACAGTCGCAGTGAGTGCATGCCTACAATAAAGCTGGTTGCACATCAGTGAAACATTAAACATTGTATTGCCATCACATTAACTCCTGGCAGCCAGTAATCATGCAGCTCATCTTTTGTATTACACCACCTCCTGGCAGGCGACATTGAGGGGATAATTACTACATGTCACGATTTGCAAGTAACACTTCACAGAAAACTCAGAACTCCTAGTTACACGAGGGGATAAACTGAATGCTGAGGTGTATGGAAAAAGAAACTTGCTGATGCTTTTCAAATGCTTCAACTTTGCTTTTACTGGCCTTTCTTTTTCATTAAAAAATCCAAAAAACCACACAAAACGCAAGATCGCTGTCTTCCATATGATAAGATGCTCAGTAGATGTTACTGTCTGTGACATGGGAGAGGATATTCTAGTCTCGCAGCATGTTTCACATGCGTACAAACTACTGTATCAGTAGGTGGTTAAAATCCAAGAATTATTATATAGTGTTGGGTACAGCAAGTATCTTGCTGTACTCCCTATTCTTTAGCAGTGACAGCTATAGAAGGGGTGTGACACTATCTCTCTGATAGTATCTCAAGTAACTTCACAGGCAACTTGTTTTCAAGTTTCAGTCCCCCAACGAGACTTCACCTTTCTGAACAATGTATTTTTGAAGGAGGCACCTTTTGTATTTTATTCACAGAAATCAGTGGTGTTTGAGCAGCTCAAAGGAGCATGGCTCTGACACACAGAACTTTATATAGGCATTTTGATCTGTTTATATCTATTGCCAGCTTGCCTGCTCTGATGTGACTGAAAGACACATCTTAGAGGATGATTGCTCCAACTCACTGTCTTGACTGCAGCATGCACCTGTTAGGCAGCTACACAAAGCTACGGAGGAGTCAGTGTTTTGCTATAATCACACCCACCACCTGCTGCAGTAAACTGCACCTGTGGCTATGATCAAGTTGTGTTTTACTGAGTGCCAGTGTCATCAATCACGATGATCAGGCATATGGGCAGTCCACTTGTGGCTTGGTGGGACTTCTTTTCCTTTCATCATCTTGATCTTTTCAAGGTGATTAATGGGTGATAATTTCATTGTTTCATCAGAATAGCATGTATCTGCTGCACCCTAAAATCTACCCAAGTCTACTCGGTGCACTTATCTTTTTTTTAGTATTTAGATTCCACTTTCTTACAGTGGCAGTTTACTGCAGATAGTGCCTTTGAAAATAATTAATGCACTTTTCTGGAAGTTAAGTACAGCCTGAGCCCATGCTTCATGCATTGCTACCCAAGGCAAGTTAGAAATACATGTCCTATTTCTTTTTGCTAAAAATATGCTCATATTCAAGTAAATGCATATTTAGTTTGATGCATAAGGATGCATTAAGTTCACAATGAATTAATTGTGATGCAGTAATATGGTGGGTTCTTCTTCCCAGAGGCAGAATTGCCACTAGAGAAATGACAGCACAAGTAAGTTGTGACAAATCACCAGGAGGATCCCTAGCTGATGAAATCTCTGGGTTCTTAGAAGTTATACAAGTGAGGAAAGAAGTCCAGGGGAAGGATGGGGGAGAAACAAGCACTGATGAAACCCATCAAGGAAGGAAAGAGAATCACAGAATTGTAGGGGTTGGAAGGAACCTCTGGAGATCATCTTGTCCAATCCCTTGCTAAAGCAGGTTCCCTTACATCAGGTTGCACGGGAAAGCATTCAGGTGGGTTATGAGCAGCTCCAGAGGAGGAGACTCCACAACCTCCCTGGGCAGCCTGCTCCAGTGCTCTGTCACCTGCTAAGTATATTTTTTCTCATGTTCATATGAAATTTCCTATGTTCCAGATTGTTCCCATTACTCCTTTTCCTGTCGCTGGGCACCGCTGAAAGGAGCCTGGCCCCATTCCCTTGACTCCTGTCCTTTAGATATTTATAAGCAATGACAAAATCTCTTCCATTTTCTCTTCTCCAGGCTGAACAGCCCCAGGTCTCTCAGCCTTTTCTCCAGGAACCTCACCATCTTTGAGGCCCTTCACTGGGCTCTCTCCAGCAGTTCCCTGTTTTTCTTGAACTGAGGAGCCCAGAACTGGACACAGTGATCCAGATGCAGCCTCACTGGGGCAGAGTAAAAGCAGCAGTAAAAAGATGAGCTACACCGGATGCAAATGAAGAAATGCTGCTTTTTTTCCCTAATAGTCACTGCATTTGTTTGGGCTATTTGTTTTCTTATTTTTTTTATAGCACATTTTTTAAAGGAGGAACCCAATTCATTTGTTGCTCTTGCTGCTGCCAGGTTTAGCGTTGTGGGATGTGATTTTAAAATGAACAACAAAGGTTGAGTTATGAACATTAATTGACTTCTTCTGTGGCTCAGCTTCCTTGTAAACACATCCCATTAATTAAATTTAGTAAAGTCTAATGTCAGCAGAGTTAGCATCTCTTTGCTACACTCTGAAAAGCCTCCTCCACATGCTTCTACTCGTCTCTATGATAACTGAAATAAGAAAGCCCATTTCCTCTGATGACCTGTTTCTGTTTGTAGACAAATACAAATCACATATCCTATTGGTTGCAGGCTGCTGAGAGGTAAGGGATAACTGTTGTAGCCACAGCTCCTTATACACTTCTGAGAAGACTCCAGAAACCCTGAGGGGTTCAGGAGGGCAAGCAATAGATATCACATCTGCCTTGCTTTCATGGGAGCAGCCAGAGGGAAAAATTGCTGCCAGTGCTGACTCTAAGCTGTCAGCTGCTGTTAATTGCCTTGCTCCCAGTCATCTGGCTGTGATTGCACTTCATTATTATAATATCTTTCTGGCCTGCCTTCCAAACAGCTTCCCTTTCCAAAATCAATCCTGCAGCACTGCTGCATGCAGTGTGCTGGCTACATCCTCTCCATTGCCACCATGAGCAGCAGGTACATCTCCTGTGTGGGTGAGGTGCTAGGGGAAAATGGAAGGAGGCTGGGGGCTTCTGGATTGTTTTCTATAAAGATGGAAGTCTTGTAAGCATAGTTCAGTCATCCTTACAGTAACTCAAGCAAACATTACACAAATACGCCTCAAGAGTTTATGACTTGTAGATTGTCCCAAGTTTTGTAGACTAAGGTGGAGTTCCTGATCCAAAGTATTTACAACGTGGATTAAGACGGACAGTAGGAAGGATTTTTTGGCTTGTGATAGCAAGAAACACAACATGCCTTTTCTACAAACTAAAAACTCCTGTGGTCTACCCCTAAGCCCAGTATTTCTGCCTATAATGAGTGTGAGCCTGGAGGCATATAAGACAGACAACCATGAGGGGTCGGTGGGGAAAGTTCTGTCTAGGGCCTGATTCCGAGCCTGCTTTTTCAGAAGAGAGGGCAGGAAGCTTAAGAGTTCTGCTGGATCAAGCAACCCTATTTTCCTTCCCTAGCAAAATGCCTCCCTAGAGGTGCTGTGTCATTTTCCAGTAGCTTTCAGTGCTTCTATACAAATGAAATTATAAGCTATCTGGTAGACCTAATTTAGACTTTAAAAATGCATGGGGCTGAACAGAGGTATCAGGCCATTAGGCAGTTTAATGAGCAGCTGGAGCATCCCAAGAACAGTAGAGACAAGAAGAAAACGAATCAATAAACTGTTACCAAAATAATGCTAACAAAGTTAGCAGTAGAAGAGCAGAGAAGGCAGAAACAAAAGAGCACAGCTCAATGTCTGAGAAATATTACCTTATTTTCATGAATATAGCATACTATTCAAATAATTCTCATTTAAAAGTATTCTGGAGATCAGTCCTTTTTTAACATGCACTCTCATAAAGAGAACAAAATCAGAGACCAAAGCTGCAGGAATTATAAACTGGGGATAGTTATTTTGTTTGAGGAAACAAATTTAGAGAAACTTTTGTGTATACTTCAATGTAACAAGCACAACTGCTGGATTTCCAGGAGTCTGGCTGTGCACATGAAAGCACAGTACAAACAACACTACTATGTTTACACTGCACATTGCTTTAAGAGAGAACTGATGCTTTCAACAGAGTTAATTGCCGCAGATAAAAAAGACCGATTGTCATATTTATCTCACACTAGCTCTTCACTGCCCTTAAATAGAGGTACTAAAACCCATACAATATACAAAATGGCAGCATATGTGAAGTTAATTCCTTGTATCTAAGAAGGAACTTAAGGAAGAAGAATTTCCTAAAGCAGTGTGAGGAAAAAGAACAGGCAAAGAACCTTAGTGAACAGCAACAAAATGGACCCTGCCTCTATTTTCTCATTTCAGTAAGTCAGAATTGTTTAGGGCTTTGCAGTGTGATTGATGGATCCCGACTGACAGAGGCAGAAGTAAATTTACCAGTCCCTGAAGTAACATTATACTTCATGAGAAGAAATGAAGGGTCTATTACTACTGTAATATGTGATGAGTGATTCCAGATTATTTTGAAACAACACTCATTTTGCTGAAAGTTCAAAACATAACAGAAAATATATTGTCTCTTGCAAAATGAATGTGTTTATCTAGTCGTCATCAATATGCTCTCCTGCCTACATCATTTCCTCTTGTATTTTCAGTCCTTTACCCATGCATTCTGGATCAATCTACAAGGATTAATAAAAAGACCCAAATAACTGTGATGGACTTAGACTGATAAGTTCCTGCCCCAGTGCTGAATAAATGCTTGTAAAATTGTGAATTTATTGTCTTTTTGTTGCTCTTGGTTCTGAGCGCTCTGTCCTTGGCCATAGTCTGTATGCAGAACGTGTTTAGGGAAGAGTTCTTCCAGGTGATCTTTAACGAGCTCCACTTAGTTTGAAACCAAGAATATCACACATGGAAATCCAAATCCCTAATTTTCATTTGATTATTTTTGTAGCATCATATCATTGTCATCTTCCTTGTAAATCACTCAAACTCTTTTTGCTTGAGGCTGTGTCACTATGTGACATTCTGCTAATACACACAGACACACAAAACACACACACTAATAGCTGTCCCCTATATAGCAGACCTCTATATATTTCTCCATGCCCATTTCTGAAAATCTGGTCATAATTTAGTCACAATATAGGGATTTAAGAAGTCACTGTTGAGTTGTTGTTGGTTTTGGTTCAAATTCAGAAAGATGCAATAATCAAGGGAATTAAACACTTTAAACAAGATGACAGAAACAAGAAATATCTCCTAAAGTGTTGGTCCTCTTCTAATATTCATTGAACCATCAAGAAGATTTCTCCTAGATGAAATACATAATCCCAACTATGATTAACAATAAGGTTGTATTTTTATTGTTATTATTATTTGAATTTCTCGCAATTTTAGAAAGTGAGAGAAATCATTCAAAGAGAAAATACTAGAGGAATGCTCTCTGACACCAAGGTGCCATTTACTGGAGCACTGCCTTGGCCACTGCAAAACAATGCCACAAGAATGGCCCATGGCCTACAAAGTAAGGGAATTAAATTCCTGTCAGGACATTTGCATGGCTTCTTTTTCTATGACTACACATTAGTGATGGCAACTGGGTATATTCATGGTCACTGGCCTTTGCACAGTATCGAGGACACTGACTACTTTTGAGCATGAGATTTGTTATGTACAAACAGAAGCATTAAAGATGCTTGTAACTGTTTACTTTTGACATCAGAAGAATGAGGAGCCTTGATCTCTATGGTAAACTAAAAGAACTAAACTGGTTTAGCCCTGCAGTATGAAGACAGAAGGTCATTTGATTGCTGTATCTGAGTATGAAGAGAACTCAGCTACCAGAGAATGAGGGTTATTGAGTAAATCAGGAGTAAAGGATTATAAAGTGGCTATAAATAAATATAATTTGGATGCTAGTGGACCAGCCATCAGAGGAACAAAGTTCTGCAACTGCTTCTACTTCAAGAGTCAAGGAACTTTGACTTGTTTTCATTTGCACACTGCCAAATTCCTGAATGGGATTAAATGATGCAGTTTAAAGAGAAAAGGGATTAAATCTAATGAAACAAACAGACATGGTAGACTTTTGTATTTTATGCTGCATTTTTCATACTGTGAAAGCCTTTATTTCCTTGCGTGTGGCAGCTTCTTTGCCCTGAAGGGAGAAGGACATTATGAGTAAATCAGAAAGTTCTACAGATTTGAATTAGACTCGCCATGCCAGTTCACAAGATTTTAAGCATTAGTGTAACCTTTGATCCTGAAATTTCTCCTGCTGCAAAAAACTAGGGTGATGATCGTCACCTGCTTTACAAGGATAATGAGGATTAAATCAATTAATTGAATATTTGTTTGGAGGAAGTTACACAAATGCTGAAAAAAATCTGATTAGTAAATATGATATATTTTTTTTCTCTCCATCATCTTAATCTGAAATGATAGTTGCTTGAACTGTTAGCTGGATACATGACTACAAAGATATACCTGGTAGATACAGTAAGTAGAACACTGTGAAGTAATGTCAGCTGACAGATGAAATGTACAAAAATTTCATGCTCTGGATAAAATTTGACTATTATGCCACAGCCACATCTCAAGAAATTATTCAGTGATCAAACAGGAGAGATAAATGAGATGTTCTATCACCTCCAGGGTTACACTGATTTTTTCAAATCTTTGCCATCTGTTGAATTTAATCGTCTTCAGAAAGTAACTAAAGTCTTTGCTTATGCAACCTGTTGCATTGCATTGCAGATTCTGTTTTCTTCAGCTGACTTATGCCTGTGTTCAGCTTTGAAATGGTAGGCGGCCTCTTTGTAAAATGTGGACATTAGAGAAAAGTAGAAGCATTAGAATTAGCACAAAGAAATCTGAGGTTAAATTAATGCTTGATCTTAGGCAGACCAAGGCATGGGCTAAAATTTAGTCTGATTCTTGACTTGTGGCTGTGGCTGAGAGTACTGCAACAGAAGCTCCCATAATATCTGTTCTGTCAGCAATGCTGACTGGTGGTACTATTTGAACAACAGTACAAGTTCAGTCTACCTACAGACCCCGTACACCTTTGCAGGAACTTATCTGTACAGACCAAACTTGGAAATCAGTTCAGAAAAAGACACCAGACTTCCAAGTGCTTACATCCAACATTTAGATCACCCTGAAGTAATGGCAAGATAGAAACATCATGGTGATTAATACCTTATCCATTTTTTCCTGCATTTCCCTTAGCACTGACTGAGCTGTTGACCATCCAGATTCTCCCTTGACAGCAAACATGCACATGAAGATAGCAAAGAAATAGTGACTTGTTTGAGTTTCTGCTGGTGTATTCTTGCAAGAGCAAACAGGACACCAAGGATTACCTTGCTTGTAAGAATCTTAATGCCTTTTGTTTCAGTGTGAGTATACCATACTCCTTGCTTCAGTAGTCATCTCTGGATATTGTAATCCTCCATTTAGCTCTCAATCTACTCTGCAGGTTTGATTTTATGGTTGCAAATGTGTGAAAATGGGTGATTTTAAATGTTATCCTGAAACTCCCTATTCAGCTGTAGTTTGTTCGTGATAGGCAAGATCAAACAATCTGACTGAAGCAGTCTTCCTGTACCAGAGTTCAGAGATGTAACCACACATATTCTTTGAATCCTTAAACAGTTCATTGTTTCATTCCATTTGTGAAGTGGCAGTGATCTTAGAGGTCAGATCTTTACCTACAGGTATTTCCTTGCTATCCCCCAAATAGGTACCAATGTTAATCTCCTTTCATGAAATCATGGCAGTTAGCTGATTTCTTGGACTTATCAAAGTTGCCAGAAGAGAGCTGAGGCTATTCTCCCTCCTTTCTAAGCTAATTTCAATGAAAATGCACTAGAGTGCTTGTGACCTAATAAGTTTAGATTTTAACTGCATCTTTACTTCTAAATTTGACTTGTCCAAAGGGAACACAGTTCTTACCTGTTGCAGTTTACCTGCATCATACCTTTACTCTAAATGACAATGATAACTTAAACCTCCGAAGAAATGTTATAGTCAAAGCTTACAGAATACATAAAAGAGACAGGAAAAGACCTAGTAAGTCATTTTCTATAACCCTCTCTTTCTCTTTCTGGACTACCTGTCATTTCAAATTTAACCTCAGTCTATGCTCTTTTGGAGTCTCCTCCTTTTTCTTTTTCTCAGATATGGCTTCTTTGCTTTTGTAGAGGGGATATAGACTACAAAAGGATCCTACTGTCTTTGCTACAAACCCTGCCCATTGTAATTTCCCATAGGTGTTCTAATCTGTTCACTACCCTTGTCTGATGTGGAGCTCTCTTCCTGTTCCCGTGAAACCCCATGTTTCTCCAGCACTATGAAAAGAGCAATACAGGAAATGATAGCAACATACTGGATAATGTTTAAAATGATTTATAAGGTAAAGAGATATTACTACCTGTTGTGGTTTAACTTGGCAGGCAGCTCAGCATCACACAGCCATTAACTCACTTCCCCTAAGTGGGAGATCTTATCATAGAATCATAGACTAGTTAAGGTTGGAAAAGACCTCTCAGATCATTTAGTCCAACTGTCAGCCCATCCCCACCATGCCCACTAACCATGTCCCTCAGTGCCACAGTTGAGATAAGGACAGTTTAGTAAGAAAGATAAAAACTAACAAAATGTAACAACAAAGAAAGGAACTAAAAACAAGTGATGCACAATGCCAGCTGACCAATGCCCAGCTAGTCCATGAGGAGCAGTAGCCCCTCCAGCCAACACTCTCCAGTTTTACTGCTGAGAATAACCATATGGTATGGAATATCCCTTTGGCTAGTTCAGGTCAGCTGTCCCAGTTCTGTCCCCTCCCAGCTCCTGATGCTCTTCCAGCTCCCTCTGCTTCCAGGGCAGTACAAAAAGGTGAAATGTCCTTGGTTCTGTGCAGCAACTAAAACATCGGTGTGTTATCAACAGTATTCTCACCCTAAATCCACAACACACCACTGCATCAGCTACCAGAAAGAAAGCTGACTCTGACCTCGATGAAACCAGGACACCTCCCTTCACTTTCTGTGCCTTCCAGAAAGGAAGATATCTTAAGTGGACATAATTTTTATTATGGTACTAATTAGTCGAATAAACACATACTCTATGTTGGTGTTCATTCGCGTGTAATCATTTCCATTTTATTAAATATTTTGCTTGCATGAGAGATGCCTGCTTCCTTCTTTTCCTGTGGATCTAAGTAAGAAAGTCCTAAACTCTTCTGTGATGTAGGAGCTGGTCCAGCCCTCAGAGAGTATCCACAGCAAAGCTGAGCTCACGTCAGCATATTCAGCTGGGCTGCACCGAGAGTGCAGCCAGGGGCAGCGTAAAGCTTGTGGGGCTGATAAACATACTTGTGATCCTGGTTTAACAGGTTGTGTGCCTGAACTGACCTTTTTGTCATAAGCTGAGAGAGAAATACCTAAAGTAATTTTGAACTCACTGTGTGAAATGCAGTTATACCTTATGACAGCTGTGAAGGTGCCCTTGAGACCTCTCTTTGTCTCTCAACTTCAAAAAGTCGGATCATTGCATGTTGGGAAAGAAATACAGTCAAAAAACTTCTGAACCATACTATAATACTCTACTTAGTGCAGACTATTCTGCACTGAGAGATCATACTGCCTTGGCTCATTTTTATCTTAAGAGCTCAGGTGCACAATTTTATTTGGACAAAAATTCTTGCTGTTTCCAGATGACAGAAAAGGTAATGCAGCATCACTTCCCTACTTTACTATTATTTAGTCAGTCAGCCCAGCTAGCAGTGAAGAGATGAAAAAAAAAGAAAAAATACAACAAAAAAACAGATCACAATTTTTAATGAAAAATTATAGCGATTTATAGTAATAAATGTTATGGTGAGTCCACAAACTTCTAGAAGGTCATGAACTTATGTGGTCTATTTCCAGGTCTTAATAGATACATTTCAATTTGTGCATAAAATGAGTTTTGACACAGCTGTCTCTTCATCGTATACTTTCTTTCCAGATCTGTAGTTCTGTGTTTTCATGCAGCTAAAATATCTTAGTTTTCCAAAGGGGAAAAAAAAAAAAAAAAGCAGCAGTAACTTATCCCTATATTCCTGTAGCTTTAAAAATGAAACATTATCTTTTATGGGAAATACTGAAAGCTGCACAATACTGCATGAAAATCGACTGTGAAAATGCAGTTGTTATGCATCCAGGTGGGAAATGTGAAGGTTATTATTTATTTTTTTTATGACTATCATGTAACTCTGTTTCCCAAAGTGCATGTGCATTTTCCCCTGCTCAGTGAACAAGGTAAGGCCAAGAAGGACTGAGCAGGGCTGTGGAAAACATGTAAGGTGAAAAAGCTTATCCTTAAAGAAGGACTCCTTGTTCCTCTCTTCGAGTTCTATGAAGGCATTTGAGAGGTATCGGCCTGGTAGTGATGCATCTGATGTGAGTTGGATGGTGGTGGTACAGCTCCTGCTGCAGTTTGGGAAGTGTCTAACTTGTGACCTGAGTCAAGGCCAGCTCTCTGGACAATGTGTTATCACATACCTAGCATAGCTAAATAATGTGAAAATGCATTTCCTTTCACTCACAGCTCTAACCTACTGGGGAAACTTCATTTCCCTGCTGGGTTAACTCCTGTTTATCACACATCAGTTTCCAGTACTATTGCCCTGACTCTTTAAAGCTTTTCCATAGAGGTTCCTTGCTTGGGCCCACGCACCTATTTTACATTGTGTCTATGAGCAATGAAGATATATCTGAAGATCATTCAAAATGTGAGCAGTCCCAGAAGAGCAACAGCACTGTGTGCCTGAGTAAGTGCTCACTTGTGAGAAGCACAGTGCTGGGTCTGGGTCTTGCTGGGGAACACTCTTAAGTACATTATTATTTGAACCTCATTGTCCACCAGAAACATAAACAAAAATAAAAATGAAAACAACAACAACAACAAAAACCACAAGTCTTTGTAGCTGACTTTCTCTGTTTGTTCTTTCTGTGTAACTTCTCCCTCAGTCAGCCCTATCCCTAACGTGATAAATTTGGAAAGGTCACAGTATTAATTATCTTCAAATGAGTGTGAATATTCTTTTCAACATCACTTCCTCAAATCCATGGGGTAAATGACAAGGCCAGCTTCTATTTTGTATGTGCAGTGATTTTAATTCAAGAAGATAGAGCAGAAATCAAACTGGTAATCAGAAACTCCTATTCACATCTAATACATCCCATCCCTCACACTCTCCCTCCTTACTTTTGCTCAGAGGCACTTTCTGACACCAGAAATAGCACACTGATGATAACAGAGTTTGGGTATGGTTTTGTTTTTCCCCAATTGTGAGATGTAAAACAGTGTTAGAAGCCCTAGTGTGAATTTCAGTAGTCCAGGGAGCTGCAGGTTCACTGCCTGAGTGAATAAACGTGTGGAAGTAACTGCCGAAATCATGTAACTAGTCTGGAGCCCATCAGCCACAGTGGAGCAATGCTATTTTACATCAGCAAAGGTTGTGACATTAAATCTGACGGGGGACTTCCAAGTGAGGTGTTGTAGAGAACCTCAAATGATAAGGTTTCATTTGCTTTAAATTTGGCTGTCAACAGCAATGAAGCAAGTTCCTGTTTTCTGAGTACTAACTTGAAATAATGTGAAATAGCAAATGCAGAATGGCACAATCTCAGGACCCACATCTTATCCATAACCATAACCTTTCAAGCACACTTTATTCATATCTTGCCTTCTGTATCAATAAAAGGTGAACTTCTGATACATAAGATAAGGCTAACCTCAAAAGCTGTCATACCGTTATATACCCAGGTATGATGCCTGGTTGTCAGCACATGTCCTCAAGTACAATTACACCAGCCAGAAAGCTTTTGGGTGTTCAAGCTGGGGGAAGGTCTAACAGCTGCTTGTATGTAACACGAGGAAGACAAGCGTTCACCATGGTGAAAGAAGGTAATTGGAGCTATGATAAGGAACCTGTTCTGGGTAGCTGCATTGGTGGAAGTTTGAATACATCACTTCAGTCTGTGGTAGTATTGTGAATGAAGCTTAATGTCTGCCTGGTGTAATGTTATCAGCCCAGGAACAATCCAGCCTCAAAGGTGCACCTCTTTCCTCCTGGAGAAGAGCAGCAGCAGGACAGCGGCACAAACAATACGGTCCCACATGAAGCAGTCCCTGCCACTAGAGAGAAATCCATCATTTCCACAGCCATTTTATTATTTCAAGTCAGCACAGAACAAAGACTAAACTTTTTCAGTGGGGCTTCTGGACTATAAGGGTCACTCAAAGCCTACAAGAGAGTTAATTTAAAAGAGTGCTCCGCAGGATGAGTTTTAAGGCTGGCTCAGAGACTGGCAATTCCACAATATTCCAAATTCATTTATAACAAATGGAAGGTAAAACTGTTTTTGCAGTCTATCAGTGATGCTTTGCTATCTTCACAGCATGTCCCAAAGCAAAAAGGTGAGCTTATGCACAGAGAAGTAGAGATTAAGTCATATGTTCTCTATGTAATTACAAAGTGCGTGAATAAATAGCTTACTGTGATATCTTGCATCTGAAAAGACAGAACTGCGGAAAATGTGAGCTAGATAATTTCTTTGTTGGAAAGCACCAGTCTGTTGTGACAGTTCTCAGCAAAGAATGAAGCCCAGAGAAGCTGAATGCTGGGAAGGAGAGATTTTTTCCTGAGATGTTAAATTTACAGAAATGAATGGGAAAAAGCTCCAAAATAGCTGAAGTGCTGTGAACACACTTCATACACAGGATAACAGTGTTACTATTTCTCTTGGTTTGAAAGGAAGATGAATAGACAGATGGATGCATTTTACCTTTTGTGAGTGAAGTTCATCCCTCAGTTTCATATAAAAAATAGTTATTTTGCTACTAATACAGAACGGCAGAGCAGATGAGAGCTGAGAATTAATGCTAGCCATTTACTATTATTTTGGTTTTATGAAGGTGAAAAGTATTTACCCCAAATCTGAGCAAATTCTGTTTAAGAAACGATTTTGCCTTGATTTCTGCAACAATAAGGAAGATAACTATGAAAATAATAGAACCTACACTGACTACCAGCTGGCAAGAAATGATCCAGCCTCCAAGACTGATTCAACTTTTCCCCTTTGCATTTTTTTGTTAAATGATGGCAGCTGTGGAACAGTAGGCAGAGGGAAACAAATGGATTATTCTCAGAGTTTAAAAGAGAAATCTAATACATCAGACTGGAGACTAAGCAGGGATGCTTCAAAATCTGCTTCCAGTTTCCTGCCACAGCGCTCCTGAATTGTTGCATGGCCTTTTTAGCTCCTTGTAGAAGAACCTGCTGTTTGGGATGTGCTCTTTCTATGAAGACAATGCCAAAGTGTGCTTGCCTTCTCTATTATAGCCTGCTCGGGTGATCACAGCATGGTCAGATGATCTCATGGAAGTTAAAGATCTAATCAGTCAAAGAACTCAGAGAATAAAGAAGAAAGACAAATGCTGCTTTTGGGAAATTTCCCTAAAAAGTGTAAACTGTAAGAGAATGGGAAGAAAATAGCGATTTTTCTCCAGCATGAGCACTTTTCAAATGGAGTACTCTATCTTTTTCCTTGTCAGCTCAAGCTAGACCTTACAAATGAAGTCCTAGGCTTCAGGAAGGCAATAGCATTTTCTCCTTCCGATTTCAGGGAAGTTTCAGAGCTTGCCTGGGATCCTACCCTCAGACTGCAGGAGTAGACCCACTCCTTGTTTAAGAACTTTGGGATAGATGAATCAGATGAAGAATGATCTGAGGCAGTGGCAAAACTATAATATATTTGATTATTATATTCAATTTTTTCCTTGGCTAGGTTTCATAATAAGATAACAGTGTTGTTATATAATATTATATAGTACTGTATAACACTAAAGGTAGGCTACAGTATACGAGCAATTAAAGGCTAAGGCGAGTAATGCAATGGACATCATGAGGACACAAAATTGAGATCAACATCTAACATGATGTAATCAAAAAGATAACATAAACAACGCATATTTTTCAAATTTCTTACTGCAAAACACATTTTCAAAACGTTCAGATCTGCACTTATTAAACTTCAGAATTAAGAACTGCCAACACAGAAACATGAAGAGGTTAACCTCCTATACTGAAAATGACATTTAGAGGATTGAGGTACCTCAGCTGGATATAGGTATCTTAGAAATTTGCCTTGGCTGTCAAGAGACAAAATTAATTTCCTCTTTTGGCAGAAAGAAGTGTAGAAGTCCATAAAAACTGTAATTCAAATAACTATTTGTTTTCAAGTGGATTTGCCATGAAAATAGTTAAGTGCTTGCAACATGTATCCTCCTTCATACTTTTTTCAAAGTCCTGAAATCCCTTCCTCTTCTTGCCCCTCTTTTCTTTCCTTCTCCACCCCAACTTTCTTCTTTTCTAAATAAATTCCAGTACATTCAGCTACTCCACAGCATGCAAATTAACATACAGTGTGTCCCTCAGAAGAACACAAGGAATTTCAGTAAGCAGATGTATATCTGTTTTCCTTATCTAACAATATATTATGTTGACTACAAACACTTCCATCCCAAGACTCGACTGAAGACTCCACCGACACTATTTGGATAAGCCCTGAATGCCCTTCTTCCAAGGACACATCAACAGGACAGGCAGTCACAGAAATCAAGAACGCCTGATAGGCCCTGACGAAAATACAGTTTAAAAATGACATTTCTTACCTGCTTATTCATCAGTATGTAGATAATGGGATTGCAAACAGTGCTGCTTTTTGCTAAGATGGAAGGTATGATGCTTGCAACAGGAGTCACCACACCTGGCTTACCAAATGTTGCAAGTAGTGCTATAACTCCGTAGGGAATCCAGCATACAAGATAACAAATAACTGTAGTGATCACCATGAACAGTACATGGTATTCTCTTTTGCGAGCAGTGTTCTTGTGGATTTTTCCAACCTAGTGAAAGATGAAAATAAAGATGGGATTTGAGAAACTGAGTAGTTGTTTTTATTGCTTATAATAATCTTTGTGGTCTTAGATCAGAAATGACAATCAACACTGTAATTCCAGAAGCAAAACAAACTCAAACCTCGAAGTGAACAAATGCAATGGGAAGACATTAGCGAAGCCTTTCAAAAGAGACTTTATGAGATTATAAGTGGTTGTATTCATTCTTTACTGACTACTTTTTCCAGGTTGCTCACCATTTTGACAAAACATCTTCCCCCCCGATAATCATCAAAAAGAGATTTTTGTGCTCTTAGGAAAAGTGGGCCAGATACTGATTTAATTCAGTTACTCCGTTATTTTGGGGAAATGGAGGGGAACAGGATAAACAAGAAGCACAGATTCAAATGACAGTTTTCAATGCAATGGTACAGTAGCTCATCTTGCTATCATGAATTTACCAGCAGTTACATTCTGGTTATAGCTGAGCAAACCCAGCTCAGCTGAGAAAGTATTTAAAGCCTTCCATCTGCACTTCAAAATATACTCTCCTTTGATTTGTTCTGCGCAAGGCACTGTGTCCATTTGGAGTCTAGATCTCTCCGTCAGACGTTAAACATTACAACAGTTCATATCACTGAGCGCACAAGTAGTACCCAAAGCCTGCAGAAGTCAGGATTGGGTGAGGTACAGATCAAATATGGATGCTCAGCCTCAGGTTATTGGAATCATAAAGAAGTTCTCAGAAAACATTTGGAAATGTTAACTCCAAAGTAGTGAGGCTGCTCTTCCTAAGTATCTTTGCAGCCAACAGAGAAAAAAACCTCTGCAAGGAGGCAAATTTTTGTTCTAGTGGTTCTCCACTGGC
The DNA here is from genome assembly GCF_002078875.1 of Numida meleagris. Lineage (NCBI taxonomy): Eukaryota > Metazoa > Chordata > Aves > Galliformes > Numididae > Numida > Numida meleagris. Next base: position 133,536,164 of record NC_034409.1, on the reverse strand, counting down.
TCTAGATAGAGCCTCAGCCCACTAGTCTCCCATGGTTATGGTTAATTCCATAACTTCCCTCCAGAGTATGTTTAGCAAACCCAGATGTGCCAGCAGGATTTCAGGAAGCATTCAAATGTTTAAAATAAATCAACCGGTTCTTGTACTCAGCCAAATAAAATGTATGTCCCCTTTAAAGTCTCTGTCTCCAAGTGCAGAGTTTGAGAATAAACTGCACCCGAGGGAAGGGCAGATGAAACTACAAACATAGATAAGCAAAAGTGCATCTCCCTGCAGTGTAATGTATCCAAAATTTATCTAACAACAGCAACAAAATTTAAAAGAGGAAGTAGCCACTAATTACCTGAGTCAAATGTCATCTGTTGCCAGGTGCACAACTTGCATGTTTTCATGCAGTGTGAAAACTCAAAGCTTTACCTACCTCTTTGCAGTGTGGGTATTTTTTTATAACATGCATGTTTATGTATTGGACTGTAAATCTAAAACATACCTAGTAACTGTGTTAGTATATATGGAAGGCAAAGCAATACAGTGACACTGTTGTTTCCACTTAACTATGATCCTGGTCTTTTGGAGTGATTGATTCCACCTGGGATTTTGGTAGAAAAGTTTCCATTGGAAGTAAACAAAACACACACTAAATTAGTCTGCCAAGAATTATCAAGTATATTTTCCTGTATAGTCTTCAATTGATTTTTTGCAAAAAAAAAAAAAAAAAAATCAATCACAAAATAAAGTCTGTCTATTCTAAAAACATTGGGAACAGTTCTCCTGTTTGAAATAACAGATCTTGTATCTCTTAATTACTTTGGCTTGACAGGAGAATTAATAACAGATAATGGTCCAATCTTGTATTGGTTATGTAAGCTAAATTTTTTGTGACTAATAGAAACCTTTTCTGAAGAATTTAGGGATCTCATGTTAGCTGCAGCTATATTACAAGCTATGTTACAGTCATTAACACAGAAATGCAAAGCCCCAGCTAGCTACAGCATCCACAGCTAAAGATGTGGCATCAATCAGCACAATAGAGTTTGCAAGAGTCTACTGTCTGCACAGATAAACTACAGATTAGAAATAAGGGAAGAAAAGATGTGTAAATGTGATCATGTTGAGATTTGGTAAGCATCCTTCTAGTTTCACATCTTTATTTTGTTTCATTAAGAAAGGAAGCCTACACTGTCACTATGTCACTGTTACTATGCTAAGTCTGACTGTCTGTTGGTTTCAGTATCTTCCTTATAAATTTGACTGTACTTGTGAAAATGAGTAAGCAGACAGAAGTCTTGGACACTAAGTTCTTCATATGTCACTAGAGAATAAGGATCCTTACTAATGTGCTCATCAAGATGAAAAATGTAATGTGAAATGAACTCAGACACCAGGGAACCCACTCTACTTTGGGTTTTATTTTGTTTTTGTTTGTAGTTTTTTCCTCTCATCTTCCTTTTCTGATGATTAACAAGGAGAAAACTAATCACAGCTGTTCCTGAAACAAGACATACATACGTCCTCGGTATCTATTAAAGATGACCTTCTGCTGCAGTCTTCTATAATTGAGTTTAAACACACATTTGTCAAGAGACAAATCTATTGGAAAGCAAATTTTGTTAGCTCTCATGCCCAAAAAGCCTTTCATTTCCATTTTAAACTAATGTATCCAATCATTATTTTTATGTACACTTCTTACTATAATTCTATAATATGATTTACTTATAGTCCAAATCCTGGGAACGAGGAAGCTAGAACTTCAGGTTTTTTTTGTGAGTATGATTATTTTCAAAAGTACATTTCCATTCTCACTGTTGCAGAGAAGAGATTAAAACATGGAACTGCATGAAGAAAGACAAGCAATGGGTCAGCAGTAACGAATGACCATAACATATGTCCTTCCTTAATGGCTCCAGATCCCAGATGACCTGACTGTCTCCGCTTTCCAGAGGGGACAAGTATGGTAAGTTTGCAGCCCTTGTGATGGGCCTAAAAATACACTTGATGCTTCTCTCAGTTTTTATTTGATGCCTCGAGCTTCTGCAGCTGTTAATCATATTTTATGCTTCATTTAGGTAATTCATCTACTTCCTCAGTGACAGCAATTTTACTTTTTCACGGTGTACTCAACTTTGTTTTATTCCATATTGCCTTGGCCTTGTGTTTACACCTGAGACTCAAAGTTCAGTGCTCTATCTTTAGTACTACAGCAGGTGGCCAACGTTCAGTTCAAAGACAGAACAGACCATTGGTTTGTCCTCCTACTCAGTACTAGCTTGGGAAAGGAGTCTATTGGGATGGTGGTTCACCAAGCACAAGACTTTAATTAACAAAGTCAGCAGAAGCAGAGGGGTTCATTATAAAATAAACAGTGTAGGGCAGCATTAGAGCCCTCAAGAAGCTACAGACAACTGTGAGATAAGAGCACTCAAACTGGAGTGATGGAGAAAGATCCAACAGTAAGTCAAGATTTAGAGCCGAAACCTGAGATGCCACAGCTGGCCATAAAATGGTGGTTGCTCACTTCGCTATGGGAGAATAAATAGTACATGAGCATATGAGTAGCATAAATGTTACTATTTTCAAATGAGATACTCTGGGATGGAGAAGGCATGCTGAAGGCTTGCTTAGCTTGATGTAGGATATGTGAGGTGCTGGAGGTATGCCTGCAAAACTGAAGGAGTGAAGAGGTGGGAGAAGAGACATATTGCTCGGTGTCTCTGAGCATGCTGCTGGACTGTTGCATGACCACCCTTCCCCTGGCCTTATGCCACATCTTGGGAAAAAGAGTTGATGTTGTTTCCTATCCTGTTATGGATTGACTGCAGCCCCCATTCCCCATTCCCCTGCACAGTTCAGGGGAAGGAAGTAGAAGAATCAGGAGTGAAGCTGATCCTGGAAAGGAGGGAAGAGGGAAGATGTTTTTAATTTTGTTTTTAATTATCACTATCCTGCTCTGTTATTAATTGGCAATGCATTAATTTTCTCTAAGTCAAATCTCTTTTGCCTGTAATGGTAATTGGTAAGTGATCTCCCTGTCACTGACATATGAGTTTTCTTCATCTTATTCTCTGCCCCTGTCCTGCTGAGGAGGGGCAGTGGGAGATTGGCTGGGTGAGCATCTGGTGACCAACCAAGGTCAACCCACCACACTGTGAAATAACCCTGATTCATTCTGAGATACGTTAACAATGCAAGAGAAGCTGTAGGATTTCAAGAAGTTTTAGACTACTCTGTAGAAGTGCCCCCAGAGTTTTGTTTTTGAAATTATGTACTATATTTATCTACACAGTTACGGTTTCATTGTCTTTGCGGCTTTGCAGCCTACCATTAGAAGGTGTTATCTTTAAAAGCTCTCTGTTTAAAGGTGCTAGAATGCCCCAAGCAAAGTACAGCTACAGAAAAATTACATTTTTGTAGATGAAAAAGCAGTAGGTAATTTAGCATCAAAACGATTTCATTTATCTTGAAAGTACTGCACAATTTAACACAATTGCTACATTGTATTTTCAATAGTTAAATGGAAGTGCCTCCCAGAAATGCTTGGTGTCTACACAGCCAGATGATAGAAGAGCATTAAACTGTGATAATAAAAAATATTTGAATAATGGGCTATATAGCTGAATTTGTAAAGCCTGATCTAAATGTGAAGATAAAGAGTATACATAATATACTTTTAAAATAAACAAAATATCTAAACTACATCTTGAAATGACGCAAAAAATACTAGGCCACTGGGATCAAAATGTATTTACTGAGGTTGGATGGAAACCATATGCCTTTGCTATAAATTCAGGTCTTTTTTTCTAGGACAAAGACCATCTCCTGCAAATCTGAGAGACCTGTTCTCTTGTAGGGAAGGCACCACATTTACGGAAAAGAAGATCTGCGGGAGGAGGGAGGGGGGTTATTTTTTAATTTAAAAAAAATAATGGTGTGTCTCACCTGATTTCATCCTAGGAAGTAGCAGAATTGGAGTTTGTTTGTTTTTCAGCTATTAGCCTGAGGTAGCAACAGGACAGCTTGTCTGATCTTACGTACCAAGCATAAGATTGGCACAATTAGCTCTCATTTTGCCCTGTAGCCAAGCTGTAGCTTGCATATATACCCAATGCATTCTTTCACCCTCCTTTTCCACTCAATCTGGCATGCAAGTCACCACGGTTATGACTAGAGGAGTTTGCTGAGCAGACACATTAGATGTGATATGCCACAGTGCATGGGAGAAGCCACAGGGGTACACATTGAGGAGGGAAGGCAACAGCAGAAAAGTGCTCAGAGGGGGCCTGAGTGACACATTACTTGATTGACCTCAAAAGCTGAATCCCCTCCTCTCCCAGCTGACGAGATGTAGCAGATGTATTGCTCACCAAGCGATGGGCTTCAGTGCTAGTTCATGCGCTGGAAAAGAAGGAACTGGCAGCCCTGTGCAGAGCGTGGAAAATTTCAGTGGCACTTGTCCAAGACTGGAGGGATCTTCAGCCACTAAAAAGGGGATCTTACAATAGGAAGTGGAAGGAGTTAGTAACAAGGGATGCTAGCAACTTTTGCTGTAACTGGAATGTTTGTTAGGGTAGATGTTTAAGAAAGAGCCCCCAAATATCTGGTGTGTACTCTGCCAGGAACCCCAGAGAACAATATCAGATAGGTTGTAGGCAAATGTACGGGTCTAGAGAAGACTGACTGACCTTACAGAAAAAAAAGAGAATAGGGCTGACCTCCTGACCTTTTCCTTGCAGAAGACTAATCAGGAACTTCCCCATGCATTAACACTATTATAGTACAATAGCAAGGGAAGGAAGTATGGCTATGGGCAAGCCCTGCTCAGCTCCTTGTGGATTTAACTGGCCTTGAATGGAGGGGCCAAAGGAGTACTGGTGGAACTCCACCTGCTCAGAAGAGGCCAAGAAAGTCCTGAGCGATGGGTGTATGCAGAGGCTGTGTTGCTGCATCCTGAAGACAACTGCAAGGTCCAAAATGTCACAGGTACATACCATGTCATCCCTGAAAGGCACTAACATGTACAACTCTCATCACTGATGGACAAGCTGAGTTTTGTTTTGTTTTATACACAATATAAAGAAGCTGGGCTAAAGTTAGCTATTATGAAGGGGGAGCTTCACGATTGCTTTCATGATTTCACCTGTGTTTTTTTTTTTTTTTTTTTGCATTTACCCTAGTCTGTATCCCTCACTTGATGTAGTTACGTTCTCTCTCTAATAAAGCCATTACTTTATGCTTTAACAGTTCCCCGTTATTTTTTTAACATCTTGAAAGGTGATAAACCATATATGGCGCGCCATTCACCTAACTACGAGATGGAGAGTCTGTACAGGAAAAATCTAACTTCCAGAGCCGCTTCAAGGGAGGAAAGTGCATATCACTGCATCTTACAGAGGACTGTCCAGTCATTTTGTCCTTCAAGATCAGTTTATTAAAGTCGAAGGTAATAAAAATCATGTGCTCTATGAACCTAAGTAGTCGATGCTGTGATCATCCTTTACCTAGCTCACTCTAAATAAGCAATATGGAAACAGTGTGCAAAGCGCTTTGTTTATTTATCATAGCTGATGCATTTTTCCTGGAGCTGCTTTGTACATTTTACATTCAAAGAGCTGTGTTTTCTTCTCTCCTCCAAAGCTGCACAGTAAAGAGAAGGCTATTTATGAGCAGCAGTGTTTGCTGCCAACCTTTTTAAGTGTCAGTTATGCATGCTTGTTTTGACATGATCAAATATTCAACAGCACTACCAAAACCAGAGATAAATGAAATATTCATAATCATCTGAGGGAAATCTGCCAATCTTTGAACATTTAGTCTGCTACAGTTTCTTAAAATGAACAGAAGGGAGCTAGACTTTTTGATGCAAAAGACACAGTAGATGAAAAAGCTGGAAAATGATCATTCTCCTTCCTTTACAAACCAGTCGAGTAAGGCAGTTTTCTCTGTTTCTAACATAAGGAAATTAAAAATGCTCTCAATTTACTGATATGAATAACTCTTCACAAACCCCAGGAGTGTCTCAAATGAAGCAGCAACTCAAATGTCAGCAATGATGAGCTCTTTCCTCTGCCATTTTTATGGATTCTATACTGAAGCAAAAACATGGGGTAAAAATCAAAATCTGCAGAAAATAGAAGCTTCAAGTAATCTGCTTCTCAGCGTGGGCTACTCCAGAACTGACACTTTATGGATTGATACTAAGATGAAGTACTTTGATTGCTATTTAAGAGACACAGTCACAGGAAAGAGGGCTTACTACCTCAAAATCAAATGCCTTGTTTATTAACATTTAGGTGCAAAAGGAAATAGTACAAAACAAGAGTGAACACTGCATAGATGTACAGACCCTGTGGAAACAGGGACTAAACAGAAACATCTGCTTCAGATCATCTTACTGCCCAATGAGCCCTGACTCTAAAAAGCACTTACGCTTACACGTTCACTGGCTAAAGTGAGGTTTAAGCAATCATCTGAGCATTCACTCAGCTGGGGCCACATAATGAGTTAATAAAAACAAACACAGAAGGAGGAAGCCATAAGAACACACAAGGGGCTTCATAGTTAATTATTTGAATGTCACTGTCAAGTTTAGTAACTGAAGTCCACGGGAGGGACATTTTATCAGCTGAAGTCTGGCTTCACTGGGAATTTTTGTTATTGAAATGAGAGTTGTCCTCTTAATGCCTCAAGGTGAAGTGAAAATGCGTTTTAAATACAAAACTTAGGTCTTCGTACACTGCCCTTGAAGCATAAAAGTTATTGCTACTAATATCAGTTCTGTCATAGACTTAAGAAACACTATAATCCTCTTCGTTTCAGGAATTCTTTCCCTGTATCAGCTGAAGGGCTTTTAGGAACAATTTGACTTGCAAAGTGAACACAAATAAGCAGCTCATGGTATTACTTCCATCACAGATAGCTCATATTTTATCCTGATCTTCTCTCATCACAATGAATTTTCTAGCAACGGTATGCATGAGAAAATAAAAGATGTATCATGCACAGCTATTGTTTTGTTTGTGTAACAGTCTCATTTTAGACAGAGGAGTACGTTGGATACTCAAATCATCAGGACAGACCTGAGCAACTACCCATGGCCATTGGGGCAGCTGTTTCTTGTGAGGGCAGTATAGGTCCAGAAGAGGTTGTGTGCCAGTGATGTGCTGTGAGGACCCCACAACAAACAACCCAGCCCTCAGAAGATGCTGGATCATGTGTAGTAATTAATTCATTGAATGGTCCAAAGGCATCAAAACAACAACAAGTATTTTGGAGCACTGCTATTACCATTACCATTATGATCAACAAAGAAAAAGTCCTTCTGAGGTGAAATAAAGATGAAGAACCAACAGCCCTGGCTGCTCATTTAGCGAATATATTCTTTGTGGTGATAATTCACTTCTAAAAACTGTTATTTGTACCTATATCCTTTAATAATTGTGTCACTGCAAAGAGCTGCTATCTCTGATATCTGATATTCCATGGCACTTATCTGCTTGAAACAAATCGAAAATTGTAGAAAACAAGAAATGTGGAAAATGGAAAAGGAATGGGCAGTGAGGTGTATTTTCTATCTGGAACATATAGTTACTTGATGCAAGAAACACTGTCCATGTTTAAAATCTAATTAATATTCCATAAAAAATGATCAAAAGAAACTGTTCATTATAAAATATTAAGGTTGTTTGGGGTTTGGGCACTGTAAAAGATTGCAAGACATTCCCTTGGAGCCATCAAGTCTAATTTGTCCAAACCAATACCAGTCACAGAGAGTATTATTTTCTTGTATATGATTCCTTGACTAAGTCCAGTTCTAGAAAGCATGTTATAACTGGCCTTGGCTCACAGTAACTGACATCCCTATGATTGGGCTCAACATGAACATGTTGGCCTGAATTAGCTTAAAACCACATTGTAACCCACAGACGATAAAGGCTTAAAGGAACCTCAAAGCTTTAAAGGCAGGATACACTAGTCAGCTTCCAGCATGCCCTGCAGACAGGATGAATCCTCCTTGCTCATGGAAAACACTTTCTTTGGCCTGCCAAAGTGTTGAGCCAAAGCTGACTCTGATCAGGAGGTCATGAAAGGTGCAGTGGCCCCTCCATAGGGATTAACATCACAAGTTTAGAGCCATGATGGACTCCAGGTTACTACATGATGATAAGCAATGAACTGCTAGTATCTACACAGGAAATGGCCTGCATCTAGAGGAGAATTGGTTTTGGTCATGGGTCAACAAAAATAATGTTTTGAAAGACTAAAACACTGATATAGCTAAAGCTATAGCTAGAGCAAAAACTAAAGCTAAAAGGAATAACAGACTGTGTCTTATAATTGACAAGGATAATAAATGCAAGAGCCAGAGCAAATGTCAGCTGAGATTGGAAATCCTGTTTATCTGGAAACAGAACATACTGAAAACTTCTCCTCACCCTTCAGGTATGTTTGCAGTTTGGTTTATGAGCTGTCCCTTCTTGCTGAAAAAGCCAGTGATTGAGTGCATATGAGTATATAGATTCGTATATATATAAAAAAATTACATACTATAATATACACATGATACATATATACTTATACACTGTGCATTGTAATGTTGGAGAAGAAAGCTATAACGCAAGTATGACTCACTGTCCCATCCACCTTTTGAATGAAATTAACAACAACATTTTCTACCCTGCCCCTAAAGTGGGGGCTATAAGAAAGAAGGGCACAGACTCTTTAGCAATGTCTGTTGTGACAGGACAAAGGCAAATGGTTTCAAACTAAAAGAGGAGAGATTTAGACTGGATAAAAGGAAGATGTTCTTTACAATGAGGATGATGAGGCATTGAAACAGGTTGCTCAGAGAGGTGGTGGATGCCCAGTCCCTGGAGACACTCAAGGTCAGGCTGGATGGGGCTCTGAGCAACCTGATCTAGCTGTAGGTGTCTCTGTTCATCGCAGGGGCCTTGGGCTAGATGGCCTTTAAGTGTCCCTTACAAAAACAAAAGATTATGTACCCAGAATCATGTACCCGGTGTTAGGTCTCTCTTGCCCTCCCTCTGATATGCCAGCAAGGAGAAATTGGCTTATGAGTTATACTCAGTCTGGATGCTTACAAGCATTTACCTTTGCTCATAGAAAATGAGGAGAAGTTCCTTTTCTGTAGCTTGTGTGTTACAGACAATTCTTTATAAATTATGTATCACGATAAGACTTCCCATTAAGAAACCTATACTTAAGATGTTGTAAATTTTACTATTTGTTTTAGATTACTAAAAAGACAAGGTAAGCAGAAACAAACTATTAGAAACTGAACTAAATTATTACAAATTTATGAGTTCATGCCTGTAATGCAGTCTGACAGTGCAGAAATTTGTGCTTGTTGAAGGTTGTGATTAAACACAAAATAATCCAGGGTTAAACAAGACTAAAGCTCTTGCTAAATATTCTGTAATCCTCTCCCCAAATCCTCTACCATTAGGTGGGTGAGGAAGGCAGAATATCTCCAGAACGTGGCGCGCATGTAGATATGAAATGGTCCTTGCAGCCTATCAGGCATGTGCATGAACGTTAGGGTGAAGAGGCATTCGCTTTTTTAAAAAGCTGGGGTTTCACAAATATTTCTCTGTGCCTGGTCAGCTTATATGAGCTGATGATATATCCAGGTATGACAGAATGATATGCAGAGAGATGAACCCAAACCCACAATGCAGTGAGAGCACTGGCAGTATTTCAAGGCTGACATATACCTAAAATATCATAATACCTAAAAGGAGATGGGAGGCAAATGGATGAGGCCAGGCTCTTCTCAGTGGTGTGTAGTGATAGGACAAGGAGCAATCACCTAAAACTTGAACACAGGAAGTCCCATACCAACATATAGAAGAAGAACTTCTTTATGGTAAGAGTGATGGAGCACTGGAACAGGTTGCCCAAAGAGGTTGTGGAGTCTCCTTCTATGGAGATATTCAAGACCTAACTGGATGCCTACCTGTGCAATCTATTGTAGGGAGCCTCCTTTAGCACGGGGGTTGGACTTCATGATCTCTTGAGGTACCTTCCAACCCCTGCATGAAGAAGTTCATATAAATTTGTTTGTTCCTGCCATGTTCAGAAGCTGCATCTCCAACGCTACTCCAAATAATCAAAGTATATGAGGCACTTTGGGTGTTTTTTTACATCTATCTAAAATAAATATATTTATTAATTAAGTTAAAAGATTCTTTTATATCCAGACAAAACAATAAAAACTGAAGATCTACTTCAGTGAGATATTTATACTGCTGGTACAAAGATCTAACACTTTTTTAGTAGCAGAGTTTGTACACTGGAGAAATATTCATGCCTGTTCTTGACAGTTCTCCATGAAATGGGCACCTCAAGGGGACTCAATAGCTTGATTTATATCACAACTAAAATCAATTAATCCAGGCTACCCATCAAAATATAAATGAATACAGTTCAATTTGACCAACTTTTGGCCAACCCATGTTATCAGTTCTGACCTGAAACATTGATCCGCAAAGCGACTGAAGTCCTGGTGTAGTGAGAGCGAGAATAAAAATGATAATGAAAATAAATTCTATCTCCTGGTTTCTGTACCAAAGATTCTGGGAAAATCCCATGAATTCTTTGCAGCTTATGTCACTTTATGCTGAAGAGCCACTCCTGACTTAATATTTAGTTTCATTGTCTATATATACTTATTTGTGCCTAGAATGACTTTTTTTTACATGTACTTTGTTGGAAATTAATGGAAATTAATTAACTCTCCTTGGAAGGCAAGAGCCAAAGTTATTTCACCTTGTGAGCACATAATGAAGTGGGCAGAAAAACATCTTCCGAAATACTTTTTTTCCTCTCAAGATATTTTTGTGTAACTATGCTGAACATGAGGTTATGCAGCTATTAGCCTATGAAAAACAGGCAATTTTTAAAATTCCCATAGCATGGAGCTATCATCTGAGACGAGTATGTCTCCAGAATATTTGCAGCGCACTTTGCAACAGGATCCCACTGTTCTTCACTGAAACAAAATTCACCAAACTTGCTTTAAGGCAAGGCAGTGACTCCTATTAGGACACCATCATTGCTCAGGGAAAAAGTAGCAGTTTTAATAGCATTAATAACACTGCTAGAGACCTGCTGGCATTTCTGTGGGAGAGTCGAGCATTTGAAAAAAGTGATGAGCTGTGTTAAGTTCACCATTCTTACATAAATTCTTGTCATCTCTCTGCAGATTGCACAATACAGATAGTGCTGAAGCACAGTTGTAATTATACAATGATACAATAACAAATGGGAATTTTTCTCTGATTCCCTTTCCTAGTATTTCCCAGTATTCTATTTATTCTTTTGATTTACCTGAGCATAGAAATGATTTTTTCATAAAATTACTTAAACTGATTCCTTCAAGGTGATAACTGAGATCTCTTCATTATTTGTGTACGTATGTGTATGTACATACATGATAAATGTTACATCACAGGTGCTGTTGACCACCTGCTGCCCTTGTAGGCCTTACAAACTCTGCTCTCCTCTAGCAGCACAGTGGGTGCAATTGCTCACTCCACTGTTGATCTATGACATTATTTCCAAATCTTTTTGATCTCCTTGTTCCTAGGTTTCCTGCTTCAGACAGTCGTTGCCACTCCCCAGATAACCCAAGCTGGCCCTGAGACATTACTGCTTGCTTTCTTAACCAACTGCACTCACTTCCCAGCTAATGATTTCCATGGATATGTACTGTAGCATGTTTGGTTTCATGCATTCTGAAGAGTGCTGTAACAGAACTATAAGGGATGCCACGTGCTTGGGTTGGAGATCCTGCATCCTGGCAGAGGGTAAATCGTCAGATCTTAGTTTCACTCTCTCGGTCTGTAAATCAGCACTATTCCCAATAGCAAAACATGACCTTTATCTTGCAAGGATGAGGTTGGCACTAGGACAATACTCTTTTACAGCACAATTTTGCTTAAGGTATACTGGTCTGGCCTTTTTTTTTGACCTCAACATCCAGGAAAAACAATACACCCATATTTGTACCAAGACACAAGCTAGTCCAGTAATGATTCACTACCAACCCAATGCCTCTTCAAATCAGTATTTGTTAAATACGGATCTTAGAAATTCAGCTCACTTGTGAGCAACACTTGCACTTCTGAGTTTTGTGCCAGAAGAATCCTTCAGAGTGCAGTGAGTAAGAAGGGACGGATAAAGTCAGAGCCAGTATGAAGCTTGTCCAGTGTGAATTTTATCACCTCAGTGAGAGAAGAATGATTTAGCCTTATAAAACTCCACAACTCTTCTGTAAAGACAGAAAGTAATTGAGCAATACCTGAACCTCCCCAAGGAAAGGTCAAAGTGAAAAAGAATGCTGAGTTAACAAGATGATTCAGCAGGCTGGAATCATACTTCTTTTAACTTGACATTTAGATTGAATTACAGTCCTGAACTTCCTCAGCGAGCAATGGAGCTCAAAGCAAATCCATTTAGTTTTATAGTGAGAAAATCCAAAATGCACCAGGTTGATATAACTAAGCACCTACTGAGCCTTGACCATGTTGGAGAACGGAAGCACGAGCAGGGCAGAAAAGGTTTTTCAGTATTGGAGAGAGATACAAAACATGCAAAAAGAAAAGGCTCCCAGGGGTCCCATGCAATTAATAAAAGGCCAAGGCTAGATTGCCAACCACAGTTATAAATTGCCTTCATAAAATGTTTAAAGATTGATGCAGAAAGACCAGGTTGAAAAGATGTGAAAGTCAGTTCTTTTAACCTGACATTTAGACTGAACTACTATCTTGAACTTGCTCAGCAACTGAGAGAAAGAAAAGTATCAGATAAGGCCTTTAAAGGCTTTCAGTAAGTGCCTGCAAGCCTCACAAATGGAGAACAGAGCAGAGTTCATCTGAACTAGTTGGATGAACTTTTCCCAAGATGGCTGTTTTTAAAGGCCCATCTCCTACCTAAGGTAGAGCAGAGAGGATTGCTGTTGGTATCCTATTAGGGATATATATGATCAGAAACTTGTGGCAGTGCTTGTTTTATGTTCTGTGTGAGGCAATGGCTTGTGTGTAGTGTTTTACAGGCTTATAACCAGGCTTTAAATATCTTCAATGGGATTGCTACCAGGAATAAAAAATGCATATACTTCAGAATTTGCAGGGAAGGGAAAGCTCAGTTCATCATAGGAATATTTGTATTCTTTTTTTTTTTTAATTTAGATGCAGAATATTTATCATTTTCTTCCTTTTCTATTTCTGTGCAGGTTGGTTTCATTCATGCTTTATATTTCATCTTTAATAGGCCAGAAAGAAGAAGCAAGACTTCGCCTAAATGGGAATCTTTCTTTCCACATGTTGGGGTCAAGTGCAGCAGAAGTGTTACATTACTAGATAAAAGGGATGTTACAACCTCCTAAAACACTGCAGTATTGTGCTTCTCCTGTCTCCTATGTGATGAGAAACAAAACAGCCCAATATTACCAAGATCTCCCTAGGTGTTTACCCTACATGCCTTTTTATTATCTGAGAAGCAGTTTAGTTGACAGATCTCCCATTTGAATTTAGTTTACCACTCTTAAGTACAAAAGAATGTCTGAAATAGACCCTAAAGGCAGTCCTATCACATACACAGCTGTGATTAATCTAACTGCTTAGCAGATGTCAGTTGTACTACTCAAAGTCGAACAATTACCCATTCATTGTGAGCTAGGATGACTCCACCTAAATCCAGAGACAGTTGTTCATTGTTTAAGATGCATGCAATGTAAACTTTTATGAAGGATAACCATGGAAGAAAAGATGCTGAACTAAGCGAAAAGTGAAGCCTCAAACCCCTAAATCTTAAAAATTAAGACTAAATATTCTTTTTCACTTTTTTATCATATTATTATAAGAAATTGGTTAAGTAATAACAGAAAGTGGTTAAACTATAAAACAGAACAGCCAGGGAGCCAGCGGGTTAAGTGTCATTATCTTGAAAATAACTTGAGAAATATAGCAATATACTTTATGCACATTTCTTTGAAGGCAACATTGGCTACCTTTTTCTTTCTTAGCCTTTTCCTGTGCAAGGGATTTTGATTTACTACTTAAGGATTCCTGAGATTTTTAATCTGAAGATCTCTATAATCAAGTAGTTGAAGAGTTCACTTGACAACTGTACTATTAATGAACTGAAATTCAAATGAATCATGTGCCTGACGAGAAATGATGTAAAACTCTGTGGTGTGATGGATTAGTACCATTTCTCCTGGGAAGGTCTGGACAAGTGCTTCTTCACTGAAGGAGGCTCCCTGTAAAACTGAAGTGTCAGGTGCAAGCTGTAAAATGCCTTAACAAACTCTCTTTTCTTCCGAAAGAACCAGATGTTGTGAAGAGCCATATGTTAGCACTTAATTAAAAAAAAGCCCTGAAAGTCTCTACTCTAAATACTTCACAAAGACTGCTTTCACTCTGCTGGAAGCTTCTCCCCCACTGAGGTGCAGCATGATCTCCCCTAGATCTGTTCAGCCCAGCTGCCCAGCCCAGCCTGCTGTCAAGGCAGCGGCCTCACTCCCTTCCTCCCATTCCAGACTGGCCTCTCTACCTCATCCCTGTACCATGCATGCATGCAAAAAAGGTTAACTTTCAGCCCAAAGATTGCCTTCATTCATTGCCTTGTAAACCCCAGACAATCTCTTCCTCCCTGCCCCACACAGCTCATCCAGTCGGTAACCCAGGAAAAAGTTTTAATCTTGCTGCTTAAGCATCAGTGTCAGGCCACACAAAATCATGTTTGTGCTTAATCCAACTGAGTGATGCTCTGTATTGAGACTTATAGGAATCTATCAAGGTTAATAATTAAAGGCTCTTAGACTATTGCCAATCTATTTTCATTGAATCAGATAAATAAAATGCTGCCTGATACATGTTTGTATGTTTAAATGTTTATGGGCTCTATTTTTGCCATCATTTTTCACTTGTGACAGGGCCTTCACTTAACCATATGGCCCACTGAAATGAGTAGAGCCTGCCACCCAGTAAAATACTAGTAAACTGAGGTATGACCCCAGTTTTAATCTAGTGGAACACTGAAGGCAATTTCCACTGACCCACCATGAGACACAGCCAAGTATTATGGCCTTTTGCCACCTCTTTCAGCTTAGCTGCAAGAAGTTATGCCTTTTTGAAATGCTGTCTCAACAAAGAAGTCTTCCAGATAACCCAGCAACAATTTAATAAAGGGGAAGAGTTCCATAAAATCACCTGGCTGTTTATTTTAAAAGCAAAAGAAAAAACAAGTATTGACAAAAAAAAAAAGGTAATAATACTGATTTAAATTGGCTGTATGAATGTGAAAGGGAGTATAATTAGAACACGACAAAATTAGCATAACTTTTCAAATTTCTTCGCTATACTCATGAGATTCAGTAAGCTTAATACTTATCTTTGCACCTTTGTTCTTGCTAAACCTCAAGAGCAATGAGCAACTATGTGAACGTGAGAGCTGCACATTTATTACCATATCAAATCATGCATACCAAACAAGGTGGTGAAAGTGGAGAAGGAGGAAGAAGTTTAGGAAGAACCACAGAAACTCCCTTGACATGTTATAAGCAGGCTGTTCTGTAACAACAGAATAGAGGTGCTTCATTTGCAGAGGTGAACTACAGATCAGCTAAGCTCAAAGTTAATCCTAGCATGACATTTTTGCACTGGGAAACTGATTCACAAAGATGCAAACATTCTATAGGAAAATGCAAATTGGAGACACTCCTGGAGGAACTCAAGTTTCCCTGGACTTCTTTCTTGTTCCTTGACAATATGACAGAGATCTAAAATGTCTGCCCTTTTAGTGCCTAGTTACCTTATAGAGCAATGTTGTTCAAGATGGGGGTTCTCATACATTTTAGCTCATCAGCTCCAAGGATTATCAGGCTCTTTTGTTCCACATTGTTTAGGCTAACCAACTTCTGTGCATAGGCTCCAGGACCTCGAGTGGTTACAGGGTCAAGAGGACACTACTTTATTTTATAACAGCTAAATGTTCCAGTGGAGGATTATGTCAAAATAAAATACTACTTATTTCCTGATCTGCGGGAAATAATGTGGTTTAGATTTCATTTCAAGACAAGAAATCTCTCCATCAAAAGTCTCTAACTGGGAAAAGACCAGAAAGTCTATTTCCCAGCCAGCTCTATTTAAAACAGTATTCACAATTGTCTAAAGTCAAGGAAGAAAGCCAGAAACGTAGAGATTCCTGTATACACGTGGAACTCCTTTCATACAAAAAGCTGCCTTTAGGGAAGAAACAAAAATTCAAGTTGTCTTAACTCACATGCTAAAATTAATATCAAACCTCAGTGGAGAAGGAAGTCATGGATTATGCACATAATTTTAGCAGCATGCATAACTATGTCTATATCACTAAATAAATTCATTGCACAAAGTGGATCAAGCTCTAATTATCCATCCTGATCAAGTGTTAGCATGCTTGGCTCCCTAGCACAGATTTGCCTCAACAGTCTCTAAGACAATGCCTTCAGTCCCTATCTGTAAGACAGAATGGATCAGTGACAACTCCCAGTAGGTAGTATAGATAAGACTGCACCAAGTTTAGCTCCCTCCTTTCTATGTAGTGCTCTACCTTGTGACATAGACTTATACTAACCAACACCTCTGCTATAGAATCAGAACATAGCAGGACCCTCAACTCCATGCTGTAGGAGCTCACTACACTGCCATGCTGCAGTCAAGCTCTGGTGATTTTTTTCAGATGCTTTTATTTGGGCAAATAAATAAAATATGAACTACCATTTTTGAGGGCCACTGCATAAAATCCAGTGGATGGCAAGGGCAAATGGTGCGGTATGGACATAGGTACCATTTGCTTCAAGACCAAGAAAAGTTCCTGACCATGTAAAAACATGTCAAAATTGAGCATGCATTGTTATATGTATGAGTGCTCCTCTGTGCAGAGTCCACACAAACAAAGATAAAATAGTTCAGCCTCTATAGTGTGAATGATTTGAGGGAGTGCTTTGTCTGCCTTGCATAAATGCTACATATGAAAAGACATACTGGGAGGTCATCATTATCTCATATCACTTCCAAATTGTTGTACTTATTTAACCTGTTATATTCATACTATACCAAGGTTTGCCTCTGAAAATGAAATGTAGGTTTCCTGGAGGAAGCATAAACATACCATTTAAGTCTAACTCTTTAGCAGTGGACAGCATTCACCGTAAAGAAATATAGGCCACAGTAGGTGAAAAAATATTAGAATATGATTGATCTCTTAACTTTCTGCAGTTTAATAAATCTGTACTATTAAGATAGTAAAAGCCTGACAGCCCTATTGCATTCCTTTGGCAATAAACCTTGAATCCGTTTTATGCAGAAGTTGTGTGAACTGATGTGCAAACTGTTCAACTGAGCTAGCAAAAAAATTCTACTTATCTGGTAAGATTAGAAAATAATGCTTCTTTGAAATAATATTGGTTCTTTATTTACCTTGTTTAACATTTTTTTTTACAGGATTTTCATTCTGTAAGCATATAGTCGTCATTCACATTCATTTTTGTAATGTGGATTTGCCATATTATAGTGGCATTGTTCTTTAGTACGTGATTAAGTTCTTAGGTAAAATTCTTTCCATCTACTACTGCCACTGCAAGCTACCTCAGTCGCCTTACTTTGAGTCCTCTGAATTTTCAGCAGAGGAAGAGGGGCTAAAACACGGAACCCATGAACGGCAATAGCTATTATAAAAGTCCTCTGCCATATTCTGGACAAATATTCTACAGTGCTACATGTAAGATAGTCTATTTTGTTCTATGTCTTTTACCAGGCACTCTGCCTAACATTAAAATTTGGTTGCTTAAACAGCGTCCAGTTACAGGAGAGAAAACAAGAGTGACTCCATTCTTAGTGCTGAAACAAACAAACAAAAAACACAGTCTTTACTCTGGAGGACATCTTTTTAATTATCAATTTTATAACTGGTGATCAAACAAAAAAATATTATGCTTTCACCTATCATCAAAAAACTTTCCCTGAACTGAGACATCATGAGTCTCGGGTATTGAAGTACACCATTTGCTCTAAACTGAAAGAACTGTGAGATTGCAGCCTATACTTTATGGAGATAATACGTCCAGAGATTAAAGCATCAGATCTTAAATTTCCATTATCTTGTTATTAAAGATCGTGACAGGCTTTTTTCTTCCCTAATTCATCTACAGAATGAAAAGTGGCAAATCCAATGAAACCCTATTTTCTGACCAGCCATTAACTTGATTTACAACTAATTTCTACAGTGCCTGATTTATGCCAACATTGTGTTACTGCTTCTCCGCAAAACACAAACAATTAACTAGTGATTTACACTTAGGTCAGCACAAGGGAAAGAAGGTCATAATCTTTACTCATTCCTTTTTCTCTTCCATCATGCTTAGACCTCAAAACTGAAGACTAATCTGGTCACATACGCTTCAACAGTCAGTCTACACTTTTTATTTAGACATATAGAAAACATCCCTGAACTAGCACATCCGTCACCCACAAGCTGAACATGTGTCTGTACAAGATTTGACAGCAACTGAAGTCTATGAACACCTTAGAAGGCATTTTTTTGGATAGCATTGGACCACCGTACTCTTTCTCTTTTAAAAGCTGAGACCATAAACTTAACTGCCTTGCAGCTATTCATGGAAGAAAAAATGTTAGCAATCTCCTTTATTTCTCAGAGCTTTGTATTTTTATCAGCTGTTACAGAAAAAACTGGATTTTGTACCCTTGGGACAGAGTCCTTCAGTACAAACTGCTATTAATTTGGTGCACAAAATCTCTTACACTTGAAAGCAATGAACCTCAAAAATTGACACTGTCTCTATAATAGCATACATGAAAATTTTTTCACCTCCTGGGCAAACCCCAGTAGTTACGAAAGAGCACAAGAATAAGATAGTTCTTTAAAAATTAAGCATGCCAATAAATCTGCCTCTGAGATAATCAAAGCAACTTTTTATTCCAGCAGCTAACAGGAACAAATAATCAGTGCTTCAGTATCCTTCAACAGATATGTCTGGAATTTGAAATTCTGACATCTGAAAATTGCTGTTTAGCAAAGTGAAAACAAATATTTTTAAAGTCCTCATGAAATGAAACCCAAAATATAGTGGCAAAACGCTACAGATGTTTTTCATAAGTTTTTACACTTACATTTTACATTACAACTTGGAATTAGAAAACAAAACCATACTGGTATAATCTTTTAACTATTGCACCATTGTTTTGAAAATAATTGAAAATAAGAAATCAAATACGTTAAAAATAATGAAATTACGAATACACTGGATCTTCTTTTCAAGAGGAAAGTATATCCTTATTTTGTTTTAATACAACCTTTTACTTCTTTCAGTGGGACTCATCTTACATGTCTTTCATTATCAAAATTTGTCTGTGTTGGGAATAACCTCTTTGCACGTGATTGTTTTTCTCTACTGACTACAGAAGAAATGTGACTAGATAGATGCTGAAAATGCCTTGAATTCTCACAGTTGACTTCTCAATAGCACACACTTTCCTTCTGGCCAGACTGAATTGTAGTATCATCTTTATAAAGTATTGGAAAAGTTGTATATGCACAATGTTTTCAAACTGTCAAAGAAAATCTGTTCACTGAAATATAGGAGGAGATCTCTATGAGTAAAAAACTGGGTAATGGTAAAAGAGAAGTAAGAAGTAATGGGACTTATGGCCTATGAAAGAAGGGAGTGGTGAGGGAAACAACCAGAAAAAAATCAGAAAGAAAAATAGTTGATATACTGAAAAGTTTATGTTTATCTAAGACCATTTACAGGTTGTGGCCTAATTCCAAAAAAACCCAACGTATTCATAATCCCCTCTCAAGGAGGAATGACAAGAACAATGATTTTCTGTCTTTTTTTTCTCTTTTATAATTATTCCATGACTTTTTTATTAATAATTTTCAAAGCAGTTGTTTCTAGTATTGCCTCATCTACCTGTTTCTGAGAAATTTCACCATGGCAGAACTCAAGAAGACTTGAAAACAACCGTACCTTCAAAAAACAGAACACTAACATAGACTACATGGAGTAAGTGGATTTCAGTGCTCCTCTTCCTTGAAGAAAACAATTTTAAAAAGAATATCAGCTGCTATGTTTTTCTACTTGACTAATTAGCTAGATGCAAAGAGGATATATTATTACATAGGAATGTCAATTGATTTTATGCTTAGAAGCCTGCTCTTAGTACTAAAAGCCCCAAACCAATCAATAAAAAGGCATGTTCTGGGTGTTGGTATCACAGAACCAAAAATGGTGTTACCAGCTGTGCGTTTTAGCTGTGCAGTGGGCAAAGGTCAAACAACTGCTCAGTAAGATTATGTATGCCAGTTAAAGACTATACAGCACTTCTACAGACATTGATTTTGACCATTTTATTGCTGATGTTGACTATAAGATACACAACTAAATTACTTTATAACATTTGATAACCTGGCAGATGTCTCTCATTACATTTTGCTAAGATTTATCCCATCTCTCTCAGCCTAACATGAGATTTATATTTCAATTAAGTTCCCATAACCTCCTGATGATGCAAAAGAATACATCTATCCATTAACATGCTAGCTGAATATTTTTTTTGCGAGTAAATTATATGTATTTGTGATACTTTTACAGCAAACCTTAAGATGGAAATGCGAAGAATTTATTCCTCTACAGTACTAGAAGACAAAAGAGAAAGTACACATGAAGACCCAGAAGGAAGAAATAACAATTCTGAACAAAGAGTAATAAATAAGCTGATAAGATTATCTAATGAGAATAATTGTCTGTCTGAGCAGAGATGTAGTTATGGTCAAACACACTTGCAACTATGTCAAACCACAAATGTACCCAATCACATTTGAAAAAGATGAGCTACGGGAACTAAGGGACTAGATCTAAATCATTTTCACCTGAATTACATTTCTCAGATCTTTTTTGTTTCATTAAATAACTGGAAAGATTTTAAGCCTTGCTTCTAAAAGGCCTATGACTACCGGTCTGTATTTATTTGGGGCTTTTAGAAGAAAGAGGTAATGGTACATAATTGCTTTATCAGTTTTTTCAATGCAAGTCATAACTTCAGTGTCATCAACAATAAAGTTTCAGAAAATTGAGTTTCTCTATAAATAGACATATGAAGCATATGAAGGAATGATGGAACAATTATTGCTTTTCCATCCTACTCTTTGTATAATGTGAAGATAATTTATTTTCAGTTTAAATCATTGAGCATTCTGTCCTAATGTGTTGTCTTCCTACAAATAATATTTTCAAATGAGCTACAGAAATGGAAGGGAAATTTAAATTAGATGCTTGGAAGAAATTCTTTACTCAGAGTGTGGTAAGATGCTGGAACATATTGCCCAGAGAAGCTGTGATGCCCCATCCCTGGAGGCGCTCAAGGCCAGGTTGGATGGGGCCCTCAGCAGCCTGAGCTGGTGGGGGACAGCCCTGCTCCTAGCGTGGAGATTGGAACAAGGTAGATCTTAAGGTCTTTTCCAACCCAAGCCACTCTATGATTCTAGGATAAGAGTGATTCTTCTGCTTTATAATCTTTTCCTGAATACTTTAATGAACAATGATACAAAAATTGCTCTTACAGATAGTTTCAGCTGTTCCAAATAGTAGACATAAAACAAGATTAAGGAATCCAAAGTCATAAAAGTCTACACCTCCTCTTCCCTTTTTCTCAGAATTTCACTGTGGACACAGGAGATTTCAGAATCACCGTAGTTGTTTTTATTAAATGATTTTTAAAAATATTCTGGAGTTGAAACCTCACTACACAGAAACTGAAATGAGTTTCCTCAGATTTATAATTGAGTCACAATTTCACTCTGGGAGCATTACTCCTTGAATAAGAGACCTGAGCATTTTTCCTCCACTAAATTTGGTAACTTGAAGTCCAGAAAAAGAGTGAGAGAGAGAAGATCAGGTGGTAGGACTCTGAAAGGTCAGAAGATGGGAAAAAATAAGATTATCTGATTCTCCTATGAAACCTGGAAGTCAGAAATCATGTTGAACTTTTCAAAAGAAACAAGTTGTTTCAAAAGAAAAAAGTCGCTGTAAAGGAAATAGGTCATTCCACTACCTGAATCTACATTTTGGTTTCTGAAGAAATAAGTATTAGTAGATGCACCATGAGACAGAGGACAAGGTATACTGATAAGGCAAGTTCCTTCCTCCTCTGAATTAGTCTTAATTTTTTTTTAATTTTCTTTTGTGTTTCCAAAAAGGGAAAATTTTCGCAGCGTAAAATTTTGAAGTAGAAAGGAGGTAATGACATGTAAGAATGTAATAAATGTTTCTCATCTCTACTTTTTCCTTGCTATACTTAAGGGAAAAGAAAACAAAACCATGTAGCAGGGCTATCACCTCAGGTCACAAAACCATCTGCTCCAGAACTCTACCTTCATTGAGCTTACAGCTTCTCTGTTTAAAGATGAGCGGGGGAAGATCTAATGTGCTTCAAAATCAAAACAGAATAAATAATCTAGATTTTAGAAAAACAACCAAAATCAAACACAGTGGGTGTTCCTTGTTTCATTTAGGTCTAAACTTGGACAGTGTGACCACTGGCCCTTTGCCCACTTTAACACATGGGCTGCTGCCTTGAGCAAGAACTGCATGCTCAGACAAGTATTACACTAAGTATTTAAGTCTTTGCGCTCTGCTTAGAATCTTTTTTGTTGTTCTCAATGCCCTAGCTACATTCCATAAAGACCTTCTGATCTTTGTTCAGGCACAATTTTTGAGGAAAGGTACTGGCAATGAGGTGAGCCAAGAGCCAATTCACAAAATCAATATGAAAACTTCTTGAAGCAATGTTCTGGGATTCTTCCTGTCCTTGGGCAGGATTTTTATGCATGCAGGAGTTAATGCTGGCTGAAGAGAACTATTCTGAAAGTTTTTCTAATTTTCATTAGGCTGGTTCATGTGAGTTCTTTAGGTGCCTCAGTGGAGGATTTTAATCATATTGCGCTTTCTGTGCTACAGTGATCGCAACGCTAATCTCTGTAATTCCACATTTGGGATCTCACTTTTCAAAGTGTAAACAACTGACTCTGATTGTATAAAGAACATTTTTCCAGAGGGAACACAATGTCAGAGTCATAGAGAAGCATCATAAGCAAAGAGCTGAAAAAAATCTAATTACAATAGGAGAAATAAGTAACTCTTGGTTTCTTTTCCTTGTTCTGTAAAATGAGTACAAATAAAATATGTATGAATAATATGTTGTGAGGGAGAAATCTTTGCCCCTTTCTACTTACAGACATCAGACACACCATCTTTATAGGAAAACTTGAAGGAGAAACTGAATCTTGGCATTTGTAGCAATGGAAGAACAGGTCGCAGAAAAGCAGGAAAAAAGATTAGCATGAATAATAATGTGGACTCAGAGGGAAGAATAAAACTCTAATAAAATATTTATGCTTCTGTCCATCTTAAAATCTGATGCACTGCCAAGATCACTAGCAGCTTCTGAAACCATGTTTTTCTTTGGCTCTCTTTTGTCAGAGTTACTTTGCTTGCCACCTCTGAAATACTCTCATTATTCAGAGCTAACAGCTTCCAGTGACTTGTTTACCCAGCCCCACCTCTCAACACTTCCAAGTGTGTTGCACAAGGATGGTGGCATTCAGACTCAGCAGTCCAGATGAAGCTAGTCTGGAAAAAAAAGCATATCTTTAGAGAAAATAACTTCAGCATTTCCTAGTGGTCTTTGAGCTTGATAAACAACAAGAACTCTGAGACAATAGAGCAATCGTCTTGTAGTACCATTTAATGGCCTATGCTGTTACCATTATTCATACAGGGATTATACTGACTTGTAATTCCTTGAAAAGAAGATCCTCTATAAAATCTGTATTACTGAAATCCTTGAAATCTTTTACCATTGCACAGATTGCCAATGAATTCATAGGATTTATGAATGCCTCAAGTGTCAGAATGCTACAGCATGAGACTAAATTTAGAGAAGAAAAAGAGAAAAGCAGACCTATAATTATAGTCCTGCAAAGAGAAAATTCAGGCTTCATGCCAATTCTTGCATTAACTATCCTAAATCTATTAAGATATTTATTCCACCTCAATTAATTTGCACTGTGGTATTCATAATGGCATAACTCCTGTACTCTTGATCTCAGGGTGCAATACCATTAACTCTGCAGTGCTTTTACACAAAAATGTCTACATATCCTGCAGAAATATGTAATGCATATTTTAGAAAATTTACCAAGCAGCTGAAGCTGGGATAATGCAGTTATTATGTTTGCAATGCTCTCACATTTCATCTAATACATTACAGAGAGGGTCACAGAAGGACTTTTTTTAAGCTACGAGGCCAGAATATAGTCTTGCTGCTAGATAACAAATTTTTACCTGCTCCAGAAATTAACAGCATCACAATGGATGTAGTAACCCCTCTTAACTATTTTTTTTTTACATTGTCACATCAACACTATTTGGTTTTATGTGAGAAGTAATATATTTTATTTAGTTATTACTCATCTCTTCCTCCAGTTTGAAATACAACATGCTTCAGCATTTCGTAATCTACCCTGTTTATTACAGTATACATAAAGGACCTACGACTGAAGGAAAGCCTGTATTTCAGTGACTGTGTCATGATATGCTCTTTGAAATTCTACACAGGAAATGTATTAAATGCAAAATTTCATGATCATGATATTGGAAGTATATACTTCATGGGAAGACGAAGATTGATGATTAATGGGATTCTTCTAGCTGAAATATAACTTCTCAAGGAAATCTTTTACAAAATCCAGGAAAGAGTTAAATGCTTTTTGTAAAAAATCAGCTACTCAAGACTTTCTAAATGCTTAGGCAGCTTCTATGAACCTAGATCACAGGAAAAGGGAAAGGATTTGATTCTCACTGGAGTTCCCTTGCATTTAATGATCATTAGTTCTGTGAGACCTTCCTTCCAATCAATTGTGCAAAATTGGCTTTGATTCTTTTTCACTTCCATCCTTCACAAAATTTCTCAGGGGTCTCAAACCTCAGCCTTCCAGAGATCACTCTAGAAAGCACATGGAGCAATGAGGGGAAAGGATTGTTGAAAATTCGATTCTTTTTCCCATATTTTTCATTGGACAGTCATTTGATCAATCAACCTTTTCTTCTACCCCTTCTGCTTAGTCTTCATGTCTAACTATAAAATGCCTATAAACTAAAAGTCTTTTGAATACTTTGTTTTCTCAGCATGTTTGCCACAACTTCTTACGAGCCATCACAGATCAGTGAGATTACCAATACTTTTAAAATATAGTAGCATTTTTAAAAAATAAGATGAATAAAATAACACAAGCCTGCTTTTAGAACTAGAAAATAAACAACATGTTAAAGACATTTTATTTATAGAAGCATTTGTATGTTGTGGTGATAATTGTTGTCAAAAGGGGCAATGAGTGCTGAAGGACAGAAGAGACAAATGTTTATAGAAGTTGTATCTTCTGCATATTATTAGCAGTACATCTTTTAAGATCCTGCTCCTTTTTTAAGGTGATGGTAAAGGATAAAGCTACCCAGGGACCAGATATGGTCTTCAACTTTGCTTTAATGGTTTACAATCAAGGGAATTTTTTTCCATGTTACCATTTCACAGTATGAAGATGAGTACTAAAATGTGATTCATCAAAGGGGTTTTACTGTCTGGCTCAGCACTCAACCAGGAAGATTTCCCATTTGGGCCTTAAGTGTTCTGAAAGTTTTGACAAATTATGGAAAAGGCATGACCTTAATTTCTTATGACTAATCAAAAGTGAATTACATCCAATTTAATTCTGTATGAGAGACTCTGTTCAGGGATTTACTGCTCTTTTTTTTTTCCCATTTAAAACCTTTAGTTAATTTATCTGAACATTTTAGAAAACTACCTTTTAGAGAACACCTTATACACTCATTCCTTTCTCATTATTCATCATCAAACCATTTCATTACCATCCCAAGAGTATTAAAACTTCACAACACCACATCCCTTGGCAAGGTCTTTTTGAACATTCATTTTGGAATATCTGCAGTGTTCCTTAAAGCAGTTAGAGGAGTGTCGTACTAGTAACAGTAACAGTGGTAATAGCAGTGGTAGTAGAAGAAGTATTTAAGGGAATTTTTAAATGCAACCTAGAACAACAAGGAGAAAGTTGGCCCCTGGGATAACTCTGCAAAGTGCAGTAGAATTTAATTAGTGAAGAATTTGGATTCCAGAGATCAAGAAGCAGACATTATTAAAATGTCATGATGCAAAAATAGGAAGAAATGTTTACACAGATGTCTTACAGACAGATGTATGCTGACTTTACAAGTGCAACCTTCACCATGATATATTGATTTTGGTAGGATGCGATATTTCTAAACTACAAAGAGAATCTTCATGGATGCTGTCTGGTGGTTCTGTTTGGAGCTTCAGTACTAAGGAGGATCTTCTCCTTAGAGGAGAGGCGAGAAGACCTTCTCGCCCTGTCCTTTTCTATTCAGTTTTGCTTTGCTGTTTTGCTGTCTATCATCTACTACTTCCAAACCAATAGAGGAAAAATTAAACACATTTCTCAAATCAGTTTGCACTATTGACAGCGTAGAGCAGCTTACCTGTTTGACAGCATAAAGGAGCCGACCATAGCAGTACACCATGACCATTACAGGGATGACCAAGCAGAATATGAAGAGACAGATGATATAGGATGTGGACTCAGCTGACTCAGAGGACCAGCGCACCGAACAGCTGGTGCCTGCACCTTCTATCCCATAACTGCTCCATCCAAGAAGAGGTGGCATGGTCCAGAGCAAGGAATAAACCCAGGAACCGCCAACTGCCAGCAATGCCTTCTGATAGTCATCGCTGCGCTTGTTACACAGGGTGAGGGTGCTGTAGCGTTCATAGGACAGGACAGCCAGGGAGATCAGGGACACAATGCCTGCAATGAATTAATTTAAACATTTACTTCCATTATTTTACGTGGTAGCCATTTAAAGCCCAAAGAAACAAGACACTTTTCTGATTATTGCATTATTTGAAGCAGCAGTGAAAACTATTCCTATGTTTAAATCCTCCCTGGACCTGGTTGCTCTGTCCATAATAAAAGAGTTTATTTAACTTGTATTTAGCTTAAACTGTAAGATTTTCATACTTACAAGCTGCTCCTTTTACAGACAAGTTTACAAAGAGTTACATGTTCAGGTATTTATTAACCAGTGGAAATCCATTTTCTGTGTAAACTGAAAAATTGTTCAAAGATTCCCTTGCTAAGATATATTCAGTTTGTAACATCTAAGACTATTTTCAAACATTGCATTTTTTATAGATACAAAAATCTTTATATTCAAGATTGGGAGCCCAGAAAAAAAAAGCAGCTTTTGAACTTCAGCTCCATCATCTATACATACCTTCAGTTCTGACTGCATATATAGGGCAAAATCAGACATTCAAGGGAAGAGAAGAGGAAAATGCAAAAGAGCATGAGACAACTTTTGTTGAAGAAAATATCTTTTTTTATTATATGAACCTACTACATTATTTCCTTTATATTACTGGGAAATCAGACCTACAAAGTAGATACCTTTACAGTTGCGAAAGGACACAGCTTCACTGAATTCATTTGAATTATACAGTTCAAGAGTCTAGCTTTAAACTTATTTTTAGGCCAGACTACCTACTTCAGAGGCAATGGAGAGACATTCTGATCATTTCCTATCTAATCTGATTTTCTACATAATATATTACTGCACAGCTCTTGAAGGCCTTTGGCCATAACTTCTACATCAAACATATACCTAAAGATATAAATAAAAAAAAAATAAAAAACAAATAGCGGGCTCTGAAATACAGACTCAAGAACAAAGAATCTTCTGCAATATTTTGCTCCTAGTCTGCACTTATTTATCTTCACTTTCCTAGTATCGCCTCTTTCCATGCTTTTATCTGCTTGACTAAAGAGCATCTCACTATCAGAAACATTTATCTCTTGTAAGCACCCAGGGTACCTAAGGCAAAAAATCCAGATTTTATATTTGAAACTTCAACCTTGGCAAAGTTATATGGATCTAGTTTTGCATTTCAGATTAGACCATCACAGGCTAATAGAAAGCAGTCTTAGGAACAGAAATTCTCTCTCCTCCCAGCTGCATGCTCTACAGCTACATTATATTACTCTTGTGCTACTTCTGATGGTAAATGAGGCCACAACATCCCCATTTTGATGAGGTGGCAGATGAGATGTGCTTCTGTTGGTAATAACCTACAACCTTGAAGGTATAGTGTTGCCTAAAAGGTCTGAATGAGGCTTTCAAATTTCCCTCGTTCAGGACCCTGCTACCTGAATATAATAACTGGCCATGAATGCAGGGTTGGTAGCTTTGAGAACAGAATCAGTGCTCAGTCATTAAATTAGAACCACGGCAATGTCAGTCAAAACGAGATCAAATGCTAACAATCAGACTAAAACACAAAACATTTCATACCTTTTCCTTTAAGTAAGTGTAAATAGTTTTTCTTCTCTACACAGGTGAAGATTGGAGACTCTTAATTACACCTCTTGGCAGGAGCTATTTCATCTTTACTCACCTTTTATTATTGAGTTCCACCAACATAGCACACACTACATTTTTTTTCTGGAGGTCAAGAACTGTGATATATAGAATCCCAAGCCATAAAAGTTCAAAACAAAACAAAAAAATCAATACTTTTATTTTTTCTTTTTGTTGCAGTAAGGCCTGTGTTGTACCTGAATTTTTAATAGTGCTGAAATTAACACCACTCTGCACTGACCTCTGATGCTTTCCAAAGAACAAGGCAAAAAGAGAAAAGCGCCAAAGGGATAGTTCATAAGAGATACTAAAAGTTAAAAGAAAACGAGGTGTTTCATGCAGCTAAATACAAGAGAACAGGATAACTATTTATGAGAATTGAAAATAGTTTCAAGATTGAAACTGGTGCTTTTGAAGGCCAAAGACAACGGTAAAAGAAGATCATATTAAGAGCCAAACATAAAAATAGAATGGGTGGCTTTTTCAAAAAGCGAGATGCATTCAGTTGAATCGGCCCAAAGTAAGAAAAATCCCTACTTACCTGTATGGGAGAGAAACAGAAAAAACAGAGACATCCCTCTCCCAGTCTGCTTAGTAAAACCTTGTGCAGCGTACACACAACACAGAAGCCAAGACTGAATAAAACCAATGTAAGATTCATGTCAAGAAACAACACATTTTCCAGGACTGTAATTGACTATGAACCCAAATAACTGGCTAATTGATTGAATGACAGACAGACCTCTTCTGTTGGACTGAAACAACATAATTTCATAGGACAGACAATGCCAGGATTTGCGATCAAACTGCAGTTTGAGACAAAAGGGAAGTGAGGAAGAGGAACCAGCTGTGCTTTCCCTGAGCAGCAGAAGGCTTCTCTGCAACCTTTTCCCAGGTGAGGAAGGAGCGGGCAGGAGTCAGCTGGTGGTGCAAGAGCATCAAAGCACCATGTGCCTAAAACAAACCTAGTGCTCCAGCTGCCCTCCTGGAAGGGTTTCTGGGCTGATCCTTGCATGCATTTTTTCCTTCACTCTGAAAGACTGTGATGCTAAAAGAGTTTCAGCATTCTCTCCAGATGTCACTCAATGCTCTCTGGACTGTGAAAAGATCTTGTAATCCAGACTGGATAAAGTGGAATAAAGCTTTTTACTTTTCATTCTGCCTCCTATCTTTGTTTATCAGAGTTTTCTTAATGTCATATGCACTGAACTGTTGCGGCCTTCGTCAGAAATCCTGCTGCTATCTGATATTCTATTTTACATTATAACTATTGCATTCATAGGAATTAACGAGAATCCTAGCGTTAAAAACAAAAATAACAAAAAATTAAATATTTTAGAACTACAATTGAATGAAATCTCTGTAATCTCAATAATCATAAAACAAACTTAAAAAAAAGCAAGTTATAAAAAGATGAAAATAATTATAATTTAAAGCTAATTGCACTGCTTTATCCCCACATTCCGTTCTTAATTTGTAGTAACATTTATGACCAGCTAGGCTGCATTTATTAATTTCAGATGAGTAATGTTTTCTAAAATTACAACAAAATTAAGTTCAGGAATTGCACATAGAGTTTACCTCCAACAAATATTTAGAGCCCTGAGCTGGTACTAGGCCAGATAACTCCACAGGAGTCAACTACAGTGAGAAATGTAATTTGCTCCCTCAACATTCTATGCCTGTACAGGAACCAAGTGAGGTTCTTTCAAAACAGAACTAAAAGATGACACTAAAAAAAAAAAGCCAGAAATTGCATTACAGGACCAAATAATTTTAAAAAATTAGCCATAGAAATAAGTGACTTTTAGATGAGATGGGTATGAGGCATGAGGCTTTTCTACACAGCAATTAGTTGCAGTGACTTGTTGGCAAGAAATTAAATTAAAGTCATAAAGCAGGATGGGCATTCATTTATAGGAATATCATCTGAGACATTATCCATTATTTACTTTTATTTAAAGATACGTACATTTATTCCTGGAAGTACAGCAAGAGAATAGCACTAGGTGAAGGACACAGCAAATCATTACTCTCTGTTCCTGTGAGTCTGAGCTAAAAGCATTATATTTTCATACTAGTTTTTTGCTATTTTACACTGCTCACTATGATGTAGTAATTGGAAACAGCATGTAGGCTGCCAATGATCCGCAGGTTACTAAAAACTGAGAATCCCAGGGATTCAGCCCATACTGGGTAAGCACTTTGACTACTGCCTTATGTACATTTTTCCTCTTGAAGCTCCTGACGGCCATCATGGCTAGGGTTCTGGTGCAACACAGTTGCATGAGAGAACACATAGTCTGTACTGTATTCTGGTTATGAACAGCCATTGGCAATGTAAGGAAGACACAGGTAAGCTTAAGCAGACTGAGCTTGTAGGAATGCAACAGAACCTTCTTCCACAGGACATTAATGGATCAAAAAGAGATGGAAGCTCTTACAAAAGGCAAAGAAAATTTTACTGCACCAAACTCTATGCAGTTTGATTCCACCCTCTCACACTCATTCTCTTGTATTTCACTCACTCACACAAACCCCCAAGCACACAAGTTTGTGTTCAGGGGATCAGTCTCCTTTGTGCAGCAAGGAGAACAAGGGACTATTCTTTCATTAAACCTCCTACAGATTTACAAATTGGTTTTGAAACAAAGCTTTTGTACAACTTTGGAGTCCACAGTCTTTACAAAGTGGTCCATGCTTGGGTTCACTGCACCCTGCCTACATCCTGCTTACTATGTCTCGGTCAAGACTGCTGCTCCTTGTTTGTATTTCTTTGCTTGGAAAGTGTGTCTGCTGAGAATATACTTACCTGCACAAGTACCATCTCCTTCACAGTAAGATAACGGGGAGAGAATTGACAGGCATGCCATGCTATGCCATGCCACGCCCCTGTCAGTAGAGTGCAGGGTCCCCCACAACAAGCAGTCAAGGTGGGGTCTTTGCAGCATGCACTGACTTTAGGCTTGGAGACTCAGCCGTGAGACCAGTGCAAGGAGGGTACCAGCAGCCACCTGCACTTGCTCCTTACTGGGCTGTTGCTGAAACCCAAGGAGTGATGGATCCAGCCAAACACCCTCAGATGCACATCAGGCTACCTACCAGAGTCAGACAGAAGAGACCAGGAGGAATTCAAGGGGATATTAAGTGCCAGGGTTCCCGTGTGCCACAGTCCTTCTCTCTAGTCCCTCAGGTTTCACCTGATAGATCTGCTGTTCCAGTAGCTGGAGAATATGATAAAACACTCTGAGGCAAAATGAGATGGAGATAAGCAAGACCTAAAAGGAAGGAAAGGCTTTTGTGACTAAGCACACCCCAAGTTGGGAATACTGAGGAATCCCATGCTGGGGTATTAGTCTGCCAGTGATTCTGACTGACCTCCTTCATCACACTTCCCCAAGGACATAGAAGTAAACACAGAACAAACAATAAGTAGTCCCTTCCAGGTCTCTTACTACCTCAATTTTTAGGTTACAAGTTTAATTCCAAGTTGTGCTTCCATATGGTATTACGTGAATATATTACTGAGTTAAACAAAATGAGCTTGACCTGTGACTCCATGTTGTTTTCAAAGGAAACAACATTCCTGAATTTAAATGAGAGCATTTCTATTAGCTCTCTATAGAAATAAAACACATATGAAATGAAACATAAACAATTTAAGCAACTTAAAATAAAAGATATGACATTTCCGACATATTTACACTTCCCTATCTCCTTAGAAGCCTTTCTGTAAAAAATATCCTGAGGGACGTTTCACAAAAAATAATTTATATGTCTTCTCCTATATTTACGAGAGGTTTGGGAACAGTGAGAGGAAAAAAGCAACAAGCTCCCTTTCTAATGGCAGCTTAATCTTCAGATGAAATTATCAGCTCTAGGCCAGAGTACCTTACCTAATATCGGCTATGGAACTGGAGGCTTTACAAGAGCGCACACGGAGCAAGCTTTTCTGTCAGCTGTGTTTCCATCTTCTATGTACCAGTTACGTTAATAATCATAACAAGCAAAACGACTGGGCTCTTCTTACGTTAAAGATCAAAGCATTTCTTCCACTAAAATACAGTAATTTCCACTACAGCAGTTTCAGCCATCAGAGACTTTCTTATAGATGTAGAAGTAAGAATATTATAATGATAAAAGCAGAAAATTTCCAAACTGACTCTCTGGGCAGAAGCAAGGGGAGCATTTGTTGACCTGATAACTGGCCTCCCCACAGTAGATATGTTTCTGTAAAAAATCAGAAACTATTGGGGCATACTGTAATGGGGGAAGAAAGAACAAACTCATCAAACGTTGTGTGTTTTTTTTTGTAATGTATGTCACTGTGCTTTCCAGCTCCAAGTCTTATAACAGCCCCTTCACTCTCATAGTCAAGATAGGGAAAAACATACCCATCTCACATACGATCTCCAGGGAGGTTTTGCAGATTTTCTTTTCTTTTCTTGTGTGATGCCAGAGCTGTCACAAGTATTAATGGGAATGCTGATCAGTCTGCCAAACCTCCAATATGCATTGGAGAATGAAACAGTCTTAGTTCAACTAACAGCCTGCTATCAGCTTCCACAGCTGCTAGGGATAGTGGGAAAGTAGCACTGAAGAAGAAAATCTGAGAGAGCAACAAGTAAGAGATTGTGAATGTGGAATTGCACAAAATATTTTTTTTATCAAGGTTGGCCTTTTTTTGTTTGTTTGTTTGCTTTTATGTGTGTTTTTCTTTTGTTAGATGCACAAGTGAGTATTCAGAAGGGAGGCCATTATGTCTGGAGCATGGAAGATGTGTGTGGCTGCTGTTTCTAGTCTCTGGACGCCTGTCTTTTACTAACCATTTACTTCTCCCTCCAAAAGGGAAAAGAGAGATGTATTTTATGGGCCAAGCTCTATCTGCTGACAGATTTCGGCAGAAGATCCCAAACATTTCCAGAGTTAAAAAGAAACCCTGATGAACCAAGAAGACTTTCCAGAGTTAAGAAGAATACACTCAAGGCCTTGGCAGAGAGCTAAACAGTACTAGCATGACTAGTTTGAAATTTTCAGCCCACTATATGCACTTCAGTGAATCAAGAAATCACAATAAGTCATTTAATGATATCCAAAAATTGCAGTGATAAACTCAGTGCTGGTATAAATAACATGAGCTGCAGCTGAGTGTATAGATGCCGCAGTAACTCACGGAAGCAGCAGAGAAAGGAATGTGCTTCTAAAATATGATCAGCTGTACTTGGATTCCAATAATAAAAATAGAGAAAATGGTCAAAAAAATGCAAGTATTCTTGCATTTCACAGAATCATAGAATTGTACAGGCTGGAGGGAGCCTCTAGAGATTGCTAAGTGATGTTTATTCTAGTTGAATGCTCAGAGGTTTACTCATCAATTCCTTTTGACTTTTAAGTCATTAAAAGCACTTCTGCTGATTTGAAATGGAGAAAATATTTCCTGCAATAATTTGTTGCACATTAGCAGCTACAACCAGTTTTTAAATGCCAGCTTTCTAGGCTTTCATCACACAGGCTACTTCAAATATCAACGATTCACTCTGAATATAAGTAAACTAACCAAGAGTTATTTATTGAATGCCTGTATTTTTTTTTTCTTTTGCCTATATGACTTGCAGTCACAAGTCCATTAAGAGTAGGCAATCTTTCCCTTCCCTGAAGAATTATCTTTCAGTTTAGCTCTAATGGAGGTAACAGTTTAACTCTGATGGCGCTTGAATGAAACCACTAAGAAATCACTGCTGCATCCAAGCCTGCTGGGAGAAACCTGACAGCAAACATTATGGGTCCTGTTCAGTAAATCTTTCCTGCTCTTTTCTCAGCAAGCATTTCCCTGTTTCTTCCTCTGTATGACATGCCTTCCTTTTTGTCTTCAGTGATATCTTCAGTATTGTCAACGGTTTACGGGCGTTAGGCCCGATTCCGTGACAAAGGGGACGGGGGACCCAAGGGCCCACGTCCCGGGAAAAGGGGAAAGGGGAAAAGGGTAGGGAGATGGCCCTGAGAGCAAAGAACAGCGGCAACAATCTGAGGAGAAACAAACTAATTTACTAAATAAAATATCGGAATGCAAAACAACA
>NC_034409.1:133467001-133501307 GCF_002078875.1 Numida meleagris | reverse complement strand
TACTGCGAGCTTCTATCTTTTCCCTCCGGCTGGAAAATGGTAACAAAGGAGCAAAGTACCGTGGGGACTGTAGTAGTCCTTCTCTTCTGAGAACTAGGTATGTCCACTACATGATGTTATGATGTGGAATACCAATAACCGAAAATCACAAAACCATGACAAGTATAGATAGTAGGCATTAGGTTTAACAGTGAAGAATTACCTTTTTTTTTCTTTCCCTGTCACTGAATTTTTAAATGTGCATGTGTTGAGCATTAAGAGTGATCTTAATTCTGAGCTGTATCTTGCAATTTATGCTTTTTGCTATGTTATTAATATGCCTGCCTATCAACCAACCAACCAATTATTTCTAATGGCATAAATATAGCAAAGAATTCCCTTTTGCATCTCAGTGATACTTGCTGTATAAAAGCAAGCAAACAAACAAAAATACTAATTTCAATTTCTCTTTCTGTACTTTATGCAGGATCCCCTTGCATTCTGGAAAGCAGGGCGAACACTTGCAAATTCAGCTTCCTAAACGAGATGCCTCCATATCAGTGTATTTATTCAGCAGCTTTTGGGAGTCAGAATAAGAAGCAAAGTCAGCACTAGATGGAGCTCCTATACAGCAGCATCTCAGGAGAAGTCTAGGGGATTTGCGTTCATGAGAGAAGCAGGGATGGTTGCACAGTGCTGGTGTAGAAGGGAGATGCTCACAGGGTGCTATGGTACAAGGCAGCAACCCCACGTTCATGCCCATGCTGCCTTGCAGGGCCTCCATCTCCTGCCAAGAGTGCTTCTTTGCTTTCCAAGCAAGGAGAGCACCCTCGCACCTTCCTTCATGCTGAGCATCTGGACAGGGGTAAAACAAAACACACAGTCTCAGGGTTTGTCTACATATGAGACATAGCACCATGTCAGCTAAGAAGTAAAATTACAGCATTTTATCACAGCAGTCAGGGAGTCAAGTTTCCACTAGAGCACGTCCAGCTAGTTTTCTTTCTGAGAGACTTTGCTTTTTCACTGAATGCAACCACACAATTCTAGTATTAAAGGTATATTTCTAAAAATCTTAAAACTATACTAAAAATTGTTTGTTGTTTGGTTTCTGTTGTTTTTTCTTCCTTTTTTTTTTTTTTTTTTCAATTATCATTCCTAGAGATGGAACACAATACAAATACTTACTTCTTTGAGATAAGTGGTTGTCATAATGTCTAGAGGTCGATTTTTTAAAATAATAATAACTAGCTATGACAGTTAATAACTAGTCATATATCTGCTAATTTGAATACAGTGTCAAAATATGTAGACTAGCCTCCACACTGGCCTCAGGCCAGGATTTTCTTTGGCAGTTTTACTACCCAACAACATAATATGCTACAAAGGTAGGAATAAAGACTGGGGAGAAGGCTATTCCAATCCCTGTCCCTTCTGACTTTGCTACCAGAAGGATGTGCAGTGAGAAGAAGGGATATTCTCCAGTTGTTAAAGCTCAGAATGATGTTAGAAGAGGAAATCTTTTGCTGCATTCACTAAGAAGTGATTTACAGTAGATTTCATCCAATCAACAAGTCTAATCTGCAACACTGGATAGATTAGCAGAAGTTACGCGAGAGTATACAATAGCGAGCATATAGAGGGATATGACATATTGGTACAAGCCAGCATGGCTATCATGCAGGGACAGCAAGACTAAATAATTTATTAGTGGTCCTTGACAGTGTCATACAGATCAAGTTGATTTATTTGATAAAGCCTACTTGGATTTCCAGAAAGCTTTGACTAGACCAAAGGCTCTTAAGGATAGTAAGTTGTCTTGCAATAACAGAGATTCTCATGTGGATAAATAATCGATTAGAGGCAAGAAATAAAGAACAGGAGAAAACAGTTTTCTCAGTGGAAAATTTTGGCCATCAAAGTCCCCTACTGATCTATGCCAGGCACTGTTATTCATCATATTAATAAATGATCTAGAAAAGATAGTGAAGAGTGAAGTTTTCTGATTATGCTACGCTGAATAACTCAAAATCAACAAAGCTGACTGTGAAGTACTGGAGAACAACCTCATGAAACTGAGTCACTGAGCAGATGAAGTGCTGCACTGATGTAAACTGCCATACATGAAGAAAAAACAGTCCTAGCTTTAAATATTCTGCGATTGTTTCTGACTGATTTACTGCTACGGAAAGAGTTATGATAGAGGGTTTTATGAAAGCCATTTCTACTAAGCACCAATGCTCAACAGCACTTAGAAAAGTAAACATCAGAAATTATTAGAAACGGAAAACAGAGAAAACAATAGAGACTATCAAAAGGTGGATGGGAGTTGATTATTTAGTGCTTCTCATCATACAAGAATTGGATTTCCAAACAAAATAATCAGGTTGCGGACTCGGAATAAACAAGCTGGAGAAGGTACTTTATTTTGCATAGTGTACAGCTGGTAAACGGAACTCCCCAACATAGTATATTGTGAATACCAAAACTTTGTAGAGTTCCAGAGAGGACTCAGTCTGGGAGATAAATCCAGGAAGAACTATTACACTCAACAGAACTAATTCAGGCATGGAGTCACTACATCACGAATTACAGGCTGCTGTCACTGTATATTGTACTAATACCATCAAATATTCAACATTACTATTACTTTAAGTTTAGCATTTTAGAAGCTTTGCTGTGCAACATTTTTTGAATGGCAAATGCTGAGCATGGATGTGCATGCTCCTTTGCAAAGCACAACTTGCATTTAGTTGCTAAAATGATAAGAATAAACAATTACAGAATAGTAAGAGATTACTACCTGCTTGTTTCTACTATTCGTATTTCTTTCCCAATGGTCGGAGTGTCCCCAGCCCCAGAAAAGATACTAACACTTAGAAAGCTCCTGTTGTTCTCATCCTCAAATTCTTTTTTAAACACCCCTTGAGGCACTGACTAATGGAGAAAAACTGCTATATGGAGCAAAACAGATGGTAGTATGTCTACTTTCTGCTCTTATCACAAGGAATATTAAGCCATGGCTTTGTCTTGCCTCATAACCTGCTTTCTACTCACTAGAAAAAGCCTATTTAAATCCCTACTGGCGTATTTATTTGGCAGTCTCTCATCCTATTCCTCTGATACAGCCTTTGCTTCTCACAAGGATTTTAAATAGAAATATACAATTAGTTTTACAAAATACATCCAGTAAAACAATCCTCAACATCCTCACGCAGCCATTGCTGGACTGCGTTCCTCTTGCACAGCCACACTATCTTTCTCTGAAAAGCCAGCACACCAAAAACAGCAAAATTTGATAGTTTTGATAAAATTATGCCCCTGTTACAAAGATCAGTTTGGGGAAGGGCTGCTTTGTGCAGAATATCCACAATGCACATGCATGTGTCACGTAGATACTCCTTCCTGCCTTTAAGAGACAGAATTTGCAACCTGCCACTCCTGCAGTACTATTCTGTACCATAGCACTTTTTCTAATGAAATCCTGCTGAATGCACTCTCAGGCAGTTGTGGATCAGCTGAAGGACAGTGACCAGGGCAAGGTGTGTGAGGAGTGGCTGAGGCCCCTCGGTGTGCTCAGCCCGGGGCAGAGGAGCTGAGGGGAGGCCTCATGGCGGCTGCAGCTCCTCACAGGGAGCGGAGGGGCAGCGCTGAGCTCTGCTCTCTGTGACAGCAACGGGGCCCGAGGGAACGGCATGGAGCTGTCAGGGGAGGGGCAGCTGGGGTTTAGGGAAAGGTTCCGCACCAGAGGGCCGTAGGCATGGAACAGGCTGCCCAGGGCAGTGGTCATGGCCCCGAGTGCCAGAGTTCAAGGAGCATTTGGATATTACTCTCAGACACAGGGTTTGGATTTTGGGTGGTGCTGTGTGGAGCCAGGAGTTGGACTCAATGATCCTTGTGGGTCCCTTTCATCTCAGGATATTCTGTGGTTCTACAATGATTCTAAATGCAGATCCAACAATACTCAACCGTTGTGTGTTCTGAAATTTTCATAAAGACTAGTTAAAGAGGATTATCTACGTTCTTGTAAAATTCATACCATCTTTTAGCTCAAAGCAAATCTTGCCAGATGTTTGTATGCTATTTTAGTACTATCTCAGAGGTTTGCACTAGGCTTGGACAGCATTTAGAAATTTAGCAGTCAAAATGAAACTGATATGAATTAATTAATTCATATAATTAACTAACAACTAAGAAATTGTTAAAAGTCTTAACCTAGGAAAAAGCTTTGTGTTGCTGTTGACGTTTAAAGATGATCATGCTATTTCTTATGACAAATTTATACAATCAACATTGGGTTTTTTTGTTTGTTTTTCAACTAGCCGTTTGGTCCCAAACAGATTTTGATTTTTACAAACCTCTATGAAAATAATTCATCTGAAAGAGGGTTTCAGTCTACGGACACATTTGAAGCCTGCAATTGGTCCCTTCTTCCACTGGAAAGTTTTCTATTATTTCTGCTCTGGATTGCATTAGTGGAACCAATAGAAACAATAGAACACAAAAAAAAAAACAATAGAACAAAAAATAGAATGGAGAAACAACAGTAGAAGGTTAGCATATGGTGAACATCTGCCTCTAACAAAACACTACAGAGTATATGTAAAGATTAACAGCTTACCCCAATGAGCCATTAGTCTTTTGCATTGTGGTTGACCTGCTTTTGTACGTAACAGTGAAAACTTATATCCAGTCATAGGGTGGTATTTCCAACGTATGGGTGGGTGTCTGTGAAATGGTTTTCAGAAACCACAAATGGGAGAAATAATATAACTTTGCCACATTGTAGGAAGAGTCATTCGCTGAAGCTGCCCACAGAAATTGATCCTCAGGCTGACAGCTGGGTGAATGCTCCCTCATCTGCCTGCCCTGATCCACGTTCAGATCAGCACGGCATGAGGAGAGAGAAAGATAACCCAAGTCCCAGACCACTCACGGGTCAGGGCACAGGAAAAGTTGGTAGTCTGGAGAAAAGGAGGCTGAGAGGTGACCTCACTGCTCTGCAGTGCCCTGAGGAGGGGAAGCAGAGGGAGGTACTGAGCTCTGATCCTAGGAACCAATGGC
The DNA here is from genome assembly GCF_002078875.1 of Numida meleagris. Classification (NCBI taxonomy): domain Eukaryota; kingdom Metazoa; phylum Chordata; class Aves; order Galliformes; family Numididae; genus Numida; species Numida meleagris. The sequence goes on along the minus strand of NC_034409.1, from coordinate 133,496,264 downwards.
AGAATTGGAACAGCACAAAGCAGCACCAGGGGATGGTCAGACTGGGCACTGGGAAACATCTGTTTACCATGAGGTTGTGCAAACACTGGAATAGGCTTCCCAGAGAGGTGGTTGGCCTCAATAACATGCTGTAATTTTTGGTTAGCTATGACATGATCAGGCAGTTGGACTCACAGATCTTTAAAGGTCCCTTGCAACTGAACTATTTCTATTCTATCCTAGTTTTATTTTGTTCTATTCTATTCTATTCTATTCTATTCTATTCTATTCTATTCTATTCTATTCTATTCTAATTCTAATTCTAATTCTAATTCTAATGTTATACTATGCTATGCTAGGTTAGGCTAGGCTATGCTATGCTATGCTGAAAATAATGGTGAGATGTCAGTGGAAGGGAGCAGCTACCTGGAGTGGTACTCCCTTGTGTTTGCTGTCTACAAATCTCAGATGTTCACCCTGCCTGCCTCAGTTATGGAAAAAAAAAATAATAGCAGGCAGAGGTCATTTTCACTTAGTATTCTGGAGAAACAAAAATACCAAAAAAAACCTACAAACCCACAGACCTTCCAGCAATAGGGAGTATTTGGGTTATTGGATTATTTAAGTAGTGATTCATTTTACCTGTGAAATCATCAAAAACAATAAGAAGCCTGTGAATCAATAGAGGCTGTAGCTTATTAACTTACTAGGCATTTATTGAATCTCTGTTTTCAGAAATGCTTCTAAGGTAGTGTTGATCCCCAGAAAAATACAAATCTAAACAGAGCCATTCCAGCTTTGAAAGAAACTTGTTTTTCCATATCATCAGCACAATCTTTTCATGAACTACTGTAAATGATTTCCTTATCTTAGTAAATATTCTTTATTATAGAAGTGACAGACACAGTAACAGAAAATAAAAACACTGGTGGTTACTTCAAATGAAAAGTATTGGCCACTGATGAGAAAAAAAGCAGAAAAAAATGAAATTGCTAGTTATTAGTCATTACTGTGGCATTATTCGGAACAATGCCAATAATCATGTTATCTCCTTTATCACTGAAAAGCCAGTAGGTTTTCATTTGCTTATTAGACTGGAAGATTTAGCATTCTGCTTAAATGCTTCCTATAAGAAATGGTCATTCAAAATAAATGTCATCAGTTAAGAAAACGCCACTAGCTATATAACTCAGTTCTAAATAGTCAGACATAATATACACTCTCTGGTAGACTGCAGGGACTAAAGGGAAGTTCAAGTTTTTAAAAAAATTGTAGAATTCTGTTCAGATGGGGTAGCGCACGGGTCTTAAGAATTACCAAAGATTATTAAGCACATCATTAAATAAATTATGATTGAATAGCCTTTCACAAGCAAAGTCCAATGCTCTCCAATGTACTTTTTCTGAGCGAACACTGCTTATTTACCGGGCTCTAGTTTATTTCACTTTACCCACTGAGGGGCCAGGAAACCACCTACATTTTAATAGTATATTTCTTCACATGGATGTGTCCTGACAACGGACACAGTTGTTTTCTACTTTCTCCTACAGTGATAGAAATGTAGTATCAGACACAGCATTACCTTCATTAATGCTGTGACCTAGAATTAAGTAACAGAGTCTGCAAATGCAAATGATTAAACCCAGCTCTGTCAGAAATGCTCTTCCATTATCTCGAACACAGCTTGCAGCCCTGACCTTTTAGACTCATTCATCACCAGGATAATTTTGCAAGAAATTCGATGTGGTTTTTCTTTAAGTCTCTTCTATATCTGTATGTAAAGTGATTTTATTTTGCATCCTTCTTTGAATGAAGTCCTTAACAATCTGCAGTACATGGCTATAATGTAGAGCCAGGTACCAGAAGCAAATACATTCACTGAATCACAGTCATGACTGCTTGATAAGGTAGCTTTATACACAGACAGAAAATTGTAGTTACTTGCGCATACACAAAAACAGACTTCAGGGATGTGTAGAACATTTCTTTCAGAACAGAATTTGGTATCAGAAGGATAGCTGATATTAATACTTAAAAAATTTCCAAGGAAATTATTGATCTCCTTATAGAATTGTGCAGTTCTTCTGTCCCTCCTTCCAGGGACACATATGTAAGATGCTGCACAGCATTCATTGTTGGTATCACTGCATGGCTTTGTCTATCTTTTGGTCAAGCATTAGGGGAATAGACTCTAGATTATCACAAAACAAAACACAGCAGCAGAAAATATTGGCAGTGGCAGCTGAGACTTGTGATAACTCAATCTACATGTGCCTGTTGATGCATGTTGAAGAGCAAGCAGGGATCAATGACCTGTTCAGAGTATGCTCTAGCTCTTGTTGGAGCCACATGCTTCCATTTCCTCTGTGCTGAAAGGAGGAGGAGGAGAGAAAACAGGGCTTAGCTGGGGCTGCCCAGTCTAAAGGAGGGAGAAGCAACCATGCTTGATAGTACAGACACTTTCTCTACTTGATATGATTCCTTCTTTGACTGGATTTCTAACATTTTTGCTTGAGCTGACTGCCTGCTTCAATTGCACATGAAAACACAATAATTGTGCTCTCCAAATTATCTGCAGGCAGAGCAAACAGCATTTTCCCTACATGATGAATGTGTGGTCAAGTGCTGAAAAGATATGGGCACCACTTAATGGAAACCTCATAAATGTTTTCCAAATATTCACTCTTGGGCAATTATTCCATGTGATTCCAGTAGGGATAGTGTTTGATGCCTGGAGGAATGGGAAATAAACTAGGAGGTAAACACAACATCCAGGAAAAGGACATGGAAGTGAAGAGGGAACTTTAACGAAAAGTAAGAAAATGACATAAAAGTCAAAAGGAGCAATAAGCACCCTGGTTGTAAGGGCCATCTGATGGCTGCAGAGAGGTACAGAGCACATATCCACCTCGCCGTCTTTGGCTCCTTTCAGAGATAGTGAAGACGGAGTCACTTCTGCAACACAGCTCATATTATGCTAAAGTGAACTTCACAAGTACGTCAGATGATTTGCATGTTGGCAGTGCAAATTTGTTTTTCTATTGATTATGAAAGAAGCCTGAGGGACTGGAAAATGTCTGGTTTTAGTGAGATGATTTCCATCTGTCTCTAAGAGGTTCAGCATTTCATGTTTCCATGTAAATATGGCTTTCAGAAATGCATTTAATAATATGTCCTGAATAAGTAATTTTGAGCTTCCATTTACTATACAGTCTAACAGGTATGAGGTGCCTGAAGTTACACAGAAAAAATCAAAGAACCCAACAACCACCAGTTGTAACACTATACCAAGATCAGTAAAACCCTCCACGTAATGACAGTATTTTTCCTTTTCTAACACTGTGAGCACCACCTTTGATGTTTTCCAATTATTTACAGAACCTTTCCCTTGCTCCTTCCTTTGAAACAGTAAAGTATCTCTGATATCAAACAGCTACCTTGGAAGGTTTGCATTAGGTCCTGTTGATTGCAGGCACAACAGAATCTACTCACTTCAAATAGAGAATATTTTTGAGTTCTGATGGAGAACTAAGCTTTCTTAAACATTACTGATCAGTAGTGTTTGCTATCAGCTTTTGTTAAATAGAAGTACTACTTTAAATCCCATTAGCTGACTTGGAAAAGCAGCTATCCATGTTCAGGTGCCAAGTAAAGAGCTGCTAAGAGTGGTTTTACACTGTGAGATGAGTATCAGTCTGTCAAGGCTGAGGCAACTCTAGGCTTGAGCTCTTGCAGGGTCAAGTCAAGGAATATAAAGCTTTTACACTTGGGGATTAAAAAAAAAAGCAAACACAAACAAACGAAACAAAAAACCACCACCATATCTCTTCTCACAGAAGAGCCACTCATTTCACATGGGATTTCAACTGCAGCTCACAAGCAGACAGCTTAAACTATGATAGATGTTTGTACTTTAATTTTAAGTGCCTTGGTGCAGTGCAGTAGTCTTAGACATGGCATATGAAATCACATCAAAATATTAAGAAGAATATTATTCATTTAATGTCACAGGGAGGATGAACTTTAAAGCAAAACGGTGAGCAGCTCTGCTTCTCATTTAGTGTATTTTCTGGCAATTTGCAAGGGAATCAATCAATAAATGATTTAATGTGACTGAAAAGTTTATCTGCCCCCATAGCTGGATATTACAGGCTTTCTAAAAAGGTTAAAGTCCTCAATTAGATGGGACATCAGTTTATCAATGGTCATAAAGATATATTTGTAAACTTTTCTTCAGTTAGAACAGGTTGAAGAGCACAGCCCTATCTTGCGTTCAGGACAAGGACATGGCACTGTGTGGAAGACATAGTGTCACATCACACAGCTTTCACAAGCAAACCACCTGTTGTTTTAATTATCATGAAGAATGAGGTAGAAAGAAAACAAGCAGCAGACATCAAGAGTTACAAAAATGTCACTGTTAGTGATGTACCTCAAAACTTTCCACCCATCAGAACCAGTGCTGGATTTTCTAGGCTGGAGAAGGCTTCATTTTTAACACAACTTATCACAGAATCATCAAATCATAGAATTGCTCAGGTTGGAAAAGACCCTCAAGATCATCAAGTCCAACAGCAACCTAACCATGCTACCCTAACTCTAACAACCCACCACTAAATCATGTCCCTGAGCACCACATCCAAATGGTTTTTAATCACATTCAGGGATGGTGACTCAACCACCTCCCTGGGGAGCCTGTTCCAGTGCTTAACAACCCTTTCTGGAAAGATTTTCCTGATATCCAACCTAAACCTCCCCTGGCACAACTTGAGGCCATTTCCCCTTGTCCTGTCACTTGTCACCAGTGAGAATCATAGAATCATAGAATTAGCAAGGTTGGAAAAGACCTACAAGATCATCCAGTCCAACCATCTATCTACCACCGATATAACCCCACTAAACCATGTCTCTCAACACGTCTAAACATTTCTTGAACACCTCCAGGGAAGGTGACTCCACCACCTCCCTGGGCAGCCCATTCCAGTGCCTGACCACTCTTTCTTTTAGAAAAGTAGTATTTCCTAATGTCCTAACGTTCCTAAGCCCTGTTGCTCTTCTTTGGACCTGCTCCAGCACCTCAATATCCTTTCTGTATTGAGGTGCCCCCAACTGAACACAGTATTCAAGGTGGGTCCTCACCAGTGCTGAGTACAGGGGCACAATTACTTCGCTTAGTCTATTTAATACTTTATCCTGATACAGCATAAAGTAGAAATTCTGAAAATGAACTCCAGAAGTCATCCATACCCAAATTCTGCTCGCCCTGCATCTCTGGGAAGTCTACAGTGGTGCAAATATCTTGGGAAAAGACTATATTTTCCTCAAAGCTTTCAGCTGTCCAGAAATATGAAGTGTTTAATAGGGTGTTGGAAGCGGTACGTGTGAGATGGTCAAAGCTGCATGACAAACTTACTCTTAGGTTAGGATATCATTTTATATATATATGGTCTCTGTGGGAGTGTTTTACTAAATACTGCGTTCTTCCTAAATTAAATTTTAATGCTGAATCATTAATAATCATTTTTTCAGTCTGCTTGCAAAGTTTACTCAGAGTTCACTCGGGAACATGTGTCCTGTCCCTGTGCCCCTTTCCATGTTTGCTTGAACATAAAACCATGAACCTGTCAAACTGTGTCTAAGTGGTGGGTAACAAGAACAAATTCAGAAAATCCATCCATTTCCCCAACTCTGTGACGTTTAATTTCCACTGCAGTGACCTACTTGACGGAGCTGCAAACATGCACAAGCACCAGGGGAAAATCATTTATGACAGGAACAGCCCATGTTTTCCCTCCTCCGGTTCCATCCCTTATGCTCCCCCAAACGAAGTCCCAACGGCTCTTATGCTGCTGCAGCAAATCTCATGATATTTACTGTTCTCCTTAAAATCCACATTACATGCTTATTGATCAGCATCTGCAGTGCCCATTAGTTTCTAAACCATCTGCCTTCAGAGAATGGTTTGAAAGCAGAAGTGTGGAAATCAGCAAGCAAATAAACAAAACACCTACGCTTTGTCCATATTTTTTCCATTGTGCCCATGGCAACTCCCTGGTACTGGTTCTTGATTCATGATTTTTAAGTGCGCAGGGCAAGCAGTGAATTATCCAGTAAAGACTAATTCCACAGCAGCTCAATTCCACAGTAAGCAATGTCAATTGCACTGTGGATTTTGCAAGGAAGAGGATCAGATCTGCTTTGCGGATCACACCCAAGGGAAACATTTATGTGATTTTAAAAGAGATAAGGCACTTCAAATAAAATGAGTGATCTATGGCCTCCTATTTGCACTTCAAACAAAGCTCATCCTCCTACTTTCACTGGCTCGAGTTTCCTCTAGGCTACAGACCTGATGGGTAAAGCCTTCACTCTCAATTTAATTTTAGACAGGAAGAAGGTGGCTTTCATAGCACCACAAAACAAAGTGTGAAAGAACAAAATAACCACTTAAAATCCATCCTTCTCAGATGAGATTTAAAAAGTGAACTACATTTAAAAAATAATTTTACAGTTTGAAGTTGTTTTTTGTGTGTTTTACACATCATCAAATAATCATCGAGTCATGAGGCTTAGTTGTCCACTCTTTGGTACAGGAGAGTGCAATTCTACTGAAGCTGATAAATTTACTATAACATCATCTGAAATTCTGTTTCTGTAAAGAAGTTTGTCTTAGTAGGACAGACTTTTATCCTGTGAGAAAAAAAAAAATTAAAAAAAGGAAAAAAAAAAAGAAGACTAGATGATAATTTTAAAGGGTTTATTCCTGTAGGAATGTTGTAGTAAGCTTGATGTTGAACTTCAGTTCTTCTTTCCTACAACACGACTCTCTTATGGATCCTGAGCATTAGGGCCACTCCTCTGAGCTTTGACAGGCCAAAAGAAGACAGAAGGCACAATGGAGAGTATGGTAATTTTCAGTTAATAGAAAGCATATAACTTTTTAGAAGCATAGCTAAAGGATTGCGAGGAAGTGTTAATAATACAAATAAATGGTCTGCCTCCTGGGCACATATAATGCACTCGTACATGCTCCTTTTATACTGCAGCCTTTTATATTGTAGCCATTATTTTGTATTATTCATAGTTGTTGCAATTATGTTTATAAATCTAATCCTCTTTGTCACTCACAATGTATCCTTAGTGATCAAGACAAAGCCTGTGATCTAAACTGGACTACACTGGTGTCAGACAACATGCTGACAAATAATTTCCTTATCTTCTGTGATTACACTGTGAGGTCTTACACCACTAGCTTAAGATAAAGAATACACTTTTCCTCCTCTCGAGTACCTGACTCACTTTGCTAATGTTTATGGAAGACAAGGAAAAGAAAGAATAAGATGCTTTTGTTTATTTCCCTTTACCATCAATATCTGGAAGTCTCAAAAAAAGGAGAGGAAAAGAAAGATTCAAAGCACATACCTCTTTCAGATCATCTTCCAAATACTGTGACAAAAATTAACCATTCCCATTAACATGTCCCTAAGATGTTCAGATATTCAATGCTCAGACTATAGTGCTTGGCACACACACAAGATGCAAAAGAATCATATAGTTAGGAATTTTGTTTTCAGTCACTGTAAAGAACTGAAATGCTATCAGCCTGCTGCACACCTACATTAGCTCTTCTTTAGCACATTTTAGAGTACATAATTTCAAGAAAATATATGAACAATGGTATTTGTCTAGAGATATAAGCTATCCATAGAAATGTGTCAGTGTTAAGCCACCTGCTACTATTACTTTTACTCATGTTATTTTCCAGAGAACATTTTTTAATTACAATTCTGCAGGGAAACTTCTTCAGTGTGCCCTTTATGCTCTATTAAGAAAACCACATTGTGAGTGTTGCAAGGCTTTGCAATAGGAATTGTGAAAGAATGTCTTTAACACTGTTAGGAAAAGTTTCCGCGTGCACAGTTCAGTAATTGCCAGCAGTCAGGCTGTCCCAGCCAGCCCAGCCACTCTGCTAATAAATGAAGAACCTGTCAGTGGAGCTGAGGTTACCCTTAGCTCTCTGGGTTTTGTGCTTTTGTTTGCTTGCTGCTTCTTTGTCAATCTAACCTATTTTTAAAACTGCACCAGGCCCTTTCACATGAACACAGGTGTCACTGCAGCAGGGAAACCTACCATTCGTTTGATTTATACAGTAGATTTGAAGAATCAATCCACAAGCAAGGCCCCTCCATGGGAAGCTGGCCTTTTTACTGTTTTAAGTCCACAGTAACTGGGATGGGAGCACACTGGTATCCTGGCAGAAGCCAACAAGCTCAAAAAGACACCTTCAACATGTTTTTTTCTAATCCCCTAAGGACATACCTTTCTACATACCTTTCTTTCTGCTCAATTCAAGTGTTATCTTCCCATCCCATTCCTTAATAATAAAATATGAGGGTAAATTATAGGATGGAGAGAACCCAGCCCTAAAATTTTCCTCTCTGAGAAAACTAGCAACTGAACTATTCAGCTTTGTGTTCTTCCTGTGGTTATAAAGACAGAGCACCAAAGGCTTGGGAATATTTCCAAAACCCCTATGTCTCCCATGCAAATATATTTCTACCAAGTTACTTTGAGGAAGCTGTTTGCTAAAGCTCCAGACAGCTCAGGGACCAGGAGACTACTTCAGCGCTCACAAAAATGGAAAGGAAACATGGAAAGGGAACACACATTTTTTTAGGTCTGCACAGATTAAAACAAACCACCATCCTCCAAAATCAAGCCAAGGTGTTGCTGATAATGGGGTTTATTTTTGGATAGCTGAAGCCTATGCTTTTATGCTATACAGCTTTGGGCAAAGCAGGAGTTTCCCATGGGAAACTGTCAGGTTGAGATAACTGTTATAAGTGAAGTACAAGTATGTGGAAGGGAAGGGCACCAGAGAAGAGCACACTGTTGGAAACAGCAAGAGTTTACAAATCAAGTAGAAAATAGGGGTTTGGTTCCGCATCCTGACTCTATATCGAGGGTTGATGAAGTGCTGCTTAGGCCAAAGCACCAGCATGAGATGCACCCCAGCATCAGGGGGCGAAGACCCTTGGGTGTGCTCAGCCCTGCCCCAGTGGCCTGGAGGCCTTCGAAGCAAGGCTGTAGAGCAAGACAGACTGGTCCTGCAGTCTGGGGGAGAGTCATGTCTAGATGGACAAACACAGGACAGTTCATGTCTTAGCAGATCTATTTTGATATAGGAATAAATGCACAAAGGGTCGCTGTTTGGCGGTGCAATCATAAAGATGATCAGCCACCTTGGAAGGACAATAGCTGTCATCTGACTGTTCCTTTTTCTGTTTTATCTTTTTATAATTTAAACAATATAATAATTTTAACTTAAGAATTTAAATCTAATGCAGCAAAAGCTTGTTGTGGGAAATGTTTTAACTGGACTGAAAAAGGATGCAAAGATACTGTTTAACTACGGCTTTGATGCATGCTTTGAGTATTCCTGACATCCAGTCCCATGACTTAATTTGTTATTGAATCTGCATTATGTAATTCTCAAGTAAAGATTTTGCTTTGAGGGAGAACAGAAAGCATCTAATGATAAAAACTGTCATAATCTGGGACAAAAGGGAATTCATCTTATAGATCAATAGATAATTACAAATGACACATGGAGGACTTTCATGAGGCTTTGTTTGTGATGGAAGCAGTGCTGAAGGGACTGTTTACTGTTGGCACAGATTTTCTTGAAAAAGAGGAATGTACAATGTACTTTCACACACTCTGTTATAATTCCTTATTCCAGAAGGAATTCCTCTTTCTAGATGCTATTTTTAGCTCTTAAATAAGTTATTTTAAAAGTTGGATATGTTACGGAATATTTATCAGCTCTCTGCTATTATATAAAGCCTTCAGTTAAAATGTTTTACACCATGAATTTCACTTGTGTTTTAGTGTAATAAGGAAATCAACCCATCGATCTAATTAACCATATAGCAGCTAACTCATTGAGTTGCTTCATTCACCTCTGTTGAAAAGAATAGGATAAGAGAATTATCATTGAACTCTTACCAAAGCAGGAATTGACAAAGCCATACCACCTACAACCATGCTCCCCTCCAATCCATTTGCCATGTATGTTAGATGCAAAACTCAGGGTAGTGCCCGAGATGCACACTAACATGTCACTGATACTGATGTTCAGGAGGAGCATGTTCACAGGGTTACGGAGGGTTTTAAACTTGCAGAAGAGGATGAGGACAATCAAGTTATTCAGGAAACCGAAAAACAAGATAAATCCAAGAAAAACAGCCACTACTGTGTGTCCATTTCGTGAGAGTCCAGCCCTTGGCTCAACAGGATCTGCAGGTGCACCAAAGCTCAGGTTGTATGTCCAAGAGTGGTTCATTTCGGACTTGGCTACAGGTAGGTGAGGGCAGAGACACCAGGTACCCTGTGCTGAAGTCCTCTGGCAATTTCACAGAAGCATCCCCCCATTACAAGTCAAATCGTTTCAGGATTCTTGCAATCTTCACTCAGCTGAGGAATATTTTCCTGCATTACCTTTCAGTGGTCAGATCTGCATGGGGCTCCAGGGCATGAAAACCAAGCAATGACCTCGAATTCATCTTTATTCTTTAAAGGCTGGATCATCTTAGATGGTCTTTTTTGACACTCAGACTGGAAGGTGTCTTAAGAGAGTGCTTTAACATGGCCTCTTCCTTCAGAGCAAATGGGAAACCCTCCTACCAACAGCAGCTACTGCTGTTTCTCCTGATAACGTGTATCTCTGAAAAAAAAAAAGAAAACAAATGGTAAAAACAGAACAACCCTTTCGATATTAAGACCAAAGTTGGTATATGATTTAGTTACAGCAGCTCCCTCTTTGAACTTTAACAAAAATTTCTCAGTCTTTTCAGTTTTCACTCTGATTTTCAACAGAAATATCAGTTTGTGGAAGTTCCCTTGGCTATTCTAAACAGTTCTTCCCCAGCTCCTCGGAGGAAAAAAATGCTTGCAAGACCTATCTTTCACCAGAGCTTCCCAGAGGAGAAATCTGTATCATCTTCTATGCCAAATTAATCCACCCAGTGAAGTTTTAGTCTTGGCTAGAATTTAATTACAACCAAAGAACAATTTCAAGTGCAGTCTCTGCAGCTCTCGGGTGCTTACAAAGGTTGGCAAAGCTGTGATATCCATTTCACTTCTCCCGCATCTACCAGTGCACAGGTGTTCTCCTTCATTATTTATAAAGCAGACAAACACCCAGAGCTTCACATCTCTCCCACCACAGACATGAATTTGTATGGCCACACGCAGTGAATACAATGTGTGTGTATTTTGTGAAGCAGCAGCAGCATGCTTAGTGTCAATGTGTAACTGGTTACCCAGCTTCCCACATGGTTGCAGGTAAATTCTGCACCAATGTTGCTATAAAAAAATGAAGATTGGCATACATGTAAGAATTTCCACTGCTTTGAACAAAATGCATAATAAATAGCTGAAAACACAAAAACTTTTCTTTTAGAAGGCATAATTAGACACATTTCAAAATGTGGCATATTCTGCATTACTCCTAACCATTGCTTTTTGTAAATTGTCTTGTGAAAATAAATAAATAAATGATGTGTTAACCAATGGGAAAGATGAGAGTTCATTAGCATTTACTGAAGATACAGAGGTTTATTTTTCTTTCTGCTATCACAGCTTTTTGACATGGTGAATGTCTGTTACTACTACTTCCCTAATTTCACAAAGTCACTGTGGTAAACGTATCTCATGGTTGCAGTGATTTTGAAAGATAACATAGACGGTCTGTCTTAACTTTGTCTTGTGATGAATGAATGTTGAAAATGTTACATACATTTTGCAAACCTGCTGATTGGCCACTTAGAACTCAAAAAGCTGATGCTTTCTGCTTCCCCCCCACCTCCTCCCCTTAGGAAAGACACAGTAATTTAGATTGGTAAGGGTCTCAAATGGCATATCTAAGAGAAAGAACACTTGAAATTCTCTGTCTACTATCATTTGTAGATTCCTTTTTTAATAATCCTCCTTATGCCCTAGCTATGACTAAACTAATCTATTTTTTTTCCATTATTTCTAAGACAATTTTGTCTAATCTGTTTGCATGTGGCTGTTTATTGAGGAATTGAAGTAAGGTCAGTCATATCTGCTCCTCTCAAAACTATAATGCTGAATCTGGCTTCAAAATTTGGAGAGACTTAAGTCTGATTTACACAGATTAATTTGCACAGATGCAATTTTTTTCCCCCCAAAACTGAACTGGTTACGCCTAGATAATCTGTAGCAAAGATTACAGTGTGCCATCATAAGTGTTTCTATGGGGGAATTATGTTCACCAGAATAATCACAGGCCAAGGGCTTGAATTATCACAGGATAATATTATCATTGAAACACCGCAGTTAGGCAAAGCCAACAGCTACAATCCCCTTAGAAAATATGAGTAACTTTATATACATGCATCTCTATTAACATCAAAATATAAATAATAATATATAGGTCTTTCATGCATAGTTACTAATTATGCACAAATATGTTAGATGTACATGGTTTAGTGGGGAAATATTTGTGGTAGGTGGATAGTTGGACTGGATGGTCGTGGAGGTCTTTTCCAACCTCGGTGATTCTATGATTCTATGTCCATTCTTAAAGACATATTAAAAATTCATAGTTGCAGAGTTTGTAGAAGGACATTTATTCTCTGGGTAGCATTCAGCTGACTGCAGTTCTGTCCTACATCAGGTGTGCAGGCAAAGCCCAGGTTCTTTCCCTTTATCATGGAGTATTGTGGTTATCAGTGAGTGTAGTGATAGGACAAGGGGTGACAGCTTTAAACCGACAGTGGGTAGATTTATATTAGATATGTGGAAGAAATTACTTACTCAAAGGGTGGTGAGGTGCTGGCACAGGCTGCCCAGAAAAGCCATGGATGCCCCATCCCTGGAGATGTTCAAGGCCAGGTTAGTTGTGCCCTGGGCATCCTGAGCTGGTGGGAGGTGTCCCTGCCATGGGCAGGAACTAGAATCATTGAATTGTAGACTCCTTTGAGCAGGACCCTGAAAGGCCACCTAGTCCAACTCCCCTGCAATGAACAGGGAAACCTACAGCTACATCAGGGTGCTCAAATTAGATGATTTTGAGGTCCCTGCCTACCCAAGCCACTCTATGATTCTTTCTCCTCCAACCACAGGACAGAAGCTTGCAAGGGGCAGCCTGCAACGCATGTGGCTTCAGTGCAATGGGTTCTGTCCTGGTGTGCCCAGCATGGACACCTCGGTGCTCAGAGAAGAGGAGCAGTGCCTAGTAAATTGGTGTCTTTTTATAAAGGTAAGACACACCGCGTGAGCTAAGATGTGGTCAAGCCACGTGGACATTTGAAACTGAAAGATGACTAAAAGGACACAGTAAGGTATGGTCTGAAAAGTCTGGGGAGAGCTGAAGAGATAGGAGCCTGCCGAGAGAAACACCTGAAGGTCTGGACTGTGTGCAAGTCTCTTTGCAGTGAAAGAAACTTAGTAGTAGTAAGAAGTGCTAAGGTTTGTACACCTTTGAATAAAGAACAAGCCAAATTCAGATTTCAATAGACGTGATGTGGAACTGAAAACATACCCAAAGTGATAGCAAACATGCAGCCAGGTGAAACAAGACCAAACGTTCATTTAATGTCACCAGTTATTTAAAGCTTTGTTTGGTAGCCAGTTCTGACATCAGTAATCTAAAGACACAGCAAAACAGACACTCATCACGACTCACACTTCTCTCTGAAGCTGTCTATCATAAAAAAAAAAAAAAAAGTGTTTCAAAAGATGTTATCTTGGATGTTATATCCTGAAAATACAGGCACTGATACTGAGAGTGTCCAGCTTACATTTGCACTTACCAACACACATTAGTGTGAGCGATAACCTACACCAGTGAAGCTGCTTTTCCATCTCCACTTTGACCAAAAATAAGCACTAACTAAATAGTGTATAGGACATATGAGCTTTAAGGGTTTCAGATTTTCTTTAAATGAACTCATTCTTTATTTCTAATGGGCAGATTCTCGATCATCATCCCTTGCAGTTGTGCAGCATGTCAAAAACTTTGCTTAATTCACTTTAGATGTTTAACAGCACATAAAATTGTGTAAGATAAATAAAATCAAACTTCAAAATCACTTTGTTAAAAAAAATTACATTACTCTCTTACACTACATTTACATTATTCTCTTGCGATATTGAGGAGCTAAAAAAAATCACTTATAGATATGCACACAGTCTTAATCAGCCTGTTATTAATATTAAAATCAATTTTAAAAGCTATTTTCCTTCATTTATGAACTTAACTTTCTACAAAACAGTTGTAATTTAAAAAATATTCACAGTTAACTCAAAGACAATTCCAGCTGAAACGTTATGAAGTGGGTATACACTGCTGGACCCAATGTCTAAAATATGGGTATGCAGCACTTAGTTTAATTGGGTGCTGGGGGGAGGAACAGGACTAAGTTTAAGTTTGTATACATTACACCTTGACTTCCAATGTGGAACTGAACTGTTTTTAAGGAGAAGCATCAACAATCAAATCACTTGAAATAGTTTTTCTTTTTCAGGTTTGAAAGAAGGGAAGTGGTATGGGACCTCACAGCTCTGAAGACAACACTCCCATCTCTGACCGAGTCAGGCTGGACCAAGCACCCTGCTGAAGCTGCAGGAGTCCCTGTTCATTGCAGGGCAGCTGGACAAGAAGAGCTTTAAAGGTCCCCTCCAGGTCAAAGGAATCTATGATCTCTCTTCTGGACTGCACTCTCCATGCTCTAAGTCCAGGGCTTGAGAAGTGATAAAGAAAGAGAGGAGGCTCCATGCTCTGTGAGTCTAGGTCTCTCTCAGCTCCCAGAACCTGCTATCTGTGCGAAGACCTCCTGCATGTAGGCTCAGGGACATACTCATAGGAATTTGCAGTTATGAAAAAGGACAAACATGAAAACAAAGCCAACACAACACAGAATACACACTATGAGGTTCACCACCTTTGACTTATGGTGCTGACTCAAGTGAAAATTCTGACTGTGGGAAAACAGCGTAGAACAAAAGCAGAAGCTACTTTTAGACTGTATTTTAAAAATTAAAGCAACCCCTCCGATGTGCGTTTTCCCACAGAAATTCCTGTTCTAACAGCAGAGCGCAAACTTTTGACGCTTCTTTGTGGGAACGACACAGAAAACCAGAGAATAAACCCACCTGCATCCAGCACGCAGAGCGATCAGATAACATCAGCCCCCACCGGTGCCCAGCGGAGGCGGCGAGCAGGAGGGGATGCTCCGCGCTCGGGGAGCGGCGGCTGGCGGGGCTGCTGGCGGCACGGCGCTCACTTTCCGCGGGGTGGAAGCGGCGGGCTCGCCCCGCCTGCCGTCTCCTCCTCGTTCTCCTCCTCCTCGTCCTTTCCCGGTCGGAGGACAGCGACATGCAACTTCGGGATAGAGGGGCGGATACCGGGCCAGGGGTGATGGGTGAAGAAGGGGCAGCCAACATTGTTGGAGCCGCCTCCCCGCTGCCTCCTCCTTGTTATAGGGGTCTCCCCTCTTGTGCTCCTCTTGTTTTCAGCGTTGTGTTCTTTGCACTGCAGATCGAACAGGCGCCGAGTTACTGCGTGCTGAAACCCGTTTTCAGAAATATAAACAGCACATGGCTTGACAACTCAGCAATACCGTGCCTTTCTGTTACTACTGCTGTCTACTACTGCTCTTTTGTGCTTCTGCTCTGCTCTTTATATAGAAAGAAAAAAATAAGCCCACAGGGAATGAATCACTGAATAACGATTCCAGAAGAAAAATATTCCGGAATACACCTCGAACGTCTCGTAGCTGTGGTTCTTGCTGGGCTTCTAAAGAGCCTTAAATTCACAGACCACAGGTAAAGCCTGGAAAGTGATCGTGTTAGCCGTAATATTCCACTCCAGTTGATTTAATCTTTTGTTTAGCCATGCTTGTCAGCTTTTTCACCTCCTCTGGCTTAAAGATGGACAAACTGGTGCACCTGTCATTAAAGAGCCAAGCAAAAACGATGCTGCAGAAGCTTAATGGAGAGCCCCTGGGTGTCACTTGTTGTGCTAATAACAATATTTTGCTCAAAAATTCAGTATAAATTAAGCGACTTCATGTAATAAACCAAGAATTGTTGAATGAAATAAATCAGGAATGTACCTGCTGCCATTTATTAGTTACCAGGTTGGAAAGTTTTAAAAAGCAAGTTGTATCGGAAAAGAACATGTTGTCAGCACAAACAAATCATTGACCAATTACACACTTGATTCATTTTTGTGAATCTCCCTTTGCTTCAGTGATTTTGATCCTGGGCAGTTTGCTGACATTATTAATTGCCGTGTGATGGCATCCATTTGGGGTTGGTTCTGGTGATGCTTCAGGAATTAAACTGGGATGTTTGATTTGAACTCCTTATTGGGAATGCCATCACATCCCATAGGTTTCCTGCCTAACTCTTGCTTCCAAGCAAGGGTGTGAGTTTTGCTATGTTTCTAGTATCAGTCAGAAGAAGAGACAGGAAATGAATCAGGCAGAAGCAATACTGGGAACGCCTGTGGTGATGCTCCCCCAGTATGACAGTCAAATAGGTGCATCTGTATTGTCTTTCACCACCCCAGTGCCCTTTCTGTAGCAGCTGGAAATGCACAGCAAGGTGGAGCCTTGGCTGTGCGCTAGCGTGTAAGGGCCAAGCTGGTGCAAAGCCAAACAAGGGGTGAGGAACCATGTTTGGGTGGTGCCCTGTGGAGCCGGGCGTTGGACTTGATGATCCTTATTGATCCCTTCCAGCTTGGGATATTCTCTGATTACATGATCTGTGGAGGTCAGTGTGTCTATAGAATAGTCACATACTACTTTCAGCAGTCACCCTTCAATTTGCAAGAACGTAAGAGATGCTTCCATTATGTTTTTATGTTCCTATGGGAACTGTTTTCACTGTCCTCAGTTATAATCACTTTAACTTTCACAGTGCTCTCTGAGAAAGACTTGGTAAGTCCAGACCATTCTGCTTTGCATTTTGTTCTTGAGTTTATCCTTCTTCAAGATCAGCTTAGCCCTAGGGGTAACTTCTCTTCTGATGTTCTCTAAAGAAAAATGTTCCCCGACTCTTTCCCTGGTTTCACTAAAAAGATTTCAGATTTGCTCCAGTCATCATAATTTCATTGGGTCAACTCACAATGACGGAGTGGTAGCATCGATGTATAACTGTGCTTATGTATTCTGTATAATCTGAGGCAGTGACACTGAGCAGCAGTGGCACCATTGCTCTACTGTAGAAGCAAGGCTTCAACAAGAAGCTGTTTTGATATTATTAGGTTCATTTTGTTTTGCATGGCAGTGATAAAATAAGGAGAAACCAAAAAGAAAAGAAAAGAAAAGTCTCCCCTTCTGCCCATCCACAGCTGCAATCATTTGTAATTCTTAAAAATCTTACTGTAAAGGTGTTTACCAGTGAATACTGGAAGTGAAACCAAAGATCTGGTAGCACTAGGTTGAAAACCCCAGCTAGTTGTTTACTTATAAAAAATGGCAGCAAATGACAAATGCATTGGCCTCAATTCCACATTTAGATGTTCTGGATGGTACAGATTTCACAGTTTGTGAGTTTGGAGAGAGAACAGCTGATGTGAGTCCAAAATTGAAATTGCTCATAATCTCCGTATTCTGTCAAAGCATATGATTATGATGAGGCTCTGAAAGCAGCTACTAAAATTTAGGGTTAGAAACAATAATGTAGTCATTTCAGTTTTGGAGCGAGAGAAGATTTGTGATAAAACCACCATCAGAAGAGATAAAAATTCATTCTGGTATGTGTGGAGAAAGATTGGTTTGTGTCTTGTAAACCAGCGTGGAATTTGTGAGTTAAACTCAGTTTTCTTGAGCTAGAAACAACCTTTATGTTCATTTATCTGAACACAGGTATTTCATGTGTGTCAACAGTTTACGGGCATTCGACCCAGTTCCGTGACGAAGGGGACGGGGGACCCATGGGCCCATGCTCCAGGAAAAGGGAAAAGAGAAAAAGGGTAAGGAGATGGCCCTGAGAGCAAAGAACAGCGGCAACAATCTGAGGAGAAACAAACTAATTTACTAAATAAGATATCGGAATGCAAAACAACACACTATAATACAATATAATTACAATTTAAGCTGATAAATCCAATACAGAGAGAGAGAGAATGTCCCAAAATCAAGGTAGGCCTTACTCTACTACCGACGATAAGACGGCTGGAGAGCGAGGTGCTGCCAAGACGAGAGACATGCGGAAAAAGGGACAAGGTCTCGTGATCTGCAAGTTTTTATCTTTTCCCTCTGGCCGGAAATGGTAACAGAGGAGCAAAGTACCTTGGGGAATGTAGTAGTCCTTCTCTTCTGAGAACCAGGTACATTCACTACATGATGTTATGATGTGGAATACCAATAACCAAAAATCATAAAACCATGACAATGTGTTTCGAGACATCACTGAGTACCCTGTCCAACAATTTTCTGCCAGTCTATAGGAGTGTGAGTCTCCAAAAAGTGCTCTGCTGGCATCTCAAATTACACTAGATACCTGTGGGCAGTCAGTTTAAGCTCTTTGGGTCTCCAACAGAACCGATAATTGCAAAAAACGTGATGCAAGTAAGACAACATTGCACAAAGTAATCTAATAAAAGATATTATCTGTTTGAAATAAGAGTGCATAAGGCTTGTCTAGTTTTCCAAGTGTATTTATCTAGCCTAATGAAAATGCTTCTCCTGTCTACAGATGTTATCTTACATGTCCTTTGACTGTATCATAGCAGCAGCAGCGTGACTACTCAGTGAGCCCGTTCTCTTAGTTGGTTGGGGTTTTGCTTAGATGTCTGTTGGGCTCTGACATGCCTGTATGATGAATTTCTAAATCACAATCAGCTGATGTTTAATTCAGCTACAGATTCTGAAGATACATGTGAGACAAAGAGGCATTTCCCAGAGTCTGGATCCAGACTGCAGACATCAGCTGCTCCCTGACTCCACAGTGGTTGATGTTTATGCACTAACTGTGGTAATGTACCCTCTTCTTTTTCCAGTCAGTCCCAGTGATGAGAATTCTCCAACTTAAGGGGCATCTCACTGCACATCTGAGATGCAGACTTAGGGAGGGGAGATTTTTTCTCTTTCCAGTAGCTTTCTTTCTGAAGGTTATAGTAAATACAAACTACTCATTCTGTAGAGTGACACTTTAAAAAATACTTGCTTCAAGGGACAGCTGCATGGCCAGTCCTGAGCATATGGCATAATCTTCATCCTCCAAACCACTCATGGCATCACTCTCTTGTTTCCTTGGGTAGCCAAGGGATAAGCAGTGAGTCCTGGGAAGATGGAGAAAAAAGGTCAAATGACTGTAAAGGATAGGTTGAGTACCTTTACATATTTGCATTTGGCTGGCAGAACCTCTCCCCAGCAGAAGTCCCATGGGGATATTCTCCATCCTGTTGCACTGACAGCATGTTGCCTACAAAAATGGATTACAGACATTTCTTTCTCCTTCCACACTCTGTTGCATCCACAACTTCCAGTCAGATGGGACACAGCCCCATCCAGAAACACGTTTCCCTAGTTGCCTGGTCCCACTAAAGGCAACTCTCAAACAAGACCAGGATTTTCCCTTGTTATTTTGAAGTATACCAAACTCCAAAGGCTCAAAAATCACATCAAGCTTCCTCAGACAAAGAGGACCTTTTAAACAAAGGCTTGGTTGTATGAGCCCTCAGCTTGCATTGCCCTTCTGGAGGTAGGTGTGTGCCTGCAAACTACAGAGAAAGATGAAATATTTGTGATGCTCACTGTTCCAAATCTAGCTCCTACAAACACATCTGTTCACTGTGTACACAGCAATCAATTCTGTCCTTACACGACCTCCCTAACAGCCTCTGTCTGCTACAGCTGCTTCTTCAGTGACCCATCCTACCATCCAACAATTCTCACCTGCCACTTGCATTTATCTGATGTTAGACTCTCTTACACCTCCAGGGCTTTTGCATCCACCTTACCAAAGTCTTTGGGATACAGGAGGCTAAGACACAGACCCAGAGATCTTCACTTTTCCTTGCACCATTTTCCAATCTGATATACCCTGGAGAAACTCTTTTTTCTCCTGGGCAATGGGAAGGGAACGAAACCGATGAGTTTCCTGGATTCTAGTCAGAGGCCTTTTCTTGAGCTGAGGTAGGTGAAGAGCTATGTTTTCTCTTTCTTTGCCCTGGCTGGCCATTCTCCCCCTCACCAGTGGCTAGGACAACTGGATGGCACTCAGAGCTTCTTTGTAATTTAATACATGGCTGGAGATATATATATACATATATACAAATAGATATTAATGGAAAGTACTACGTCCAAATATTGGGTCTAAATGGGAAAATACTGTCAGTCCAAGTTAGCAATACATTCAAATAACCACAGGATTTACCACAGGAGGACGGTTTGAACTGAACTGTTTGATATCACTGATTGTGTTCTTCCTGAAGGGCTGCACTTCACTTTTCTTAACAACCATTTTATAGTTCCTTTGAATCAAAGATGACTTTTACAAGAGTTACATTTCATACTAGATGTGAGACATGCTTTTTTTCAACCAAAAACCTGTTTCAGTAGTAGGAAGGAAGCAGCTGTGGAGCCCACCAAGATCAGAAAAGAAAAATGGATTAGGGTGAAGTAAAGGATTGGGTGGATGAAAATGTATGTTTTAAAGATTGGCATGAGTCAAAATTTGTTTTGTAGCATGGAGATTATCTGGTAGCTAGAAGGTCTATTACTACAGTGGAGCTTATCAAACTTTATTTCTTACTTGAATCTCTAATGTCAAGATTTACTTGGATCTGTGAGCATCAAAACTTTCATTTATAAACACTTGCTCTTATTTAAAGTTATTTTATACGTGACCCCAGTTAAAACTGACCCATGAAAACTACAGAAGAACCTCAAAGCTATTCATTAAGAACCTCAAAGCTACTCATTTTACAGTTCATTTTTTTTTTACAATGACAATGAAAAACAAGTCAAATAATGTAAGCAAGTCCGGAAGACTCAGAAGTTAAATCAAGTGGAAGTTTCTATAGGCTTTAAAATTGAATGATGCTTAACAGTCCCAACAGTGGATTTACCCATCTGATATATGCATGCATAATAAAGGTATTTTTTGTGTAATTCAGAGAATCTCTTTAATATTCAAATAATATGACCAGGGACTCAAAACTACTACCTGGTAACTTTTTGTCTCCATTTGTCTCCATTTAAGTCGGGAGTAGAATCTATATTTCTAAACTTCTGTCCCATTCTTGCATCTTTCTTAGCAATTGGCCTTGAAGGGGGAGTTTTTCCATCAACATATTCTGTTTTCTGGAGGATGAAAATTGTTTCCATTCATTTTAAAGAGAAGCACAGTCTGTCAAAGCATAGCAACAAGATTTTTCATGCAACACAAACTGAACATCTTAAGAGCAGGCATCTCAAGAGAATTTTAAAAAGATACTTCCAGCTCCATGACTGTTGTTATTCTGATCTCTCCCAGTGCACCTAATTAGCACTCCAGAGCATTACTATTAAAAATGGGAGACCTTCTTTCTCCCTTGCTCACCATACCAGAAAATATGTTGTATCCTAGTTGGAGACAGATTCCATTTTTTGTCAAAAAAATATAGATGTGAGATGGATGATGTTTCTCTCATATGTCTCTCTGCTGTTTTAACTCCACTGTTTTTCCCTTGGTGCTCTCCCAGACTTCCTCTTCCTTTGTGTTCATGACTCTTCTTCGTCTAAAACATCACGTTTTCCAAGTCTGTCATGATGGAGTGGGACTAAAATATGACTTTTGATTTTCTGGGTAAACTTTCAATGTCTGTCTCAAAAAAATACATCAGATGATGTCCCACAAAAATACCAGTTCCATGATATTTTTCAGGACTGGGGAAAAGCAACATTTTATGATACTTCTAACTTACTATCTTGTGACCCTCTAATACATTGTAGCTTTGCAGATGGTCTATGAGGACATGCTGAGCAGAGGAACTGTTAGTGTTCAGATTTTAATTAAATAAAAGTCAATGCTTAGCATGCATTTTATTCTATCAGAAATTTGGAAAGCTCTCATTCCTTAGGCTCCAAATATAGGAACATATAGTCTCCCACTATTTTATGAAATACCTACAAAAATAACAATAACTTTCACTGTCATTCCCCATGAACAATACATCCAGTCATTAAATGAACCTTTCACTTGAATTGCCCATCAGTACTTGCCTGTACAGTTTGTACCTGTCACCCAGACTTACCCAAGCCATGACTTGTGCTTAAATTGCAGAAGACAAAAATTTGGAATAACCATGTTTCTGGTATTATAAGGATTTCACAATGTTACTAATTTCAGAAGCATGTTCTAACCAAGAATCATTTGCAAAATACATATTTGCTTTCTATTTCCTATGTTAAACCTAATCGTAGAACAAGATTTTGCAGCAGATGTACACATGCTGCCAACAAGAGCAGCCATGTCATAGAAGAGCCAGGGTTCTTACAAAATTAAGTAGATTTTTTAGCAAGATGACAGCTGTTTTTTCTTGGCATTGGTGATTACAAATCCCTAAGAGAACACTTTGAAGGCTTTATGACAACCCTGGCCAAAAATGTAATTGAATGAGGATTGAAATCCTGCAAAAATTGATTTGCTGAATACTTGTCAGGTTCTGTAGTTAGCATTGCCACCTTAGGAAAACAAGAACAGGCACCTCAGTCATGTGGATGTGTGTCCTAATTTTAGCAGCAACCAGCAAATCCACGGTAAATTGGTAAATCTGGCTGGCTGATCCAGAATCAGCCATGTGAATACCCAGGCAGTAAACACCAAGTGAAGACACAATGAAAGGAGAGATCAGGGTCCAGTTCTGTAGAACAAGACTTAGTGACATATTTAGTTTTATTATGCATAAGTTTGTTTTAAGCCAGTGGAGTATAGTATAACACTCAGAGATGAAGACAAAACAAAGGGAAGATATTACTACTATGCAAACCACTTCTGTGATTCTTTTCAGTGATGCAACTGCAGTGCAACAGAGCATAAAAATTTGCCTTTTAAGACACAGCGAGATGGGCTCTGGTTTAGAACTAGTCTCCCAAAACTCCGAGTAACTCCTCCTTGCTGTTACTTTAGAGTTGCGTAAATGGGATCAAAAGGTTTCTGCCAGCAACCTGAAAGTGCACATTGGTAGCTATTTCTCCTTGAAAAAGGTATTTCCTTGGATGCAGCTGCTCCCACGAGCTGACAGGGCACAGTCTGATGTGGATTCAGCAGTGGAAAAATTAAGCTTTAGCCTCTATGATTAAGATTAGTAGTTTGGCAAAAGCCCAGGCCAGACAAATACAGAACTGTGGAATAATAATACCTGCATCAACAATGCATGTATTTGATATGAGTACATTTCTGAGGTGGCTGTTGTTTTGTCTCCAAAATACTAGTTCATTGTGCTGCATCTCTGAAAGCTCACAGGAGGCAAATCAGCATCAGTTTTCAAATGCCCAGTGCATACAACCCAAGTTAATGAATACCACCAGCAAGCTAAATTCTACAGCAGTCTCAAATACAGTTTTTTGTATGTGGGAATAATCCTCAACCCAATAAGCAATGAGTGTGAGCATTGCCTTTTTTGATAGAGTCCCTGGACAGTGTGAAAGAAGAGCTGAGAAATATTTATGTGCTGGGCAGGCATTAATTTCTGTTGGGCATACCATTGGCAATTATGTTTTAACAAGAGAACAGGCAATTCATTTTTCTTTTCTATTCATCAGCCTGTAAAAGGATGGCTAATATTTAAATGCTAATGCTTGGTCTCTAGCTGGATTTATGGATTGCTGTGTTTCCAACACAGGTATTTTTGCTCCAGAATACTGCAGATTTCTGCTAGCAGGAGGTGTCATTCTTGTGTAGTAGAAAAGGGAAATGGCCCAGGGCCGTTCTTAATATATAAGGCAAAAATGTTCAATTCTAAAAAGAAAGGAGAGGAAAAATACCTGTGCATTTTGGTTATATCCTTGGGGTTTCTGTTGTTAGATGGGTTTTCCTTTGAAAGGCACTATCATATTATTTAAATTAAAGTAGCAGAAGGTGATTTCCTGAGGCAGGAGAGGTGTTAAACCACAAATGGCTCACAACACACACAGGTGCACATGGGTGCCTTCAGTCATGGAAGCAGCCCCCAGGAACTTCCTGAGTAGAGAGCTCCCCTCAAAGACTCAATCCCCAACTTGCTGTTCCTGATATCTTTAGGAGGTGAAAAAAATCTCTGGGGAGGGAAATTCATTTCCAAGGGAAGGCCCACGCCCGTGCTGGTCTTACTGTACCTGTAAAGAAAACCAGTAAGAACCTTCCATGTCTGTCTCTCTCTTTTTATATCTCTTTGTTTTGTTGTGGTTTGGGGGATTTTTAAATTTTTTTTATTCTTATTTTGGGGACAGGATCACTTTTTGTGTAGAGTTTGTGCAGAAGCTGTGAGTGATGGTCCATGACTGAGGACAAGGATAACACGGTTATAGCCGATGACTTAGGAGCAATTGCTGCAGGGGTAGCAACTACTGCTTGTCTTTGCAAAAATGACACGCTGGAGGTCTTCTGAACCTGTTTCTGTTGAGTACAACCAAAAGATGGCAGCATTTCACTCAGCATGGATGTGAGCTGTTGAAGCAAAGCATGCAACTTCTGTTTGAGGTGTCAGGGTTTCATTATAATCCCCACCAAATGCAAGCAATTCCAAAATACTTTCATACCATAAGTAAGAATAATTACAGTCCTCTGAACATATTTTTTTCCATAATCTTAATAAACTAAAACTGTTTAACCGTTATTTTGGGAGACTGGGAACACAATGGGGTTTCTTTCAGTACGATCGGATTTATTTTGTACATGCCTTTCTGTTTCCCATCAAATCCCATCTGTAATTAGACCTGAAAATCAGTTTTGTTAATTTTGGACATTTGAAAATGGGAAATACTGACTGCTGTGTAAGAGCTTTCTCTGCAATTAAACCTATAAAGATTTTTTGTTTAATACTTATTACTCAAGGCAACTTTCCATTCCTGTGAGATGCAGGTCAGAATTATTTCAGTCACAATTGTGTGTGGAAAGTAAAACATACAGAGCTATTTAGCTTCTTAACATGTGACTTCTGGCACTCAAAACATAGCAGGTAGCTTGAAGAAAAGGCAACTTAATTGACACTGTTAAAAACATCCATTTATTTATACCTCAATTTTCAAAAAATAATAAGCATTCTTCCTTTTTTTCCCCCAATGTTTATGAATAAGAATGGATTTTCAAAAATGCTTACAGTTCATTTCCAATTAAATGATACCTTGCAACCTCTTGTAGATAAAAATGCTAATTAGTTGCTAAAATACACACATTTGATTAAGTGTACCTGGATTTAAAGGCATTAGTGTGTAGTTGGACTGCCCTATGCAGTAATGGTAACATCATTGATATTTTGTCTTAAAACTTTCCCCAGTCACTCATCTAATTCAGATGAAGGGACAGAAAATTCTCCTTGAATCTAGTCTCTGACTTCAGGCTCAAAAAGCCTCCTGGGTACCTGCTGACATTTTGAGGCCTATTAGCCTAATGAGAAGGGCTGAAATTTTAATTTGAAAATGCAGTCTGGGATGATGTGCACCGAATACTTTGTCTCTGATTCCCAGTAGATGCCTATACTCACTGTCATTGGATCAGTGCAGCAGAGCCGAATCACGTGTGATTGTGTGTGCTTGATGGGAGCAATAACACCCAGATGAAAACCTAAAGGAGCTCAGGAGCCATATGTTATCCCTCATCATTGCTGCCGAGACCCAATGGGACTGTGGGTAAAAGACTGTAGCCAGCACCCTAGCATACATCTTTTTGGTTGCTGGTTTTTGTGAGCTTTTAACCCAAAGCTGTGGGGAAAAAAAAAAAAAAAAAGGCAAGATTTTTTTGCAGCAGAGAACAAAATTACTGCATAGCAGCTTAAAGATGGTTGGCTGATTGAGTGTGAGTTTGAGGAACCAGCTTAATTTGGAGACACCGTCCTAAAAAAAACAGGTATCATCAAGGCAGATGGGACTGATGATGTGAGCAAACCACTGCCCCATGGGCACATGAAATGAGGCAGATTGGGAAGTCCTCATCCTTCACCACTGATGTAGCCAAGATGAGGTAATCCTCTGCTCTTCACTCTTTGTGGGCCTGACAGTACACGCACCCAACTCAGCAGCAGTGAGGAATAACATCACTGTGTGTGCTGCTCCGTCCATATGAGGTGAAGCTGCAGGCTGCTGAGTGCTGGGGAAAATAAACATTGTTATGAGCTGTGAAAGGGCTAGTTAATCAAACTCAAACAAGCAGATGTAAGGCTGTTTTCTAAGCTATCCATTGCTTTTAATTTGTTTATTAACTGTGGAATTAAAGTGGCTGTGGCGGTGTTTGTTAGTTACACAGAAATTACAGTCTCAGAAAATAAGGTCTTGGCACACAGAGTCGGTTAAGCCTTTTGGAAATAATTCTCAACACAGAAAACACTGCCTAGAGATCAGTTTGTGGCCAGTGAGCATATCCCGTCTGTCCATGTTGCCAGCCCTGGTCTCCAATGGGAATTGGAAATGAAGCTGTAAATTAGGTTTGTTAGATCTCTAGCCACGGATGGGTGGAAAGAAAGCAAGGCAAGGGATTCAACTCATTCTACAAAGCTGATCTGAAGACACATTATTCTTTCTGGAGGCTGCAGAATGATTTTCTTCAACATGTTTTTTTTTCTGCTTTTTGTAACCTGACTCCATCCTGTCCTGAACACGGACCACACCAGCACTGAAGGAGAGCATGCATCAGCTGGATGGATTTTGCCTCGGTGTTTCTGCAGCCATAGTTACTGGAGCCTTCCTCCAGGAGCCCAAAATCAGCAAAAGTGAAGTCTGAGAAGGTAAAAATGGAAGTAAAACTACTCTGAAACATTTTTCTATGTCACATTTTTCACAGAATCACAGAATTGTAGGGACTGGAAGGGACCTCTAGAAATCTAGTCCAACTCCCATGCCAAAGCAGGCTCCCTCCAGCAGGCTGCACAGATAAGCATCCAGGCAGGTCTTGAATATCTCCAGAGAAGGAGACTCCACATCCTCTCTGGGCAGCTTGTTTTGTGCCTGTATATTTCAACTCAGTTGTATTCACTATGGGACTCAAATTAAAAAAAAAAATTGAATTTCATTTTTCCAAAACTCTTGGTATTTTTAGGTACAGCTCCAAGTCTGACACTAAGTCAGCTAGGCAGAAAAATGAATGAAATAACTTCTCCTTTCCTACTTAGTGTGACACTCAGGTGTTGATTTAAGACCCCGATTTTCTTTCATTTTGTTGATGTAGTTTTCTCATTCCCACAGCTGCATAGTGTGTATTTCAATCAGTAATTTTGTTGTAAGCATTTCATTTTATATATATCTATAAAGATGCAAAACTACTGGTGAAAAGTGACCGATAGTTTTTAAGGCTCATCGTGTTAAGAGCAGATTTAATCTAAAATTGTCAATGCTTACATCACATTTTCATTCGTCAGAAGCAGTCTGTTCTATCCAGAGTGTTTTCACCACTAGAACAGAAGGTAAGGCATCTTTTATCAGTGTGAAATCAGTGTATGAAGTGTAACGTGTTGGAGAACTTCATTGCTTGTGCTTATTTTTTCCATTACTTCACACCTAATTATACTGGGCTATCAAAAAAAAAAAAAAAAAAGAAGTGTTAAAATTCTACCCGAAAGTTCTGCTGTCTTTGTTAGCAGCCTTGATTATCCATCAAGGACAAGATTTCCAAGACTTCCATTTACTGCAAGGAATAACAATTGCTTTCTGCTGGCTTGTAAAGAAGTCTGTCAGAAAGACAACTGCAATTCCCTATAATAAATGAGAGTACTGCTCCAGTTTAGTGGCTGAGAAGTAAAAGCTGATAAGAACCTACCACAGATTTCTGAATCCCATCTGATTAGCAGAACATTACATTTTCTTTTGCTGTCTCTCCACATATAGCTTTTCTTGCAGTACTTTCATTAGCAGTACAGCTAAAATGGTCACTAAACCTAATTATGTGCTTCAATCGTATATTTCTATTAAGGTGAATTTTCTGTAAATTAGGCATATGTACTCTTGATGACTGTACATGACTCCAGCAGCTAATTAAAAGCCATGCTGCCCAGCAGAGCACACCGATCTCATGTCACCTGCAACAACTAATATTCTTCGCCTTACAGTTCCAAGGCTCTGTTGGAGTCAGTGTTACCACTTCCATTCAGCTGGATGACAGCAGCTGAGCATCCTTTAAAAAACAATATTTTCACGCAAAGAAAGGCTTGTCAGGACTTTGGCTGCAGTATCCAAATGCAGGACTCAGAAATGTGTGCTCCACATCCACTGAAGTCAGAAGGTTTCTAAACAGGATATCAAAGTCATGGGATTTTTTTATGCTCATAAAGAAGAAGCAAACACCTGTTTAGGAAAACTGTTTGGTCTTTACATTCAGGGTTTATTTCAGTCTTAATAGTCAATCTCTCAGCTGCTCTGAAAGCAATGCCTCCAATGTTTTGATGTTGGCCCACAACATCAGAGGCGAATGTTGGTGGTATGGCAGAAGAGGTTGAACCTTCCCGCCAATATTCCATTACATGTTGTGTGCAACCGATGGCAGCAGAGGGGCGCTCTGACACAAGGGGGGCCATACATAAGAGTGTACATGAGGCAAACGTGTGTCACTGAACAACTCATGCAGAAAAAATGGCACTCATTGACATTCATCAATGCTTGCTGAACATTTACGGAGACCAAACAGGGGATGTGAGCACAGTGAGGTGGTGCGTTTCAGTAGTGGTGACAGTGATGGAAAAGACAAGCCACATTCTGGTTGGCCATGCAGATTTTCACGAGCATGGCACGCAGGCTCTTGCTCATCTCTGATGAAAATGCATAGCTAATGGTGGTGACTATGTTGAAAAATAGCATTTTGTAGCTGAGAATTTGCTCAATCAAATAGTGTTATTGTGATCTTTGTTGTGGTTTCCATGGAAATAAATAGGAGGCATTGCTTTTTGAGAGACCTACATAATATATGCTAAAATTTTACACTCTTTTATTCTAAAAGCAGAAAAAAAAGAAACATGAATTTTTGGAAATTTGACAGTCAGTAGATTTTCTTTTCTTTTCTTTTCTTTTCTTTTCTTTTCTTTTCTTTTCTTTTCTTTTCTTTTCTTTTCTTTTCTTTTCTTTTCTTTTCTTTTCTT
>NC_034409.1:133411657-133466456 GCF_002078875.1 Numida meleagris | reverse complement strand
TCTCCTCTCCTCTCCTCTCCTCTCCTCTCCTTTCTTTTTCTTTTTCCCTTCTCTGTGTTGCAGCCTAAAGGATTTTTCAATTATTTTTAACATCTGGAATGTTGCTGTTAATTTTGTTTTCTTAAAATAAGGCTCCCTTAACTGAGACATGATATTTTCCCAGTAAGCCATGGGAAATAATTTAGAGCACAAGATAACAAATAACACTGGGAAGACAGAGAAAATGAATTACCAGCTCTAAAACCATCTGAAAATGTCAGTCTGGAAAGAACCTATGAGGCTGCAGAGTCCATTTCCTACTTTCCTCAGAAAATACATTATTTTAATCTCTATCATAATCTGATAAATCTATCTTCAAACTTATTTTTGCTCCTTTCAAAAAGTCAGATTGAAACTCACATCATGACTATGTGTGTGTTTGATCTTGTGACCGCTTTCTATTTTTACATAAATGTTTATTCTCATATCTACCACACTGAAATAGTTTAACAGAGCAGTCGTGTCCTTCCTCAGCCTTTGGCTTGCTAGAATATAAAAACTGGATATTTAAGGAATCTCCATTCCTTCATTGGAATTTGTCATGGATGACCTTTAGTGCTGACTGGAGCCAGTAAATACACGAACATCTGCAACCTTGGAATAGATACACGTCTTATGGGGAGCTACTGAGGGAGCTGGGGTTGTTCAGTCTGGAGAAAGGGAGGCTCAGGGGAGACCTTATCGCTATCTACAATGACCTGAAAGGAAGTTGTGGTGAGGTGGGGGTTGGCCTCTTCTCCCATGTAACAGCAATAGGAAGAGAGGGAATGGCCTCAAGTTGCGCCAGGGGAGGTTCAGGTTGGAAGTTAGGAACAATTTCTTCAGAGTGTTGAGGCACTGCCACAGGCTGCCCAGGGGTGGGGTGGAGTCAGTGTCTCCCTGAAGATGTGTAAGGAAAGGGTAGAAGTAGCACTTAGGGACATGGTTTAGTGGGCAATATTGGTGGACAGTTGGACTAGATGACCCAAGAGGTCTTTTCCAAACTTTATGGTTCCCTGATTCCAAGAATTGCTGTGTCTGAGCCAATAAGTCTCTCACCTGGCATTATTTCCTTTCCTAGATTTGTTTCTGTCCCATTCTTACAATATCATATCTTTCAAAGAGTTTTCAAACTTTCATCATAAAAGATTTGCAGGTATTAACATGATTGCTTTGATATCTCACTCTCACTCACTATCTTGGCACCATTTGGAGGTGGAATATGGCTGCAGATATGAGTGGACATCAAAACGGGATTTTATGAAAATGCTCTCCGAAGAGCACCCAGAGCTTCTGAAGTCATGTGAACTACCATCTCCTGAGGGAAATGTGTGAACATACATATTTTGCCTAAAAAGGCTGAGCAGCAGGCTTCTTTTAGCACTAAAGTACATCAATATGAACTTAATCCTTCAAGCATGCAATAAAAATGCATCTGTAATGTATAACACATAAAAAATTGACCAAGATCATGTAAATAAGAGAAATGGTAACAGATGCATAAATAAACACGAAATCATAGCTCTCAATTTTCATTTGGCAGCTATCTCAAAAATTGTTCCTGTGGGGAAGCTATCACACCTAAGGATTCTCTACTTACCCACATAAATAAATCTATCTGGTTCCAGTTTGCGTCGTTCGTGATGTAAGCTGGAAAACTGCAATCCTGGGTAGCAGACTTGGGCTCTCAGTGTTATTGTAAAGTCTGCTGCTTTGCACTGAGGGGTGTGGTGGCTCTTCAGATTGCAGGGTCTGTCCCTGCAAATGCTGACAGCAGGGATTTGGTGCCTGAAATTCACAGTGTCTCCTTTTAATTATCAGATATTTTCACACACATACAAAAAAAAAAAAAAGAATTTTTCTGTACCATGTTGACTCACAGATGAATAAATGCACGTGAAATTGTGTTTGTTCCTTCAATTAACTGTATCTGAATGTATTAGGTAGCTTCCTTTTCTTGTACTTCCTACAAGAAAACTTATTTAGCATGTGAATGCAGCACCAAAACTCCAATAAATATACCAAAGAGAAAGGTTCTCACACTGTAGAGAAGTGGAAAAAAGGTTATTAATACAGGAAAATGGTCAGGTTGTCTTTCTGCTGGTGTAAATTTGTGCCTATTTCCAGCAATGAAGAATTGCAGAAGATAGTCTGTAGATAAGACCTGACATGAGGTGAGGGACTGAAATATTCCTTTTTTTGCATCCCTGGGGAGACAGGGAAAAGAAGAGAGATAAAAAAGTATTTCCTTAGTAGAATGGCACACGGGAGCCGTGAAACTGTTGATTATGGGCTCTAACAGGGCCATATACGCTTGAGTATGTAGCAAATGGAGATTGGAAAAGAGGCTGCTCATAAGTGATCTTTATGAGAGTTATAAAAGCCTAGAGTCTGGGATTAGAGAGGAGGTCATAGTGCGTATCTGTTTATATAACAGCTGTAAGCTGCATATTGATCTGGTTTTGAACAGCGATAAACAAAGACATGAACCCAGCTGAGGCAGACTGCAGTCGGGAGCAAACACACCTCAGTCAACATTCAGGATGCTGTGTCAGTGACATATACCCTAGCCAAGAGGGAGCTGGGTGAGCTTCGAGCTTTGGGTGGCTTTTTAAAATAAATTAACATGGGAAGCTGCTTGCAACTCTATCCCACGAGATCACTTTTTGCAGAATTTTGGGCAATCATGCAAGAAGGCCACAAAAAAAAATGCAAAGTAGCATAGATCAACAAACAAACAAACAAAAAAACAACAACAAGGGAATAATTTTAAAATATTTTATCTTTTAAAGTCATGTCTTGTTTTCTTTCATTTTCATTCCATGTCTTTTATTACCTTACTTTTCTTTGCCCGGTAGCCCTCTCTTCACAGGAGGGCTCATTAGGAAGTCTCATTAGGGCAGTTAAAAGTGGGTGGCTACTCTGACTTTGTCATCTGAGCAAAGTCAGTGTATAAGATATCATGAAAGGTAGAGACTGGGTGTTAGCTGTTGTGACCAATTTTCTGCAGTGTTTTGCTTTCTCATAGTAAATTAAGAGGAACATGCAGAAGGAAAAAAGAGACGGATGAAAGATAACTGGTAGAGAAATTCTATAAAGGTCAGATAGAAAATAGAAAGCTGCTAAAGCTGTCCTAGATTCAGGCCAATCTTTGTGTCAAGCATTAGAAAAATCATTATTTTTAACACATCTGGATGCTTATACCCTAAGGGCATTATCTTCAGCTGAATTATAAGAAAGATGCTAGCACACACACAAACACCGGCATGGAGAGCATATATTGTAAAGGATACTTGTATCCTTTGCTTCCCCTTCAAGTACATTTTTCTTGGTTGATTTATAGTGTAGTTGGGACTACATGGGGCACAGACCAAGCATGTAAGAACATAACAGCTATTTGTGCACAGCTTGCCCTGTGGTGTCTCTGGCTACCTTGCTTTCAGCACCTAGAGTACATTGCTTTAAGTAGAAAGTCAGGGTATGTTAACATGGTGATCTGCACCATGCAGAGTGCTTGAATATGGTGGCACACCTTGTCTGAGGAAAACTTTTACCGAAAAGTCAAAGAAAATGTTCTGCAAGTAATCCTGCCAAGGTCAACAAACTCTCTTGAGAAACTGCTACCCTGCTAAGTAGCCTGGTGCTCTGTAGTTATGACCCAAGTGTGTTTTCTGTTGGTTTTATAAGATGTCTTTAATGTAAATACACAGGGCAGGGTACATCTCACCTCATTTCAGACATAGACAATAAAAGCAACAGCAACAGATGTATTTGTGAGTAATTATTCTCAGTCTAAGATTTAGCTGCAGTTACCTCCTTTTATCATGGAGAATACGCTTAGCTGAGGATTTCAACAAGGCAGACACCTACCTAGCATGAGCTAAGGTGAGTCTCATCCCATGTGTCCATCTGCTGCTCTCCAGTCTACTATTTTCAGTCCATAGCTATTTTGTCTAAATATACAATTGTTCTTGCTGATTTTCTTCTGAAACCATTTCATCTTCATTTAAGATTCAATCTCACATATCCATATGTGTTGCATCAGGAGAAGTGTGACCAGCAATTCTGCCCCTCTGCTCTTGTGAGGTCCCACCTCGAGTACTGCGTCCAGTTCTGGGCCCCCAACACTCTTCATGTCCCACTCTCTTCTTTCCTCTGATGTCGTACAATGGGAAGTGCAGTTAATGCAGGCAGCATGCTATATAGGAACATAAAAATGACGGATTTCATGGTGAAACTTTGCCTTTGAAATCCTTACCATCTTTTCTTTCATGATGGCAAGGCAAAACTGTAAACTCTTTAAAACTTTTGTTAA
The DNA here is from genome assembly GCF_002078875.1 of Numida meleagris. Classification (NCBI taxonomy): domain Eukaryota; kingdom Metazoa; phylum Chordata; class Aves; order Galliformes; family Numididae; genus Numida; species Numida meleagris. The sequence goes on along the minus strand of NC_034409.1, from coordinate 133,462,123 downwards.
TATTCAGATTGTATTTACATTTTATTGTCATAACTTCCAAAACTGCAATTCTAAAATACAGTCAAGGCCAATCGTGAATGTATGCCAGAGGACTCTTCGAAGGCATCTTGTACTTTCAAAACAAGGCTCTGACAGCCTTAGATTAGGGTCCTATAGGAAAGCCGGGGAGGGACTTTTTATAAGGACATGTAGTGAAAGGACGAAGGGAAGTGGTTTTAAACGGGAAGAGGGTAGATTTAGACTAGATATTAGGAAGAAATTTTTTACTGTGAAGGTGGTGAGACACTGGAATAGGTTGCCCAGCAAGGTTGTGGATGCCCCCTCCCTGGAAGCATTCAAGGCCAGGCTGGATGGGGCTGTGAGCAACCTGGTCTAGAGGGAGGTGACCCTGCCTATAGCAGGGGTTGGAACTAGATGATCTTAAAGGTCCCTTCCAACCCAAACCATTCTGTGATTCTATGATTCTATGATTACACGTGTCCGTAGCAGATCCAGCATGGGTAGTGGTAAAGAAGTATACCATGCCTGCTCTTCTTTGCTGTCCTTCTGGAGGGGGACAACAGTGAAAGGCAATCCAAGCTTATTTCTTATCCCTCTGCAGAAGCTGACATTAAGACATCAACTTCAAGCTCTTGATATGAGCTGGTACAAGCTAATGAATTATTCCAGCTCCACAAAGGATAATTAAATGTCTTGGGAACCATAGCACTGCAGCTGAGATGTGTCAGCAGTAGCAGAGTGGGGCAAAAGGTTGGGTGGTGCTGTATAATAAAATAGGAAAAAAAACTCACCCTGAAATTGGGCTATAGCAGCTCATGGGCAGCTGCCGGCTTTGATCATTCTCTGCCTGTATCTCATTTTCCATATTTTAAATAAGGAAAAGTATCTTTGAAACATCATTAAGACTTATGAAATGCTCAGTTGCTACAGTGGGAACATTACAGGTTCATCATGTACAATTCTTGTGTTTAGTTTGGGTGAAATGTGATAAACCAGGCTCCTCTGAATGACAGGTAAGTAATCACTGAATACTCAGCCAATGCTTGAGACAAGGCTCCATGAAAAACAGCACATGTGCATGTAATTAAATACTACAGTGGTTCATGTGTAGTAGAGACCATAAGGATACTTGGAAGATGTAAGTGTGCAGCTTTGCATCTTGCACATTTTTCATACAGCTCCTTTTTCCATTTTTTCCCCCTCAAATTAACTTGAATTTCAGCACAGTAGAAAAGAAAGAAAGCATGCAAATGCTGCTCCTGACAAGACTGTCCATCTGGTGCTGTTTTCCTATATAATAGTGTAAGGACATATTAGCTGTCAATTGTGAATGAATGTGTGCAGGTTCAGCTGCCTAAGCTTATCAAGGAGGGTGACAGACCTGAACAAATTCATCCACAGCTTCATTTCCAACAGTTGCCACAGCTCTGGATGCAGCATGTACCCTCGGTGTGACTCTTTCACTCTCTAAAATGTAGTTAGGCTGCTGCTGACATTCAGCCAGATCCACTGCTGCCATATGGTTCTCCCCAGCCAGCTGGGCAATTCCCCTTTGCACCTATGGATAAATGCACATATGGGGCCACTTTTGTGTGGCAAGGCACATGCCACAGGTAAAAGCAATTCATTTTGGCCTGGCATGGGCATAAAGGCAGCCTCACAGCAACCAATACATATCCAGTGCTGCATCCTTGTTTTTCTTTGAATCTGTGCAGGCAACTCAAGGGTGATGGAAAAGCTCTCTGACCTGGTTTGTACCATGGTATCACTTCACGTCACCAGTATAGCTGGTGAGGCTGCTGCACCATCAGCTGTCACTCTGGGAGGAGCAGATGCTAACCTAGAAGCCAGCTGTTGTGCTATTCTTGGTAAGAGATGCAGCATATTCTGATCTGCAGTCTAGCACCAAGAGTTAGAATTTCATGGAGTGTTAAATAGGCAAAAATGGATCCAAATTAGCCAGTTTTCAGAAGACTCCACATCTATTTAAGTGCAGTGCATGAATGCACAGTTTTAAGTCTAGCACATCACGCTGATCACAAGAAGCCTGGGACCAAGGTCTGAAGAATAAAAGCACATAATTGTGAAGAAAAGAGACACAAAGAAAGTCGTATGCACATCAGAATGTGTTATGTTACAGTATCAAATTAATAAGTACAGCCCTTTAGCTGTAATAATACATCCTTATTCTGAGAAATAGCTTCCTTATTGAGTCTGCAGATAAATCTAATAGCAAATTTGATAACGTGATAATGTCTGTATTCCACAGTGTCATTAAGAATTTATTTCCGTATTTGACAGAATCTTTACCCTTGAGGGCCGTTGTAACTTCACTGAAGGCATTTATTGAACAACATCCTGCTTTGCTTAATGGTTCATACAAAGTGAGATGAATGAATGAATGCATTTCTGAGCTGGGAACTGTTGTCGTTAAGGTACGGTACAAACAAATCAATGAGGAAGCCCCAAGCTTCTGCCCAACAGTTTGCGAAAGTGCCGCTGGCAGGGAAGTAGAAAATCAGCTATTGTTTAAAAATATCACCTAAAAACAAGTGAATCATATCACAGAAATATTTGGCCATAAAGATCTGTGGGGAATTCCTACAGGAAGGCTTCCTTATGCACAGGTGCAACAGAAGTAAAGCAACGTATTTTATGAATTGAGCTTTTAATTGCAGATAATCTGTCTCATGTGAGGTTAAGATTAAGCAGTAATGAGGAACTCCTGGGAAATACAAAACACTAATGGAATAAACTGATACTTGGCTATTTCAGCCACAGTGGTCCGCAAAATGAATTTGTCATGGAAGCTTGGGATGATAGCACAGAGATGCTGTGGCACTGTAATACCATCACGTGGTTTCTGTTTGACTCATTAAACCCAAATACCTCAATGCGGGTTTCACATATTTAAAACACAGTGCTATATTTCACCTTTCCTGATGGAATCCCAAAACATTCTGCATGGAAACATAAGCCCTGCTGTAATCACTTCAGTTTAGCATTTTGTACCAAATCATTCCAAAGGAAATGACTCTCCTATTAGAGGTATTTATTAGCTTTCATTTCAATGTCTCTCCATTTTTGAAGCTTCTCTTCTGAAAATGACTAGTACAGTCATATATCCTTTCCCAATCTCCCAAGAAACTCCGGTACTTAAAAGATACATCATGTTTCCCATTCTTTTCCTTCTCTGTAATAGGATACCCAAGACTCCTAGCCTTAGGATCTAGAAAATGTGAAAGTTTCGCTCTTCTACTGCAGTTTCTAACAGAGTGAGATTGTGTACTTTCATTTAAAGTTCTCATACTTTTTACAGTTAATCACATAGTTTTTTACTCGCCCACCATTTGAGGAAGAAAATATGATTGCTTAATGAAATACTGAAGCAGGGCATGATTTAATGAGAGGTGGGAGAGGGAATAACTGCTGGATGCCTGGTAAATTATCACTTCAAAACACGCCCCTGTTCAATAATCTTCTGAGATTATGCACTGAGGTCAGTGCACAATGGGAACTAAACCAAAATTAGGAGGTTTGCTTCAAGGGTGCACTGATAATCCAGTCTGAAACATTAGATGCACCAAAGGCAGATTTCCTGGCACAACAAGCCCTCAAAATGCCAACAGATATGCACTGTATAATTGTGTGGAATATCCAATGCACAATGTCCAGATTATTTCTAATTCCCATTCAACACACGTGAGTTCACAACCCCATCAAGTAAACTGGGACATTTCGTGCTGACATTGATTATTACTGCACCGTATAGAACAAGATAACAACCCACTCGCTTTTGTAATGATTTCTTTGTGTGATACACAAAGTATCACAGTCTTAAGTACACTGCTGATTTTAAAAACAAACATTATACAAAAGAAAGGTAAATAATATGAATCCTCTTTTATGTCTTCCATTTTTACCAGCATGAATGTGAAATTTCATTTCACTCTACTCCTATGGAGGAACAAAGGAACAACGGTGCCTCTTAGAGGAGAATCTAGGTGAATGCTTCTGCTTTAGCTGTGCTGTAACAACCCCCTATCTAGCCCTGTTTAAATGTATTCTAGAAGATTCCCATTCCCTGAGTACCTTTTTCATAATGCTTTATAGATTTCACAGCTCAGAAATCTGCAGTACAGTAATGTCTAATTGTGAATTCTGCATTATTCCTGAAATAAAAAAGGGGATCTGAGAGATACACTACCATACAATGTGCACTTACATCTACCCTTAAAAACCAACGCATTCCTAGAAACGTTTTCTAGGACATCATCACTCTTCACTAAATACAAGGTGATATTTTTTTCTCAGGAAATTATTTAACAATTATATATCAAAGTCATGATGGAATTGAGAATGTCCGAGGGATTTACATTTTTGTCCACTCTCACTCTATATTTATTAGAAAATTACTTTTTACCCTCCGGAGCAAGGGTAACTGCCTCCCAGTTCCCCTTCAGTTTAAACTAAGCTGTAAACATGACATACTAGCTCAATATGCCAGACAAAGTTGTATTACATATTTGTGTAATTCTTCTGTACATCACCAGTAAACTTGCTGTCACATTAAGTGTCTTTTGCAGGGTAACAAGAAGTGTTGACCTTATTGTAGAAATTTAAAACTTACCCTTGGAGTTGTACTGTTGACATTTGATCAGCCTTTTGTGCTGAATTTGTCTTTAACTCATTCCCTTTCACTGCAAAAAACTGGAGCAATCTTGAATTCATACTCCTCTTTTGTTCTCTGCTATTGACACAAGTTTTAGAAGTCAGATTGCAAAATATTGCAAACTGATAATCTCATGGTGATTTTTTTTGAATTAGTATCTTGTTTTGAACTATTATATTTATACTGCACATCTCTGGTTAATGCAGAGAATTTCATAGTATTTAATTTGGAATTGTCCTTGGAGATCTACTGCTCTTAGAAAGCCATTATTTAGTCTTCCTTCCTTCCTTCCTTCCTGTCTTTCTGTCTTTTCATCATTCTGTCTTACATTTCTTCTCCCTCCCCCTCTACTCTGCTCTCGTGAGACCCCCATATGTTTTCAGCTCTGGCACCCTCAGCATAAGAAGTCTTGAGAAGAAAAGGCTCTGGGGAAGAGCTGAGGAAGGACTCTTTATAAGTCACTGTAATGATAGGACAAGGGGCTTTAAACTGAAAGAGGGGAGATTTAGATTAGATGTAAGGTAGAAATTTCTTATTCAGAGGGTGGTGAGGCACTGACACAGGCTTTCCAAATAAGCTTTGGGTGCCCCATCCCCGGAGGCATTCAAGGCCAGTTTGGACAGGGCCCTGCACAATCTAGTCTAGTCAAAGGTGTCTTTTGCTTACTCCACTGTTATCATATATTGCATGGAATCACACTGAAGATGGTGCTTTCTTATAGAGGTAAGCAGCTATATAATTTGTTAATACTATATCTACAATAAAGATTAAATACTTCCTAGTACTACAACAGAACAATGTGGCACTTGGGAAAACACTTAAGAAAGATATAACTGCTTTAGCTGAAATTTGTATTTAATGTGGATCTAGTTTAAATATGTTTTATGAAGCAATGAGGTTAAACTACTTCTGGTAAAATTCTAACTTATGCATTTATCTAAAACAAGGACCTTGTGAGCTTTTTTGTGGAAATTACAAATATTTTTAAAATATAATCTTGAACAAGCATCATGGAAATAAGAAAGTAGTTAAGTTCAGAAGACTATGAACAACAGCAACTTTCTAGTGCAAGAAATGAAAAAAAGATCAACAAAAGGAGAGCAAGGCAGAGGAAGAAACAGATGTGAATGGAAATCTGTGGCTGAGAGCAAGACGCTGTTGAACTAGTTGGTACACAAATCCAAGCTGAAAGCAAAGCCTACAGGGCATAGGCTGAACTTCCTTCAATATCTTATTCTGCAGATGCTGAAAACAGACTTCTCAATATGCTAGTAGGAGGCGATAAGGTAATAAGATGTCAGAAAAAGTGATTTTTGTGCCCTAGGAGGACAGTTTTAGACATGTGAAGATGTTTACCAGTTTCTGCAGAGCCAAAGGATCATATCCAAAGGGAGAATCAACACAGTTACTATTTGCAAATAGGCTCTGAGGGAAAAAATCAAGTAATATCTCCAAAAACAAAAAGTTGCCTATCACATTTAGTAGGTTTTTAAGCACTGTTAAACATTGAATCAAGTTAGTTGCTTCAGTGATCTGCCTTTGCAAGTTGCAGTTAAATTAATTTATCCAGAAGAGTATGCATAATGATTTGTGTGAAATAAGGAAGTATTCTGATTCTTAAGTATACAACAGCTTTTTTCTGAGAGAAATGAAAAAAGGATTGATGAATACTCTTTGACAGCATATAACACATTTTTATGTTTATTAATACAATATAAGCAACACATGAGATTATTGGAAGGTGTGTGCAATATAGATAACAAAGCTGTTATATTACCAAGTGTCCTGAGGAGATGTTTACATGATCAGTTAACTTCGATGTCAATATTTTAAAGATACTGATTCAGTCATATTCTGACAATATTACCACCCTAGTGTTGCTATTCATATAGAGGTGATGTGAATCTTGTTCTTATCTAAAAAGGAATAAAAACTCTCAAATCTGTTGTGGGATACCTGTCTACATTTTATGTACAGAGAATTATTAATAAATTAGCTGTCCCCAGGAGGAGCATGAAACACCATCTATTCCCAGCAGACACAAGGTAAAAAGAGAAGAAAACGTTTCCTAAATGTACATATAATTCCCGTTTGGAATTATAACAAAGGCCAACAAAATGGAGGACTGAACAAAGACATCGTGACCAACAAGGTGAACAGAGCAGGGAGGAGATTTCTGAAGATGCTGCTCCCTCCATAGGCTTGGCAGCTTCTGGGAATGCTCAGCTATTGAAGCTTGATCAGCAAAATATTGGGTTGGCAGCCCTAGGGGGAGGATTGGCATGCTGCAGTCTCTACATACTGCATGAAGTACAGAGGCAGATACAGTATTTTGATCCAATGCCTTGAGTGATTTGCAGCAATGGACTATCAAATGTTGTGCCCAGAGTCTGGCACAAGCATGGGCAGTCATGAACATTTGGAAGCAAATGTTCCTTTTGCCATTGTTAAGAAAGCTATCAAACTTGAATATCAGACAAGAAGATCATCAGATGGCACCAAAGATGATCTTGAGTGAGCAAATAATGTAAAAATTGCTATGTGACAAGAGATTAACAGAACATGAATTCCAGAACAGAATAAAATTCGCTCAAGGATTCATTCTATGATTAAAAACAATGAAGTTTCATCAGTAGCTCTCATAGTTAGAGATACCACTTCTGAAACTGCTGGTAAAATAAATGTCTTTGAGAAGTCATCTCCATCTCCATTCACAGTAGGTTCCCTTTAAACTAACCAACAAGAGGCAAATCTTCTTAGTTTAAGATAAACAGATGTGAGTGCTTTTCCTGAATGCAAATTGTGAAGGGAGCCTGGGCTCATGAGCTATGATGTAGTCAATGTACTGTTTTCAACAACCGTTTATTTCTGTAGGTGTCAGATATTGACATCTATGTTGCAGATATTTAAAGCTAAATTAGACTAAATTAGCACTCTGTGCTTTTGTTGGTAGGCTGGGATATTTGTTGGCAGTTTCAGGAGAGAAGGAAAAAGTAGATTACAATTAAGGAAATGCTCACCATTGATATAAGGAGAATAACTATTCAAAGAGTCACAAAAGGATGGAGAGAAAAAAGAAGTCAGAAGAAGCAACAAAAAAAACTGCAAGCAGCTCCTTCTGCTCTGAAGAAAGGGGCTGATGGTGTTTTGATATTTGCACATGGTCACTGTAATTCCAGTATCCACGCATGCAGATTTTCCTTCGAACACACTTAATGGGACAATATGTAAGCCTTGATTTCCCAATGCATAAAGGGAATATTATCAGAATATATTCTGCCATTAACTAGCAGGCTTCCACATTTGGTAAAAAACCAATCTTAGTATCTTCTTGTGAAGGATCATGTGAAAGATCATATCTTATTATTGTGAAAATGTCCTAATCTTTGTATCCAGTCACTGGGTGGATAAAAATCTTCTGTCTGAGATTGAAATGGAAGGAATTGTCTCAGGTCAGACAAAAAAGACAAATACCTTAATTTTTATCGTATAAAAAAGAAACTGGTGACTCAGGTTGTTCTGTTTTATGATCAACTCTATCTGAAAGACAAAAAGATTATACACATATATATATGTAACAGGTACTTAAGACAGTAGCTGAACTGCTTTTTTATATCCTCTCCAGTTGTTAGCCAGGATCAAGTCTGTGTATTTAATTTCTGCTGCATTAATAAAAGTATATGTATCACATCAGACTTCTTTCAGAGAGCTGTTTTGTCTCAGAACACTGTTTTTGAAATAGAGAAGAACTGATGTATAGAGAAGACAAATTTTCTCTCTGCTAGGAGTAAGTAAGGCTACTGCATTGAACTGAACCAAGGAAATGCCATTTTTACAAGGGAGTTAATGAGGCATACCGGATAAACCACAGACATAAAGATAAAAGACTAACAGACTGGGTAGGGAATTGACCGCTATAGATGTAACTTACCAAGAAATAGTAATATTATGATAAGTGGGGACCAAATCTCACCAACTTCAGTGCTGAAGTATGAAAAGGTGCCCCTTGAAAGACATAGTATTTTAATTTATTTCAGTTCAGTGAGTTCCAAATCATGTTAGAACTAACCCTTTTGCTTTAAAATGAGATCCACAATTAGTAAACTTCCAAGTCTTGTCACGTGTTTCATAGACTTTTTTTCATCTTAGGCAGACATAAAGTAATACAACTTGACAACATGCACAACAGTTGAAAATCACAACATGTCAATGGCAAAGCTTCCTATCAAGGAATCAGAGATAAATATCTGCAAGGGATTGTTTGTGTGCTTATGCTTGTTCAATTTAGAAATATGCTGCAGGTGGTATACTCATTATGGTATATGTTCTGCCTTAAACTATGTAAAATGAATTGGAGAAAGAGGCTGAAGACGTTGGATACCTAGTGACTGTATCCGGAAGAATGTCCTTAAAATATTTGTAAATGGCAGATACCATAGACAGAGGGACACGTATCTGAAAAACGCACAGCTAAGAACTGACACAGCCACTTTGGCCACTGTTGTACTGCCAAATGATGCAGTGTTTAGTGCTTTTGTGGGCTGCCTGAAATGCCATTGAATGAAGAGTTTCCATTTCTTGAAATCCTGTTCTCGCTTGCTTGAGGCAGCTTTTGGCAGAGCATCAGTGTAGCTGGACAGTCATCCTTAAAAATGCACTGATTTACTTAGACAAGAAACGCAAAGCAAACAAAGAATGCAATAGCACTGAAAATAGAGGCACTGACTAAGCATTCCACCTTCTGCAGAAAACCTGACATTTTAGTGCTGCAGCCGCAGAAGGAGATTGCTTAGGTCCAAACAAATAAAGACATAGTGGTGATTGAAAAAAGTCTTCCTTGCATGCTGTCATTGTCAAATCTCCAGAATGCTCATCCCAAAACAACAATCCTGGAGCTGTGCAAATCATAAGAAACATTCCATACAGAATCTCACAACTGCAGACTGGCTGAGGCTGGCAGGGCCCTCTGGGTCCCTCTGGCCTGCCCCCTGGCCAGAGGCTGCTGGAGATCCCCAAGGAGGAGACCCCACAGCCTCTGGGTGGCCTGTGCAGTGCTGTGCCACCCACACAGCACAGAAGTGCTCCTGGTGCTCTGAGGGAGCCTCCTGTGTGACTCTTTGTGCCCATGGCCTCTTGTCCTGGCACTGGCCACCACTGATATGAGCCTGGCTGTGTCCGCTGTGCACCCTTCCCTCAGGTAATTTCAGCTCTCAGACCCTTCAAAGTGAGCTAAACCTAGATGTCTATCAGGGCAATCTTGTCTGGGGTCTGGGGGAGAGGACTGGGAAGAAGGCATGGCTATACACTGCCCCATGTTTTCTAATGACACAGTTGTATCAGAAATGTGCACAGAGATGGTAAATGCTTATTTCATTCGTATACAACAGCTGAAATATGGATGTATTATAATGAACCACTAGGGAGTGCTGGAGGAAAACTCAATATCCAAGAACATAATACAATTTTCCTTGTCACAGCAGTCCTGTGTTTTGCCCTTCATTTTTTTCTCCCAAAGCTTGGGTTAATTAGCTAGACAATAATTACCTGAGCAATTTCACGCACAATGATAAGTGGGTAATGCATTACTTTCTCAGAACTACGCTGCTGCTGTAACACATCTGTCATCTACAATGGCTGCAACTGCAGAAAACATTGCAGAGATTACTGCTATCACACCACAGTTTATAATAAACAGTTGGTCCAGTTGCATGCATTTGAGTGGTTATCAGGTAGCTTACATCAGTACAACCAGAGATTTATTTAGCGAAGTGCTAATTGCTGTAATGCAAATATCAGAAACAGGCCAAGTGCGTGGCGTGATCTTATGGTTCATTTATTTTAGAGGTTTTTCTTCAATGAAAACAATCATCAGTGCCATATATCTTCATATGCAAATCTTTCATCTGCTGAAGATACGACTGGCTTTCAGTCTTAAAACTAAATGTGTTTTAAATGATTACTTGGGTGAAACAAGCAATCTTCTAAGATTTAATTGCCTGGCATTATCTATTAAACTTCGTAGAGAATTGGTAGTTTTTCAGGACAAATAAAGGGGAAGCAATGTTTGCTCACTGGAAGCAGTGAATAAAATTGACTACATTGGTTTCCAAGCTGACCATCCACTGCAGGAGTGCAGTGATTTGTTCCCTTACACATCCACACCCAAGTCTCATGCCAGCCCCATTTTGCTCTTGGAATCCACCTGTAGTATCTACTGTGTTGCTCATCCTTACAGGGTATGTGTACTGCAGGAATGCATGATCCCATCTCTCTGAAACTGTTTCTCTCTCATCTCTCTGGCTGCTCTGTTGTACGCATTTGTAGGGACCAGAAGTGATCTCAGCATTAAATGCCTTTTTCTTTTACAGGTTCCAGCAGGAAAGCAGAAAAGCAGTGAAAGGTCATCAGCTGTTTACATGCATATTTTTTCCTGAGAGTGGAAAGCTTTAGAAACTTTTAAAGCCATTTCCATTTTACTGCTTTTTAAACATAAAGGGGGAGATTTAGGTCGGATGTTAGGAGGAAATTCTTCACTCGGAGGGTGGTGAGGCACTGGTAGAGGCTGCCCAGAGAAGCTGTGGTGCCCCATCCCTGGCAGCGCTCAAGGCCAGGTTGTATGGGGCCCTGGGCAGCCTGAGCTGGTGCGGGGCAGCCCTGCCTATGGCAGGGTTTGGGGCTGGGTGGGCTGTGAGTTTCCACAAACAAACAAAGTCCTCTATGAAACGTATTGGAAATATGAATAACTTTGGTGATGGTCTCCTTTGAGGCTATCATTACAAATGCTATCACATTTAAATTGCAGTTTGAAGCCTGGAAAGCTAAGAAAAATATTTCTATAACATGCAGCAATGAAACAGTGCTGCACACTTTAACAGTCACAGGCTTTATTTCCTCTCTGTCTAATATTACTCATAAAAACATTGTCTCTAATCCTCCAGTTTCCAGCAGTGACCTGTGTTTGACTGGATAAGCCCATAATGCATGTGTACAGCCATGTGATGTTGATACTCTGGTCTAGGGCTTAATTTACCTAACAGTTTTTGATTCAGATCCTACAGAAATGTGCAAACCAAAGATGGCATATCATAGAATGTATTGCAGTCATGCTAAAAGGATGCTGAGTTAGGATTGTGCTTTGTATTTCCAACTGTTCTAATAGCAAATGGATGTTTGTCTGGGACAGAAATAGCATCCCCACCCGAAGAATGTTTTGGCCTTAGTATCCAAATGCAATATTCCCATACTTCACTTTTGATAAAATTATCACAACTTTTGGACATAGCTTTTCATAGGAACAATCATTATTGACTATTTCAGGCTAGTAGGGATAAGAAAATGCAGGCAGTTATTTACCAAGAAACAATACAAACCTGAGTAGTGGAGAAAGACTATATTTAATGTGCCATGGACCATCTCAAGAGATCAGAAATCCCTGGCTTCACTCCCTGCGTAGGTATGCAGGTGTACAGAGAATAATCTTCTGGACAACCAATCCAGTCCCTGAGGATGAGGGATCTGTCAGCCCTGCTGTGTGCATACAGGTAGCAGTTTCTGTCTGGCCCATGGATTAAGCACTTGCCTCTGCAGTGCTGGAAATAGCTAGCAGAAGGCATTAGGATGGCAGAAATCAACTAGGATCAATAGTGAATACTGTGCCCCACACAGAAATGTATGACAGTAACACAAATTATTAAACTAGGAGATTTTAGTCTTTCCTACCAGGCCTTTCTGCAGGGGATTTCTTTCTACCAGTCTTTCTGTAGAGGATTCTGATCTATCCAAAAGTGAACTCAATTTCATATCAAATTCTCTCACTTTTGTTATCCCAGATGCTCTCCCACAGCACAGTTGACACTGCTGAGCAAACAGCCAGCAGTACAGTGCAGATTTCTGATAGCTGAAAGCCCAGAAACTGTGAAGTCTAGTTCCACTTTCACACAAGTGAAAAGGTGAGGGCCACGAAGATGATCAGAGGGCTGGAGCACATCCCCTATGAGGACAGGCTGAGGGAGCTGGGGCTCTTCAGCCTGGAGAAGAGAAGACTCCAGGGGGACCTTATAGTGGCCTTCCAGTACCTCAAGGGGGCCTACAGGAAAGATGGACTTACTTATAAGGGCAGGTAGCAACAGGATGAGGGGAAATGGTTTTAAACTGGAAGAGGGTAGATTTAGACTAGATATTAGGAAGAAATTCTTTACTGTGAGGCTGGTGAGACACTGGAACAGGTTGCCCAGCGAGGTTGCGGATGCCTCCTCCCTGGAAGCATACATCATTCTGGTAAATTACAAGTACTATCATGACCTTAATGCTGCCCATGTTAATGGGGTCAATGTTAATGATGCTTAGTTTCAAATGCCAGATCTTTGTAATTACACGTAGTTCTTCCCTTCTCCATTTGAAGGATTCTCCCTCTATAGTACAAATATTACAGTTCACACCCACCCAGGAACATTTAGACAAATCTCATTCAACCTACAAAACTTCCTGGGTAGGTATTCAGGATGCATCCCTTGAATCTGCAAAGCTTTCCTTTCCCACAGACATTCTGGAGATTGTCAAAGAATGTCCTAATTGCCCAGAAAGCAGATGAACAGACAGCAGCAGCTATTTAAAGGAAACCAGGACTGAAATTTAACACACTGCTGGACATTAAAGGCTGGTGCTCAGGAACTATTTGAGACAAATGCTGCCATCATCTCTGTATAGTGTGCTTGACGCATTTGTGGTCCAGCCAGACAGGCAGTGCATGCTTCTGCCCAGACACGGCCAACAGTTCGAACACTGCAGCTACACACAGTGATCCCAAATGAAGAAGCACGGGCTGCTTCACATGATGCAGATGAGTGTGTCTCCCATCTCACCCCTAGCGTTATTAATCTTTACAGCTGCTATTATTTTTCTTCCTACCCACAGCAAATATATGCCTGACTGTGTCAAAATAAGATTCTGATAGCATAAAGGCAGTGGCAGGAGGTTCAGTGTTTTCCTTGATCTCAGAAGGAAATTACAGAAGCTGTTTTATGATTAAATCACTTGGGAGAATGACTGTGATTAATCATCTGAAGTCTCCTACCTTATAAAAACAGAAAATTTCAGTAAAAGCCAGCCTGTCTCATAACACCAATAGCTATTTAAACCATCTGTCATTAGCACACATTTGCCTCTACTCTGAGAACTGTCTAGGGTTTTTTAACCTCTTCTTGCATTTCCTTCAACTGCATGATTACAATGTAGAATCCAGACTCGGATATGGCTAAGAACTTAGAAAAGGACCAGATGTTTATTTGCAACACAAATACTACATCTGTACATTATCACAAAACAAGAGCAGAGGAAGAAATGCAGATCTCCCACTTTGATGTTGGAGTCTGCATTTAACCATGATAGACTGAGGTGAAATCTTCCTTTTGTAATTTTACCTCATGTCTGAGATTTGTATTACTTTCCTTGAGTTCATCAGCTAGGATTCATCTGATCACTAGTGGATGTCTACGCCTGAGCTGGTCACCCCATGTTGACATCGCAATGTGAACAAAAATTGTTATTGTAGACAAGTGGTGTCTGGTAGAAGTACTCCCTAGTGCAATGTCCTGTTAGCCTGGGGTGCCTAATTCCTACTCAGGTTTCATTCTCACTCTTGGTCTGAGTGTGAACAACACCAGATAATGAGGTGTCTGTCTCAATCGACCTGGGTGCTACAGAAATGCAACCAAGCCTGAACCCAAAGATCAGTGGACTTCTTACTGTTGAAATAAGAGGTGTAATCTTTATTTGTAAAAATATTCAAATAATATAGAATGTTTTTTGTTAAGAAAATATAAATTTGAGGTTCAGTATCTAAATACTTTCTTACCTAACCATGGATTCCTCCAGCTCAGTGCTCCTTCAGACTTTTCTATATGAATAGACACCCTTATATAGTCTCTAGCTGTTATTCAATCACAGAACCACAGAATGGTTGAAATTGAATCTCTGAGTCCCATTGGCCCAACATTTGCTCCAGCAGAGCTGGTCAGGCAGCTTTTAGAGATCCCAAGGAGGAGACCTCACAGCATCTGGGCAGCCTGTGCCAGTGATCCATCATCCACACAGAACAGAAGTGCTCCTGGTGCTCTGAGGGAGCCTCCCATGTTCTAGCTTGTGCCCGTGGCCTCTAATCCTGGTACTAGGCACCACTGAGAAGAGATTGGTTCCATCTTCTTTGCAAGTACTTCTTCAGGTGTTTATAGAAATTGATGAGATCCCACTGAGCCTCATAGCAGAGGTGCTCTGGTCCCTAAATCATCATCTCCATGGCCCTCTTTTGGACTCTCTCCATTATGCCCATGGCTCTTTTGTACTTGGGAGCCCAGAGGTGCTTCAGGTGGGGCCTCATTAGTGCTGAGTATAGGAGAAGAATCTCCTCTCTGGATCTGCTGGTGATATACTTTGACTAAGGCAATCTCCCCTACAAGGACAGAGAAGAGAAGGCCCTGAGGAGACCTTATAGTGGCCTTCCAGTACCTCAAGGGGGCCTACAAGAAAGATGGGGAGGGACTTTTTATTAGGGCATGTACCAACAGGATGAGGGGAAATGGTTTTAAATGGGAAGAGGGTAGAGTTAGACTAGATATTAGGAAGAAATTCTTTACTGTGAGGCTGGTGAGACACTGGAACAGGTTCCCCAGCGAGGTTTTGAGTGCCCCCTCCCTGGAAGCATTCAAGGCCAGGCTGGATGGGGCTGTGAGCAACCTGGTCTAGAGGGAGGTGTCCCTGCTTATAGCAGGGGTTGGAACTAGATGATCTTAAAGGTTCCTTCCAACCCAAACCATTCTATGATTCTAAGATACCATTAGCTTTCTTAGCAGCAAGGGCACACTGCTGGTTCATGTTCAGCTTGGTACCCACCTTAACTCCAGGTCCTTTTCTGCAGAGCTGCTTTCCACCTGTGTGCCCCCCAGCTTGTGATGATACCCAGGGTTGTTCCTCCCCAGCTGCAGGACTCTGCACTTCCTTTTGTTGAATTTTGTGAGGTTTCCATCATGAGGCAATTTCTCCAGTGTGTCAAGGTCTCTCTGCATGGCTGCACGGCCCTCTGGTGAATCAGCAACTCTCCCAAGTTTTACAGGGGTTTTCTTTGATTCTTTCATTTGCTCCAGAGTAATCTCCTCTTACAAAAACAAATGCAAACCTTCTTAATGCTTTACAAGGTTAATTTGCTTGTACAAGAAATTCATAATCTTAACTCGCAGAAATTCAGTCCCTGCCATGAAATTTTCCCAAAGGACTCAACTTGTCTTCTGTCTAATCCTGATTGAAGCATACAGTACCTTGTTGCTACACAAATTCTCATAAATATTTTCAGTAAGCGAAAAAAACCCACAATGGAAAATAAATATGATCATAATTTTCATTTTATAACAGAAACTGTATAACCATTTCAATACAAATAAGATATTTTTTACATATCAGTGAGAAAGCATAGCCAATATTAACACACTCCACCAAGCAGAAACAATGTTATTTTGTCCAAGTTATTAACTTTACCTGAGGTGTAATAAAACTCTTGCCTGATTAAACAGACTTCTTATTGTTTTCATCCTAAATAATACTCTTTTCTGCTCCACCAGCTCTTTCATAAACAGTCCAGCATGCCTTCACCCTGCTCTGCCTTCCTTGCCCAAGCTTCAGATAACGTCATGCTCTAAAGCAGAGCAGGAAGTGAGATCAAAGACCAGACGTTCCTTCCGAGCCTGCATTCTCTGTGCTTACCTCTCCACTGCAGGTGGAGATCATTAATGTTTGCTGGGTTCATGGAGAGGATGCCAACAGCTATGCTGCGATCTCTGAGAGTCCCCAAAGAGGGGACACAGAGCACATCCCTTCTTCTCCAAGGAACTACCCAAGAGACCCAAGGGCTGCTTCTCTGCTGCACATATGCAATTAAACATCTTCACCTTGTACAACCTGTACCGAGGAAGCGTAAGTGGAAACTAGTATACATCTGTAATGAGGCCTGTGAAATTCAGCAGATGTGCTAGTCATTGCATTGTTCATCTTAATTTATTAGAGAGTTTGATGTCTTTTGATCTAATACCTTAACACATTGAGGTTATACAGGTTTCATGATTACAAGAAAAGGCATAAAACTACAGAGCATGAATGCAGAAAGAGGTCGAGCTTCAAAGTCCGACTTACATTTCTATATCTGCTCTTTCTTGCATTTAAAGGAAATGCCTCCAACTCAGCTGTCTTCAACCATCCAAGTTATGTGCTCAGCTCCATTTAGCAATCCAGCAATACTACCTTCATAGCTGCTGAAAAAGTTGAGAAATACCTCCAGGTTCAGCTACTCATTTTGGGATAGGACAAATCACTCAGGAAAGCAGCCTGTCTCTGGATGACTAGCTTATAAAACAGTCTGCTTTTCAAGTGAGTGGGATGAAACCCATGTAAAATGTCAACATCTAAGTCTATTGTAGAATAGACAGTAGAATTTCTATGTATGTCAGTGATGGCTGTACTATTACCCAAATATCTAAAAAAATCCTTTGTATAGCTGGCTCTAGATAAAAACTATTCTTGCAGATTTAAGAGTTGACACTAAAACAGTGGCCAGGCAGGAAATGGCTGCAGTGGCAAGCAGAAGAATTGGAAATAAGATGACACAATATCATTCCACGAGAGGAAAATACCCTCCTTAGGTTCATCGATGGGTCTTGTGTTAAAATGGAAATCTGTTCCTGCTGAAATGGAAGCCTGTTGCTGCAAAAGCTCCACAAACTGGCTAAATTTTGCTCCTGAAAGGGACGTTTATTCACTGAAGAAGATGAACTCTATACTGAGTCTGATGCCTTCTGCACTAAACATCCATGGTGTTCTGCCCCACTGCAGGCATCCACTGTGGGCATGCAGTCACTGGGCTGAGTGGTGGCTTTCCCCTATATAATTTCATTAACACCTGGTGAGGTTAGTTCTGCTGCCTCCGCACACAGCCCTGAGATGTCTCTGACAAAAAGAGAAGAGAGAAGGAATGAATACAGACTCTCTCACAAGTGACATGCCACTGGTTCTTCCCTTTATGCTGAAACTGCTTCTCTTCTGGCCACAAAGGATCAGAATTGCACTCAGCAGACTTGCCTGGGGACTGCACTCACATCAGGGAGCCTCCACCTCTCTCACAAACATCAGTGTCCCACTTTCTGAGGTCTTGTAGGACAGCAGATATCTAAGGATGCAAGAATAAACATCAATCCTGATGCATACCAGGGACGGCAGTGATGTGCCAGCTGCCCTTGCGCCAACACCTGCCTTTGCTACATTCTCCCTTTCACTTCATGCCAATGTTCTTAATTAGGATACACCTCATTCTGGCTTAAGGATCCTCTGTCAAGCCTGATAACCTGATGGTGGTCATGCAGGAGACATGCTCCCACCCCCTGCCTGGGCACTCACTCTCAGACCTGAGTGTGAATCTCAGCCAGGACACCCACGTGGGGCAATTCCCTCCACTCTGGTGGCAGTGGCAGGGCTGTCCTGTGGGGAACATCTGTTGTTGATAGGCAGCAGCATCCAGAATGCTGTTTTCCTCTGTTTTCTCCCATTCTTCTCCTTTTTCTACTTTCTTTCCATCCTTCAAGCAGTAGTTTTTATTCTCCCCTGCTGTGTTACAGACCTCTACGCTGAGTGCTTTTCCAAAGATGTGCTATCAGATATAGAATACACTCACCAACTTCAAAAGAGTTGTTAGGAGCTTTTATAGGTGATCAAATATTACACATTTGAAAATACAAATATCGAATATCCTTGGCTTCCAAAATCTGTTAGGATGTCATATTTTTAAAGCCTTTTATATTTGAAGATTTAAGCAATCTGACAGATAAATTCTTTAGGGACCTGCAGAACGCATTTTGATTAGTCAAGAAATGTCACACTTCTGCAGAGAAATCATTTTGTATTTGAAAAGATTTGCAAAGCCTCTAGAAACTAAAATAATTTAAATCTCTGTGCATTGATTTCAGTTTTTGTGTTTGCCTAGATCTGTACTATTCCTTATCCAGAGATTTTGGCATAAACACAGTAAGAATGGCCATAATTCAGCAGCTATTTTTCCTGAAGCAAGAGGAAATTCTACTCAAAGTGTACAGGAGAGTAATATTGCTATTACACACAATAAAACCTACATACATAGAAAATCTGAAAGTAATAGAAAAATCTAATCAAAGAGGAGAAAGGCGGAATTCCCTCTCCAGTTTCAGACAGTTGTGGCACAACTAAATTTGTTTGGTTGCCTTGCTTGTTCTTATGTAATTGAATATACAACGGATATCTCAATAACCAAATAATACGGAGCAGTGAAGCTTCCTACTGAATGGACTTCATCTTACAGTAAAGGAGGCAAAGTAGTACCTAAGAAGCTCCATTGTCATTTGAAGCATTTTTTACTTTTTTTTGGTGTTGAGGTAATAATTAATTTGAAGATTTTCTTTGGTTGTGCACAGTTTTTATTACATTTAGGAGTGTTACTAATTCTGTTCAGTAAGACACTTTTTTCCCTGTTCTATATACATTCTATATGACGTAATTCTATAACCGCACCTTATAATACGTCATGCAGTTTTACCATATATGCACGTACTACATCTATCCCTTCTTGTAGTAGGAAGAGGGAAAATGGTCCAACCTCAACATGAAATTAGGAGGTCAAGCTGTGGTATTTTGGGCCTATATATTCTAAGGGCTAAAGTGAGTTAAATTAAAGAGATATTTTGCATTTTTGTACATATCAGTCCCCTTCCTCCCCAAAAAAGCCAATGTGCTTTGGGCTCTGTGTTGGCATTGTTTTGGTAATAATAATTGGACTAAAATGCAGTTGTTGGTGCTACATTTTAAGATGAGTGTGAAGTAGAAAGAATTTCTAATTACCCTTCCTTGTGATAATTTTTTTAAAATCTTTTTGTTATTGACAGGCACAATACCCCATCTGCCATCGTTGTAGACCTCCACTGTGGTGAAACAGTCTGAAGTCAGCCCTGTCAAGGCACAGATCAATAAAATAACACCCACCCAAATCTTATCTTCTTCCAAGAAAGTTCTAGATGAGAAGGGCCCAAGTTTTCTGAAGGCTTTACATGCACACAGATTTTTGCAAAGCAGTTCTGAGAGACGAGGCTGAGAAATGACAAGAGAAGTGGGGCTTTTCCTGAAGTGATAATCATTTACAGATCATTGTTTTCCATCAAGTGCACAGAAGGGAAGACACATTTCTTATTTAAATGAAGCATGAATACTAGTTTGATCTGTAACCAAGCTGTATTCTGCACTGTTTTCTTTCTCTTGTTCTTTTCTCACAAATCTGCATAAACATACAGAATTTTGGCAGACTTAAACACTATGTCTAGGCACTTTTTTGAACTGTTAATGACGTATGATTTCTGTGCTCATGCCTGTAAATCCATACAGTCAAGAAAATTATGCAGGTTTTATGAAATGTGTAATTGGATGTTAAATACCAGGGAGTTGGTATTTAATCAAAATCAGTATTAAGCTGTATTTATCCCTTGAAAATTCTTCCTATTATTTCTCTCAGACTGTGTTGCAAAAAAAAATGACATTTAAAGATCTTTCACAAATAGATGTAGCCTTTTGTGCAATTAGAATAGGGTTAGATTGTTTGTTTGCTTTTGCTATGGTCAAATTTTCCACTTTTGACTGGCAAAGACCAAGCTAGTTTATGTAATTGTTTAGAATTGCCTTGCTTAATTGATCTGCCTCTCTGACAGCCGTTTGTCTTTAGGGATTATGCTTGTTCCGCCACTAAACCTCTATCCATTTATTGCTGAATGTCCTGTACAAAGATATCCAACATAAAGCAATCAACTTGAAACACGTTCTTAAAAATATTACCTTCCAATTCATGTCATGAACATTTATGTAAGCCATAAGTTTTGAATGGGTTTGACAAAGCTGATTCCCAGAGCTATAAAATATGCAGGAAAGATGTTATGCATTCAGAAACCACTGTTCCAGCTTTTAAACTGAAATGACATCAGCTTGCATGTTGGCACCTACACAAACATCCCAGATGCTGCTATATTATTCATAATCAGGACTACATATTTTTTTCAGTGGTTTTGTTTTAGTATGGTAATTCACGTACACAGTAACATAAACATGAAGGTAAATTGATTCCTAAATAACACTTCATTTATCAATACTTGTTTCTAAGTGGATTTTGCAGTAGCATTTACCATTGCTATCTAAAAGATTTAGAGGTAGCTAGAGATTTCTGGGGTTTATTTTTCTGCTCTCAGAACAGCATAGGAACAATGAATTCCACTCAGAAACAGCAAAGGCAACACAGTTGCCACACAGTTGTCTAATCATTGACCATATTGTTTATCAATGTTTTATGATATTTGAGCACATAATAGCTGAAAATACATACTCCCTGCTACTCTTCTCTCAAGAGTAAGCAAGGGATTATAACAATCCATAAGATTAGGAGTCTAATCCATGTGAGCAAAAATGGAGGGAACAAGTGAGCCATTGCTCATAGCAATATGATATTACAATTGGTTCTGCAACCTTAGCCTGCTGAGGTGGACAAAATATCCTGACACTCAGAGATGGCTCAGCAAGCCTCCTTCTAAGTTTTAAAAACAGAAATAATTTAATATAGGATCTATGTAAGCACAATGAATTTGAGGTTAAAATCCTTTTGATGATGTGAAAGCAAGCTGTCAAAATAAAAGTTGTTCTGACCTCCTTGCTACAGAAACATTTGCCTTTGGTGCCTGTTCTAATAAAAAAGATAGAATTGCCCCACGCTGTTCCATTGCCATTGCTCTATATTCACCCTTACTTTATCTGCACATTACAGCCAAGGAGGTGGTTTGGTCTCCCCATACTCAGCTCCAGAAAGGATCTTATCCATGCTCCGTTTTTGCAAGCTGATTGAGTCATTCATTGAATAAGATCTCATTAATACTAGCAAGGTTTCTTGACCCTACTGCTCCCAATAGGATGCCACTTCCAGCCTTTCCTTACCTTAGACTCTCATTACACTTATGCTAATACTACCCACTCAACTGCTCTGAGTGTGGCCTTCATTATATTTTGTATTTAGGCTGGCCTGAAACCATTTTCTGCTCAGGATAGGATCAAAAAATGCTCTTTAACATCCTCCCCACAAAGTAGAAAAAAGGCATGACTCCACAGGAAGAACTGAAAGCACTTACTACCTTGTTTTAATCAAGCTAATTTAGACCCTGTGAGGAGTCAAACCTTATCTATATGGGTTTCAGCTACAGTTAAATAAGTCATCAGTGATACAGGCCCAGAAAATTGCTGCCAGTCATGGCCCAGTGGGTTAGAATTAGTCTGAGTGCACATTTCTGGGCAGCTCTCACACCTCCAGCTGCAGCACAGAGAGGCTCAAGGGACCTCTGCCTTTGAGGACCCTTGGTGGTTGCTTCTCAGTGCCTTGCAGAAATATTGTCTGTGTAGTTAGTCTGTTATGTGTAAGTACAAGAATATGTTCCACTTTTAAAAGTTTCTGACAAAAATACTGCAGCTGTGATCTCATAAGCATATCCACCCTCATCCATCAGCTACCACTATTCCTTTCTCTCCAGCCTGGTGATGACACATCCTGCTCTGTGCAGAGTGAGGAACTAGAGTAGGAGAATGACTGAGCTGAACAAAAGCTCAGTGAAAAAAAGGGTTTATTTCCCCCATGCAGTAGAGGGGTATCTTGACTCACTTCATTGTCCAACAATACAAACATTGGTGTCAGCACAGCCCCACAGTCGTTATGAGGCTGAACTGGCTAAGGAAGAATTGTTGATGGCTGAGAATATGAATGATGGTGTTGGGATGGTTAGGAAAACCTTCTTCATTCACAGACTCTGTGAATGTGAATTTAAGACTCTGATCCCATGCCATCACCGCTAGGCAGGGTGCCCAGGTGACTTCTGACTCGTGCCTATATGTGCTGCACAGTGACACCAGCAGAGACTGCAGCTTCCTTAGCAGTGAGCCCTGCCCTAGCTATCACATCACCAAACTGACACACAGCTCTTTATACCTTCCATGACCTTTTCACATCACAGCTCATTCAATAAGTCAGTTTGAGAACACCAACCATAGCTGACCAACAGCTCTCTCAAAAATTGGGATTAGGGCCAAGAGGTGTGGAAAGGCATGGTAGTTCTGGAGGCAAGCTCCATTTTTCTATCTCACAGTGTCAATGATAAAATGTAGAGAAGTCACAATGGTTTGCCTGTACCTGACTTTCAACTTATCATCATACTGGGTGCAGTATAGGTGATATCCTCTCTCCTTGGCCAAAGGAGCCAGAGAAGGAAGATGAGATTGATCCGACATCAGTGGAGAAAACCAGAAGACAGACTCAGTCTTTATGAATACCAAGAGGTGTATGACGAGTTTACAGATTTTTAAAGGAATATTTGCTCTTTTCAATATTATTTTGATGAATTTCCATGTAGTTTGCATCCCATCATAATAGTTTTCTGAATGAAATTGTAATTCAACTGAATGCAACTCTAAGTATTATGAGAAAATGTAGGGGAAAGCATAACCACAGGGGCAGGTGGAAAATCCAATCTTCTATCATTCAGAGTTGCACAAAATCACCTTTATCAGGATTTATCACTTTGTCTTCCAACAGCTGTGTTTCTCTTATTGTTAGAAGAATGGAAAAAAGTGAGAGTGTGCTACCTTAAGGAAGGATTAGAAAATGGGTTGTGAATTGGTCGCAGTAAGAAAGAATTTTACAGAGCAAAGCATAATGAAAATAAACTACACAGATGGGAGCCTTCTTACAGATGTCTATCTGATGAGGGTAAATGTGGCTGAGTATAAACTAATTGGAGACATAATAATTAAATCCATAGGCGATGGCTTTTCCACAATTCAAACCCCAGCAGAGAATAACAAATGAAACATGAAGATTCTGAACCACAATATAGATCCCTGCCTGAAGGCATCCATCCACCCTTCCCTACTGCTTGTGCATATAGGTTGAGCACTTCCAATAAATGCTTAATCCAGCAGTAGATTTACAAAATGGTAGGATGACTGTCTGAAGCATTTAAGAATCTCTTTAGACATGAAAAGGTGACGTTCTGAATTTCAGTTCCAAGCTGGTAGAAAACATGATACTCATATGTTCCTGCTAAGATACTTCTTACTCTCCCATCAGGCTGCTATATTCCAAAGCAGGTGACGCTGTTGGTTATCTCGCTTAATTTGAGGGCATTGCAATAATTAAACATCAAGAAAATATCCAGGAGAAGAAGAGCCATCATCCTTCCACCATGACCTTCACAAATTCTGTTATTACTTGCATTTGCTACCGGCTTCCCTTTCTCCTTCTCTTACTACTCATATATTTCTTCTCCCCAATGGCTTCCTTATGAAAACAACTGGTTTCTTTATGGTGTAAGCATAACACACTCAGAGATAGCATCTCTGAATCAATATCAAGGTTTCTGCAGAAAACCTCAGCCATATTAGAGGTATGTATGGTTAAATGCATTCCCAGGAAAGATTCCTTAAAACGAAAATAAGTCATGCTGAGGCTAAATTTATTCAACAACAATGAGAGCAGAAAATGTGTGTTGATAGGATAGGAAATCACTGAATTAATGCAGAGTATTTTGATTGAACTTTCCCAGATGCAGATTTTTAAGATGTTGGTGTTTACTTTGCATTCAGAAAGCTGTCTGTACAGTGTAGTATTCTTCAAGGCAGAGTTCAGATTGTTAGTTACAACTGCTAACAAAAAGACAAGACTGAGAACTAAAAGCTACACTGAACATGAAAAATGGTAGATTAAATAGACCTTGTTCAATAATCTATTGTATTTTTCCCATCACATTTTACCTGTTACTCAAACTGTGTTGTTCCACACATGTTACCTGCTTGCATTTCTGTAGTTCTCAGAGACTAATAATCTGCTATTCTTCTTTCACTAACATCTTTCCTTACACTGGTATTTTTCTCTGAAATAATACAATTATTATAAACTCAGAGCAGGTGTCTCTAGCCAGCACACAGCTTGAACTTCATGATTCTCTTTCAGTTCTGGATCATGGCATGCATGCTTAAATGTAGCCAGTTTCTGTCTAACAAGGGCTAAAAAAAAAGCATCTCTCTTTAAAATCCAATGGTAAATTGGGAGGCAGCAGTATGCCTATGACCAATAATAGGATAAATCTCTAAATAGATTTAATGTGTAACCATGAAAAACATAAAGAAATCTTCCTGACCATAGAAAGTTGGAGGAAATTGGCCATTTGCCTCTCAGCAGACTGACAATGCTGCTTCTGCCACCAAGCTGCCAGCAACCTGAAGTAAGCCCATTGTATATAGACACTTACGTACCCTAATATTCAAAGCATTAAGAAATCATGAATCGCAGTTACTGTCATTCAGTGCTGGTTTTGTATGAGTAAAGGCACTACCTTTGATTTTTTATTTTTGTTCTTTGCCTATAATTATCCATTTTTTATTCTTCTGCCTTTGGGCAAAGAAAAAGAGTTTGCAGAGTAGGTAATAAAAAACAAGAAAACACTATCTTTTACGGGAGAAAGAGAAGAGGAATTTACATTTCTTTCTTAGCTTACAGCCTACCCTCATATTAAACATACTTTCAAAAAGTTGCTACTGCTGAGCTGTAACTTCTGCTCTTCTACCACTGTGTTCTCCTGGCTCTTTCATCAGAACTGTTTGATTTTTAAAGGGGAAAACTTAATCTTGCTTTCATACAGAAGCTGGAGCACAAACTTTTGAGATGGATTTACCCTGAAGAATTCAAGACTTACAGTTCTTCCTGTCACTGAGAACAGGTCTAACTGACCTACTACTGGGGAGAGGCTTTTCGTAACATTTCAGGGTCTCTTTTTTCTCCCTCTTTTTACTTTAGTTGAACAAATATCTTCCAGATGATTCTGTTTTTAAAAGAGGTCATTCACACATATTTTTTTACTCACAAAACTCAGGAAGTCAGTGATATTCTATCAGTGTAGTTTCGATGTTACTAGTTTGATTTCTCTTTGAGCTTAGGCAGACTTTTGCTATCTCAAGTTTTTTGGTTTTTTTTTTGAAAGTATATTCATTATAACAGGACAGGAAAACCATGTCACAAAGAAAGTGGGTGAAGATAGAATAAGAACACTTTTTTTATTCAGATTTGCACATCTTCATGTCTTCTTTTCCACCTCAACAGCCATTGTTTCAGTTTAATTAGGTACAATAGCACACCTGAGTCTGGCTACTTAGCTTTTGTGTTTCTGATCCAAAACCCAACAGACAGTGGGCTTTTTGGTCTATCTACAATTATTGTACCATTACATACATTATATGAAGCTCTTTTCTTCTGTGTTGGCTGACAATTTGCTGTGAGTTGTGGAGAGCAAGAGCTGTGCTTTCTTTTGCTTGAAAAATACTTAGCATACTGTGGGTGCCACCACAAACAGAGAAATAATAATGATCTTCCAATCAGCCTTTCTCTCCAGCTATTTAGTTTAACAGTTTATCCTCCAGAAACGTTGCAAACTAGGAAATTTTTTCCCTTTTTACTCCTTTTCCATTGTAAAGTCTAAATTTCTGAGTAACCAATGGATGTTTCCCAACAGAAAATCCCAATGAAAAAATGAGGGACCTCTTTATCATCACTCACATTTGAGGCCATGAAACAATGACAGATTCTTGCTTCAGAAGACATCTACAGCCCTCAAGTTTATGGCATATCATACACTTACCAAATTTTACCAATGGCTAGGTTTCCTCTCTGATGAATCCAATCACATAAAAATTACACATGTGAACAAATATTCTTATCTAGAGTCAATAGGAACAGATAAAATCTTCCAAGAGAAAAGTCGTTCACCTCCCACAAAGTGTCTAAACTGAATATGGTCAGTTACCCTCTGGAGATTCTCTAAATTTGAACACTGACTGAAGTTTTTAAAAGCTCCAAAGAGTTGAAAGAACATAATATGTTTAGGTGACCATAAAAGAAGCTTGTCTCACATAGAACACTGAGGAATGGTTTTGTTCTGTTCAGAAGGAGAGAAAGATTTCCAAATGGACACTCTTAGAAATGGAAAATATTGTTCCCACCAAATCCCGTTCATTTTTGCCACTTCAAAATGAAACATCTGCAGAACTGTTTTCCAGTATGGCCTTAATCAGAGGCTTTAGTGGGAAGGGTGAGTAGGGACTTCCACCAACATACCACTGCTGTTTAGTCTCACTAGAAAAACTAGGGATAGGAAAAGTTTCAATGAAATGTGTTTGCCAGGGTCTTCTGCAACACAACTTTAAGTTTAAATATTTCAAAATGCAAGTAGGACATTTGACCCTCCTGATGATGTTGAAGTCATTCTTTCTATGAGAACCACAGAACCTTAGAGTGGTTTGGGTTGGAAGGGACCTTTATGATCATGAGTTCCAACATCCCTGCTATAGGCAGGGATACCTCCTTCTTGACCCGGTTGCTCAAAGACCCACCCAGCCTGGAGCCCCATGGCAATCTGCATCATCCTTCTCACATACTATTCATCAGTATTTTGGGTAATATTTTGCATTTCTATGAAAGTCAGCAGACACCAAGAGGATGGAGGAGATGCACAGAATCTACGTGGGCTCATGGAACTGACCTTAAATAAGAAAGTATGAATTAAAACCTGATTTTTATATTAGATGGCAAAAACCCCACAACTATTTAAGAAACATCCTCAACAAGACTGATATTGTAGCTCTTTTTCATCTGTTAATTCTCAGTGCAATTAGACCTCTTGACAACACAAGCTGCAGGGCATGACACTGCTTATATATAACTTCATGGCACTACAGCAAAATACCTGTTGTCTTAGTTTTATTCCATAAAGTGGTTCTGCAAGCACAGATAGCCAAGCTCTACACACTCTAATGTTCTGATGTTGTGGGTTTTTGTGTGTGTGTGTCTTGCAAAATACACAGTACAATGAGCAGAATGTGGGCAAAGTATTCCAAAATCTTATATCTCTGCTCTCTTTTCACAATCCTGTTTTTCTGTAAATAGCTACAAATATAAAAATATATAATTGATAAGCACAAAAAAGCCTTGCATTTCACTGAATTGCTGTCAAGGATTTATTACTGTATGCTGCTGTATACTGTAAATGGGACAAGACGTTTGATTGTGGACCTACATTTTGAAGAGCTGTAACGTATATTTTCATTACCTTTTTTAGATTATAACCTTGCAGACACAATGCATTTCATCTGCCTACACAGGCTCAGTCCTTTTCCCACTGTCAATAAATCTTCCCAAAATATGTTGCAGTTGTGGAAAACTTGCAAGGCATTTGCCTGTTAGATGTATAAAAGACTGAATTATAAATGTTAAAGCATTTGCAACGGCAAAATAAATGCTAATCAATTTTTAAATTTTGTAACAATCATTTTCAGTCTGGGTCAGCATTTATGACAGTTAAATTCTATTCAACACAGAGGGTTGAGATTATTTTCTTTCTCAGGATAATAATGAAAAGCAGAGAAAAACACAAAAGCAGAGATCTGAAAATCTCCTTTTGCAGAATGACAGTGATACACACACAGCAACAACAGCATTGTGCCCAGTATAATTAACATCACTGGGCCAAAATACAGTTCCCTAGGCAATTTTACCATCTTTCTCAAAGAATTTGCCTGGAAGTACTATCTTCTCAGCACCTTCTGGAGAGAGTGATCTTTACAGACACAAACACATTTCCTCAAGTGGTGGTTAAATACTACCAATCTACTAAGAAAATGCACTGACAAAATCTTTGCACATCATTACCACCACACACTTAAACTCTGAAGGACGTTTGAACAGTGCTCAAGATTCAATCTGTCCAGAAGTGTTGCAAATCAAGCAATGAGGAAAATTCAATTTCTGGTGCACAGTGCGCTTTTCAGTCTCCTCTTCCACACTCGACAACAAAAGGGAATTTGAAAATGTTGTATGGACAAAGCAGCTTAGATGGTTGGGTGATCTCAGAGGCCACAAGACACCAGATACCTGAGGATGTCTGTCACACAACTAACTTCATGTCAGCTTCTATAAAAGTATTATTTGAAGGTGAGGAGAGCACAGGAGTATATGGGCAGATGTTCTTGGTGAAATGTAGTAGATATGTAGGGCCTGAGACATGGTTTGAGAATCAGCATCTGAGACACTTGTTTAAAAAATGGAATATGATACAGGAAGATAATAGATTATAAACTCACGCTGCTGCAGAGTGCCAAACAGTGCCTTGTTATCTGTTTGAGATCATCTTCAGAACTGATAACATAACATCTCTCAGAGCACTTAACATCACTTTTGTTCTTAATTTACTGCTTGTCCCAAAAGCCCTTTCAGTTTCAAGGGTCCTGTCCTGTTGACACTGATGAAGAGATGACTTTATTTGTCCTCGTTCACTTTGCGTTGCTCGGCTTCTCTGAGCTGTTGCCACACTGTGGAGCAGCTTTATCTGAGACTTGCCACCCCGTGTCCTTTGCACCCCTTCTTCCTAGTGTATTCTACGGTACTACACTCACAGAGCTTAGGAGTTACTTTCTCAGTCTCATCTTGATAGACCTCCAGTTGGAGAATTCTCATCAGATAGAAGAGGAGTCACAGCACTAATGCAATATTGTGCTTTAGTGCACAAACAACTCTCTTGGGAGAGCACTTCACAGTTTTTTTCAGTTTTTGCACTGCGTAATCTTTCTGGCTGAATGCATGATTTTTCTGACATGGGTATTGTACAGTCTAGGATAGAATTAGAATGCTTCTCATACACTAACATCACAATTTCTAGTATAATTTTGTACCAGGAAAAGGCCGCCATTTGTCATACAAAGAACCATTTGTAGCTGAAAATGTATAGTAATATCTACTTGGAGTGGTCCGGTCATTCAATATCTTACAATATTTTTGCCTATTTGTCACAAGAAATAAGTAACACCAATAAGATTTTAAGAAATTAGAATATGAGCTGTCCAAGTATCAGCTCTTTACTTACACACATCTTACAAATTCTAGTCTAATGTTTAAAGCTCACAAGTTGGTTTTAATTCAACATCTCAATGATTGTAAAAGATAAGACATGGAAATTCAGAGTCTTAAGAGAGATGCTGAGTGCAACTCTACATCTGTTTTAATAGTTCTCAGGTCATTTGCATGGGGATAATTGGAGGTTATGCAAACTTCATGGAAATGAATGACCGGTGACCATAATGTGTATTTTAATATCCAGATTAAAATTCTTGGTCTACTGTGATAATGATTTACTCATTTGTAATTCTTTTGAAGAAGTGGAGATACATGCAGATAAAGTAAAGCAGGCTTTAGCCTTAACTACATTTAGTGAGCTTATTCCCTCTGTTATGGATGGGTTGCTACTTCTCAGCTCTGGACTGTTATTATAGTAATTACTGAGTATGTCTACCTCAGGGGGGCTACTGACCCCTCTCCTTTCTTTTGAAGTCTTCAGTCTCATTCTCTCATTTCTTCTTTATTCTCAAAGTTGGCTAAAAATCTCTAAGCCTTTGCAATTCTTTCTTCTTCTGTTTTTGTTTGTTTGTTTGTTTGTTTTACTTAATCCCTACAAAAATAACATGAACAAACATTAGTGGCAAATAAAGTAGCAGAAATTGCAATTTAAAGCACCTTCACAGTCTTAGACCATAATCCTGTGTGCCCCCTCCCTTTTACTTTGTGAGGCAGTTCCATGCCACTTACTTGAAACTAATCCTAGATGAGTAAGCTTCTGTATGGCTAAGGACTAGAAACAGGCTTCAGACACATCCTGTGGCCTGCAGGGATGTGCTGACAGGAGCACAGGCCATACCCGCTGCCGCCAAGCCTCCTGTGGCTCAGTGTCTCCCTGCAATGCTTGAACAATTCCTCCTTGCAAATGTAAGCCCAGACTTCAGGACACTAGGCAAATGTGCTGTTCTTATAGTTTTTATGAGGCAAGGTACAGGGGAAAGTGACAGAAGCACTTTGTGTCTTCCGAAGCCCATGCATTGCCAGCCAGCCTGCGAGGAACCTCCAGATGTATCTGCATTCAGGCATTTTTGTAAGAGATGCAGCTATGAATCTCTTAAATAGCTAATAGTGGCAGGGAAAAGATTTTTAGTCACTACTTCCATCTATCCACCTGATCTTGTTGGAATGACAATGCTGCAAATGCATATGGAGCCATGTAAATGTCATCCTTCATTTGGAAGGAATGGAACAATATCTCTGCAGGTTACCTGCACTCAGGTCTGTGCTAACAGGTGTTTGACACTCAAAGAGATGATGCTTTTTGGTGCAGCTGGAAACAAGCTTTTATTGACAGGAGCATAGGTTGTCCTCTTAACAGCTTGGGGTGGGATGTCAAATTAGGCAACCAAATAGGAAAATCTTCACTGTGAGAGTAGTACATCCCTGGCACACATTGCCCAGAAGGGCTGTGACACCTCCATCCATCCTTGAAGGTTTTGGGGACCTGGTTAGACAAAAGCACAGGTGACCTGATCTAGTGCTGGTGCCAGGGGATCGGAATAAATGATCACCAGTGGTTTGCTTGCCATGACCATGGTAACAGATGAGTCCTGAAAAGTTTCTCACATTTCTATAGCCACACGGTATTCCTCCTCTTATGATTTATCCAGGTCTTAGATTTTGACTGTCTTAGGCAGGAACTGTCCATCTACTATTTGCATGCACCGTGCCTAGTGATCTGATCGCTCATTGAAATCCTGACCTGTTTTGCAGATGAAGTAACAATGCTGCGCATAAGTGACCAAAGGTTTCACTCTACATCTCATGGTAGTTCTTTGAATACTATAGCTGCCTTTAATTACTTAGCTGTCTTCACTGACAACTTTTTTCCTTGAAGCAAACTTCCCTAAGCAGACACTTGTAACAGACACATCAAACATGAAAGCATAAAATTGCAATGCCTTTATTTTGATTCTTGATTGTCAATCAACTTCTCTTTTCTTCTCCTACATGAAGTTTTATACTCATTGGTGGCAGATATTTGTGAGTGAGGCCCTGGCATCAGTGAATAGGGCAGCAGCGGCGGTAGGAAGTTGCGGTCGCCGTGTGACCCCTGCTGGCAGCAAATAATTAGTCAGGAAAAGGGCGAGGAAAAGAGACTTCTGTTTGCAGTGAATGTCTGAGTCAGTCATAAATCAAAGAAAGTCAATAGCAACAGAGAAAATAAGTAAAAGGCCATGTCACTATGGAACAGGAGACACAAATGAGTAAAATGTGTTAATTACATACTTCATTTTATTAAGAAGCTGAGCCCAGTGCCCCTACCTGCAGTGGCCATGGTCAGTACAGGGCACACTGATGTTGCTGCATGAGAATTTCTGAAACAGCACTTAAAGGTTATGTAGAAGTGACAATCTTCTGCCAGGTTCCTGGAGTTTCCTGAGGTTTTTGGCTCTACTGCTAGGCACAATAAATCCAAGCTTCAGTGACACTGAAGCACACATATCAGTATGCTCCAGAATGGTCCCCTGCTTCCCAGAAGGATCACATCAACAGTGCACCATGGTGTACATACCCATGCACATTTTCTTTAATATAAATAAAGCTTAGGAGACACAAAACAGAGAAAGATTCAACAAATTTACTGTGGTTTTGTTATTCAATCACATAAGTGTATAATAAATACCTTAAGTTGAATGATACAGAATTCCCCTTTCAAAATGCAATCGATTTCCAACACACTTTCTGTCATGAGTGTTACTGATAACTCGCATTAACAAGGATGGAGCTGTCACATGTCCCATCTGCCCAGTGCTCTTCCCTGTTGCTGGAGTCTGGCCCTATCTGCTGGACACCACTCCAAGGTAGGGACCTTTCCCATGGAGCAGGAAGATGAGATGGCTCCTGCAGCTCACAGAGCATTATCTTCTCTGTCTGAGATCTCTGAAATCTCCACAGGTAATGAGATTCATTCATTCATTCATCCAAAATAAATAAATAAAACCTACACCAGGACAAACACTACAGGTGGGGTCTTGATCTGCAATCAGTTTGCTTAGATTTAACGAATTTCCATGATTTAGCTGATGCATGTTGACTCTGCTCATTTAGCTAGTTCAAGCTGCTATGTGTTTGCCATGCTAAAAGCGTACACACAGTTCCCCTCAGCCCAAACAGAGAGAGTCTGCATGTTCACAGATCATAAGTGTCAAGTCATCCTGGTTATCAGCTTGATTCACCAAAATCACTTTCCATTTTACATGCCAATTTCATTTTACATATCAGCATATCAACAATTTTCTACACCTTCCAATCTTAATTCATAAGAAGTGTTCCCCACCGCATATCGTTCCCAGGTGCAATGGAGACATGGAAGACATAAGAACTAGTTCCTAAAGATGATGTCCATAAGCTATGAACCAAGCTATGTGGCAGATACCAAGCAAGACTGCAGAGAAGAGAACAAAAGAAACTGCTTCTTTTCCATAAGGAAAGGAAACACTAGAGTGCTCTGGCTTCCAGTAGGGAACAAGCCTTTTTAATTCATTACCAAAGGGCTGATCTCAGGTAAGCATTTTGGCCTGACCAATCTTACTTTCCCAAGTTTAGGGAAATTCAGATACAACATAGAAATTAAGTCCTGCTACCAAGAAACTCCTGACTTCAACCACTACCAGACAGAGGAAGTACCACATGGAATATTGGTGAAGGATACCATCAAAACCATCTCTTCTCAGAGGAGTCCCAGAAGATGGTGTATCAATTTAAATGCACCAAACGGCATTCAAAACAGAGATAGCCCTTTGCTCAGAGAGATGGATCTTGATTTACTTCTCATGTGTTTCCCTGCTTCTGCATCTGAAGTTTAGGTCTATGCACACTGACCAAGTTCTTTCTATAAGCAAACAGAGGCCTCTTCAAAAGGATGGCTATGGAAGATGACTTTTGTAATGGATGTAAATGTATGTCGGGAAATAGCTGGCCTTTAGATGCAAGCTGAGGGCTTTTGAAGAATTGTAGCATTTGGTTTTGATGTTGGGTTCAACCAGCTACCGGGTACTGTTCTGACATGTTACTCATAGAATTAACATTTCTTTTACTTAAACACAGGTGCAAAGATTTTGCAGATTTGTGTGCCTTCAGGCCATGATTGTTAATGACTGCCTGCAGCGTAACTTTCAGTACCCAAGTTCCTAAATATTTTAATTAACAAAAAAAAAAAAAGCAAACGAATTATTTATTTTTGAGCAAAACCAACAATTCAGTCAGCATTCACAGAACAGATGTAGTTTGACCACCCATAATTTTACCAGGTTTTTAGTAAAGAAATTATTGTTCTTGATCTAGAATATCCCAAAAGAATAAAAATAGAGGTAAAAATGTCATATGTATTGGTGGGCAGAAGGAACCTGACAGCTGAGGTCATCAGGACAAAGCTCTATGCCCCAGCAGAAGGAACTCTGTGAGTTCTCCTGCAGGATAGTGTGGACAGGTCACAAGCAGCACACAACATGGACACTGATGACCACAAAAGCCCTGTGCCAGGAACCAGCCAGCCATGGCTTCTTTATTCTCTTTTCGCACTTTTCATATTATGCTTTTACAAATGACTTGACCCTTTTAGCTGTTTTTGGTGTTTTTAGCACTTTCTGTATCACAACATTTCACGTTGCCATTCCAAATCAGCTCCACTCCTTTACACTGGATCCTCTCCTCTTGTGACCTTTTCTTTTCAGAATGAATTAAGATAAGCACAAATGAACATATCACTCTGGAAAAGTGTGTCTTCACATACAGCTAATCAGCAATAGCTTCAGTACATCAAATTCACACTTGAAGCAATTTAAATTAAATTTAAATTAACCTTCAAGTGCGGCTATGCTTGGAAAACATTTTAGTTTTACTTGCAAGGATATAATAGAAAGTACTTATAACAGCGACTATCTCATCATCCTTTCCCACAAAAAGGTAAAAAATTAAAGTTATATTAAAACAACCATCAGAGGGTGCATTTACACCATCAGTTTGGTTTTATACTTATTTCACTCCCACGTCCTGGTACTCTGGCTGCCCATTCTGTGCCCATGCCAGATCTTGGAACACTCCCCACCAAGCTCTACTGGCTCCCTCTGGAGATTCAGACCCAGATGTAAGGATGTGGATCTCACAAGGGCTTCCAGCTCACAAAACCTGAATGGAGGTACTCAAAGCAACCCTTTCTTAAAAGAGGAGGACTTACCTATAAAATATATAGATAGGTCCAAACGTGAAAGATATTTCCATCTTTGCTGACTCTCTGAGATAAGAATGGACTTGCAAGGTAGAAGTAAATTTTGACTCATTTCTACATGGCCCATGAAAGAAAGAATCAGAGGAGAAGCTTTTGAAATATAAATGTGGTGATAATTTAAATTGCCATGGTGCCAGTTCAGGGAAGCATTTTTATTCAGGCTGGCATTGCATGCCTTGTTTTAGTTAGTGGACTTATGGGTATATTTAAACTTTTGCTTAAGTCAGGATATAAAATATATATAAATATAAATATAAATATAAAATATATAAAAGACTAATAACATCTATGCACTATTTATACACTAATTATATTTATACACTACATTCTAGGACTGTTAAATATGAGGATGTTAATAGAAGAATAAAATGCTGGGAACCTTGGGACAGTGATGTTCCACTTTTTTTACCAGTAGCACACAGTAATTAGTCATCCTGAACTTTGTTAGAACACTGAAGAAAATTATAGATATAGAATTCGTATGTATGTCTGTCTATACCTGCAAACAAACATACACGTGTATAAAAATGGGGTGACAGACAGGTGCCTTATGGTTGAAGATTTAAGGGACTCGCTGATTACTGAATGAACAGCTTGATGACCTGAGCTACTTGTTCTCAGCATCTTGACAGCATCCATGCAGTTACAAGGCCTAGTCAAAGCTAGAGCCAAATTGTCAGGCTAAAGAAAAGAAAAACTCTGTTCCCAAAGAAATTCTCCTACCTTGCATGATGCTTACACTGCTTTCAGTGCAAGCAGCCACCAGAAAATTGTTAAATTCTTTGTAGATTATTCCTGGAAAGTGAAAGGCTACAAAGGAATCTTATTCATGTATGTCTGTGCAATGGTCTACATACCTCCCAGTCAGATGTTTCCACTCGCAAACAAAAAAACTTCTGTATTAAAATTGAACAAACTTTGTATCAAGAAACTATAAATCAGGAGATAAAATATAAATATAATATAAAGCAAAGGACTCCTGCAAAAGCTAAAATGAGAGATTTATGGTTCTGCAGCTGTGAGAGTTCTCATGATTATTGACCTAGCTGTGACTATTTCTATGGATATTAAAGAAAGACAGTCAAACTTGTCTGGTTTTGTGGTCCTCATTAAAATAGTTTGTCCAGTTACAAAAACTGCAGAAATAAGGTACAAAGTCTTTTCTCATATAAAAAGAGATAGAAATTGGACTTGGATAAGCTCACTGGCACAAAAGTGGTTGTTCCTAACATCGTTTCACAATCCTGTTTCCCACGATTCAAGGAGTTTTAGTCGGGTCAGACGGGAAGCAACATAGTAAGTTCCATCCTCAAAGTTTGGATGCCTTTCAGTTATGCTGCCAAAACACAGTGAAAGTAATATTGTTATGCTGGAAAGGAAAATACATTTTTCCATTCCTCTTCTAGTTAAGAAATAAATAAATAAACTGAGAGTCACGGTTACTCGTGTTTTTTCTAAAGCAATATGTTCTTGGACTGAAACCAAGGAAGAATGTTGTAACCTGAAAAGCAGCGATCTGAGAATTACAGGCTTAATCTTCAACTGTCAATACCAGTGGAAATTCCACTTTCCCATTCTGACTCCAAATTATGTTCTTTGTGCTCAGTTCAGCACAACATGTTAGCCAACACTTGAAGACAGACTTGTCCTGAAGTGCTCTGCTGAATGGGATATTTTCATATCTTTAGCCTATGCACAGGCCCCCACTGCTTCATCCTGTTTAGCATAGACATAGAGCAATGCCTGGAAGTAGAGTCTGACAGTAGGAAATAGATATATTTTATAACAAACACAAGATGTAGTAAATTGTAATAATGGGTTATGTAAAATGATTTGCATCACAGAGTTGCTGAGGCTGAAAGCCACCTCTGGAGATCATCTAGTCCAATCTTGTGCTCAAAACAGGGCCCACTGAAACAGGTGAACTCTGCCGTGAACGGGTTTGATTATCTCCAAGCAGGGAGATTCCACAACTTCTCTGGGTAACATGTGCCAGTGTCTGATCATCTTCACAAAAAAAAAAGCAAGTAAACTACAGCAACAACAGCAACATTGTTTAAATGGAATTTCCTGTAATTCACCTGATGCTCAGTGCCTCTTAGAATCATAGAATCATTAAGTTTGGAAAGGACTACTAAGATCATCCAGTTCAACCATAAGCACATCCCCATCATGTCTACTAAATGATGTCCCTCAGTGTCACATCCACACATTTCTTGAACACCTCCAGGTACAGTGACTCTACCATCTCCCTGGGCAGCCTGTTCCAATGCTTGTCTAGACACTCTTGTCCTGTCCCTGGACACTACTAAGGTGAATCTGGCTCTGTCTTCTCTACTTTCACTCATCAGATATCTATACCCATGAATAAGATCCTCCTGAGCCTCCTCTTCTCCAGGCTGAACAGTCTCAGCTCTCTCAAACTCTCCTCATACAAGAGATACTCCAGTTTCAAATCATCTTGGTTGCCCTTCACTGGAATCACTCCAGTAAGTCCATCCATACTGGGAAGTCCAGCACTGGACCCTGTCCTGCAGCTGTGTATCACCAGGGCTGAGTAGAGGAGAAAGATCACCTCCCATGACCTGCTGGCAACACACTTCCCAGTCCAGGTTGGGATGCTGGAATAACTGTACAATTTTCTCATATTTACAGTATTAAACTCCCAAAAAAGTTATTCAAAAAGTCAGTGTTTTCAGATGTATTTGATTTTTTATATAGAAAAACCAACTGCTTGTGTACCTAGCAGTTATGTTACAGAATCTAAAAAAAGATCTCTTCTCAAGAATGAACAGCATAAAGAAAAATCCAATCTCCTCAAAAAAATCCTTTGTCTTAGAGCAACATGAAAAACACATAAACTCACACATCTTTAGACAACAGCATCTCATTAAAAAAAAAAAAACACAAAACAAAATAAAAATCACAGATAATCTAAGCCTGGACGCCAACCTGTGCAGCCTGCTGTAGGGAGCCTGCTTTGCAGGGGGGTTGGACTCAATGATCTCTAGAGGTCCCTTCCAGCCCCTACAGTTCTGTGACTCTGTGATTCTGTAAGCTATTCATAGTAGCTAATACAATTGGAGAAAAAAAATCAGTCATCAAGAAACAAAGTTTTTCTCAGTTTTCCAGTGTATTTCTGAAGCTGTTTGGTCTAGATAAAACATATATTTTCAGTTTGCTTGAATAAAATATAAAATCGGAAAAAAAAAAAAAGAAAAAAGAAACCACCACCTATAAACATGGTCAGAAACATCTTTCTTTTGCTGAGGGACCAAAACTGGATGCAGATATGGTACCGTATGTACTAAGGGGAATAATTCCTCCCTGTGATTGATGGTACTGCTTTCCGTACGTGCTCTTGGGTATTGCTTCTGTGATGTCCTATGGAGAAATATCCTGAAGAGTGACAGAGGCTGTAAAAAATCTCTGTTGTTAAAGGTTTTCAAGACTGAACTGAGTCCTAACAAACCTGGACTCACCAGATGACTGACTGCTTTGAGAAAGTGGTTGGACAAACAGCACCCCCCAGCTTTTTCCAGCCTGAATAATTCCATGATTCAGTGGTTCAGAGATAATTAGATTTCTTATTTTGCTATATATACAATGTTTGGAGACCTGAAAGGCTATGCATTCTCGTACTGCAAAGAAACTCTTTTTGCAGCTTTTTGCTGCATCCAAAGGAGTAAGAAAAATTATCATTTGAAAGTGGAAATGCCATCAGAAAAATCATTCCAGTTATTTGTATTGTAAATAATTTCTTATTTTCCTCACATGTGCCAGCAAAATAGGAATAAAATCTAGGATGACCAGCTGAGGAGATTTTCAATGTTTGCAACCTACCGAAATGGGATACGGGAAAATGCATCAGAGCCTTTATGTCCTACAGGACATAAATATTCTCTGTGTGTCACCACAGCAGTACCATTCCTCCTGAATTTTTCGTTGCCTTTGGCACTCAAAGAGTTAGGTTTATCTTTCCCTGCACCCTCAAAGTAAGAAAAGTACAGAATAACTCCAGAGAGGTAGCTTCTTTATTTAAAACACGTCTGCTTTCCTGTATCTGCGTGCTCTCTGGACAATAATTTCACAAGCACAGAATGCAGAGTTTCATACTGTACTAAAAATGTTATGAAGCAAACACAACTGAAAAGCTTTTAAGAATTAGGTGGAATAGGAAGCTGTTCTCTTCTTGGTATTCCAAAATAAGAAAACCTTTCACAATCCTATCCATAGCCAAGCAACCTCTACTTCACTTAAAACCTCATCAACCTTCCCTCCTAAGTTTCTGCCAACAGAAAAAGGAGTTCAGTACTGAGTAATCTTGGGATGAAAAGTACAGGAATTAGGTTTGGAATCCAAGAACCATCATTACCTTCATCAGTTTTTTGGTTAAATCTGTCAAAAGTGAAGTTTGCAAAGAACTTTTCTCTGAAATTTTCCATTAAAAAGTAAGTTATCTTCTGATTTAAATCATTTAGGTAAGGGAAAAAAAAGATTCAAGAATTTCTAGCCAACTGAAACTGCTCAACTTCACACCGAATTTTGTAAAAGCATATTGAGCTATTATCTCTAGTGCATTATATTGTTTTCCTTAAGGTTTCCTAAGTATCTGGTCTGCAAACCAAACAAAATAGTGAATTACAACAACATGGGTACATTTAGAGGTAGCAGAAGCAATTCAAAAGGCAGTCTGAAACTCTCAATTTGCTAACTACAAAAATTCCAAAGAAATGGGGAAAGTTGAAAGATTTTTCTCCCTTGTTGTGCCTTGACTTCTATCTGGTTGTGACCTTCCGCCACAGCCTCTAGCTCCACCAGCTCTCCTTTCTCCTCTCACACCAGATAAGAACCCAAGCTCCATGATCCTTATTCACCCTATTCCCAACCATTCCCCCACAATCCTTACCAAGTGAAGTAACTGCCTTCTCACCAAAATAAGGCTGTGTACACACAGTCCTTTTTCAGCAGTTTAACTATATCTATTATAAAAGCCCATTAATTGTTATACTAGTGCATTTCTGTATGCCCAAGCTTTCACAACCAGCTGTGAAAATTGAAGTCAATAACAGCCAGATGAAGCTGCATCAAACTCTGCACATGTTCCTCTATTCAAGACAATAACCTACATTAGCATTTATGATCTTCATTACAACAGAGTCGTTTTCACCCTCTTAGTCTGGAACAGTGGAAGTGATGCTGAGCACCAGCACTCACCAGTTGCAGTACTGTAGGCAGACAGAAGAATTAATATATAACATTTATCCTTTTGACAGGTTTATCTGCGGACAGAGAGCTTAAGACAAAGTACATTACTTACTGGTTTGTCATTTCTAGGCTTTTGAATGGCCTCTGAATGAGGGAAACCCTGTGAGACCTAAGTGAAGTAGTTTCCAGCATATCAGCTCCTTCCTGACATCCTTACTGGGCAAGGATTAAGGTTTTCACACCCTTATTTCTGCCTTTATTTCTGAGCATTTGGGTGCTCATATGCCTTGTGAGACCTCCAGTTCCTTTGGAGGCCACGCGTATGTCAGTGTCTATGCTGTAGGCAGAGTCTGTGCATACAGCCCGAGGGCAAAATTATTTACAGAACTAAATCTTCCTTCTTAATCAGAGGCTCAGCCAGGAGGACTCTCCACACCACCCCTCACCAAACACAGTCTTGCTTGCCAATGAGGCAGAACTGTCACCCCGACAGCTGCCCTGGGCACCATACTGCTGGGTGTGACGAGCCCATGTGGGTGTAGCAGAAGGCCTCTGGCCAGGCTCAGGGCTGAGCCTCTGGGTTCCCGTGCCAGAGATCAGGAAGGTGAGCACCTCCAGGTGCAGAACAATCAGGAGCAAACAGGTCTCCCGGGGAACACACAGTTCTTAACAGCGATTTGCAAAGCCTCCCTCTTCTTATTTATTTATAGCTGGAATGACAGAGGGCAAAGACTAGAAGAGGGAAGTGTTGTGAGGCAGTGACAGGAGACCAATAAATTCTCTACATTAGAAAGCAAGCAAGCCAAAAGAAGGTGCTTTCTGCTCTGTGAATATTCCCTGTAGGTCTCATTAACTGTCAGAAATTAAACAAAGATATAAACATTTCCCACAGTTGGCTCTTGCTGCTGGGAGCACTCACACTGATGTTATCATTTCTGAAGTGATTCAGAGCAACGTGCAGGCAGCACTCAAGAGAGCCATGCACTGACAGCCATGTAGTCTGCTGTCATTTTACATTTTAATTACGCTCCCTGTGTGCACAGCCCCCAGCCCACTTGACCTTCCTGGTACCGGTTTCAGACAGGCATGATGAAAGGAGGCCAAAAGTTGCCCTTTCTTGTCGTGACTCTTTAAACTCTATCTCTGTCAGCAGCTTTGGGAATCCTATGGTAGGCTGTTCCTGTTTTCAGGACTGCCTTGTGCAGCTCAGCTCTTCTGGCACTGGAGTAAGAGGAGAGCTAGAATACCACTTTTCTGTTTCATGCCTCTGAGGCACAGGTACTCAGAAGTAAGTCAGAGGAGAGCTGCCCAAACGTTTTCAAAAACTCAGATGAACTGTGGAACTGTTTTTTGTGGTTTTTTCTTTGGCTATGATTCACGTTGTGCAAACTCCCCCACCCCTTAACTAATTCTTGTGTCTTTACCAATTAAGCACATCATGGGAACTCTGGATACAGTCAAGGGAGGCACGATCATCCTGTGCCTTAAAGATACCGATAACCAGGCATGATGCAGAGTCAGGCTCCACCATGCTCTGTAGATAACAGAGGAACGATGCCTTGGCGACTCTTCCCTCACCCATAGACTGGACATATAGATAGCAGCAGTGCTCAGGAAAAGCTGCTCTACCACACACACACTGGTCGAGCTGAACACACATGTGAGCAGAGGAATCTATCCTCTGATCAGCCAGTCCATCTTGGCTTGCAAAGGCAGCACTTAACAAAATTAAGAGGCTACCAGCCGAGTTGAAAAACAGCTCAACAACTGTTTTTTTGTGGCATCCACCTATTCTGCTTCTCACTGTACCTGGCATTATTGCTATGTATGGAAGCGAATCACAGAATTGCAAGGGTTGGAAGGGACCTCAAGAGATCACTGAATCCAACCCCCTGCTAAAGGAGGTACCCTACAATAGGTTGCACAGGTAGGCATCCAGACAGGTCTTCTCCATAGAAGGAGACTCCACAACCTCTCTGGGCAACCTGTTCCAGTGCTCTGTTACCCTTACTATAAAGAAATTCTTACACATGTTTGAATGGAACTTCCGGTGTTCAAGTTTTAGGCCATTGCTCCTTGTCCTACCACTGCACACCACCAAGAAGAGCCTGGCCTCATTCATTTGCCTCCCACTTCCCTTTAGATACTTATTAATCAGATCCCTCCTCAGTCTTCTTTTAACCAGGCTGAATGGATGCAGGTTATTCAGCCTTTCCTCATACAGGAGATGCTCCAGTCCTTCTTGCCCTTTTTGAAGACTGGAGTGACACTGACTGTCCTGCAGTCTTCTGGCACCTCTCCCATTCACCAAGACCTTTCAAAGATGATAGAGAGCACTTCAGCAAACACCTCTGCCAGCTCCCTCAGCACAAGTGGGTACATCGCATTGGGGCCCATGGGTTTGTGGGCATTCATTTTGGCTAGGTGCTCTCTGACCATCTCCTCCTCAACCCCAGGGAAGCCTTCCATTCCCTAGATTTTCTCTCTTACCTCCAGGGTCTGGTATTCCTGAGGGGCAGTCTTTGTAGTAAAGACTGAAGCAAAGAAGGCATTCAGAATCTCCACCTTCTCAGCATCCCCTGTTACCAAGGCACCCATCTCATTTAGTAGGGGACTCACATTTTCCCTCGTTTTCCTTTTACAGTTGGTATATTTTAAAAAATCTTTTTTTGTTATCCTTTACCTCCTTTGCAAGGTTTAATTCCAAGAGGGCCTTAGCCTTCCTCACTGCATCCCTACAGGCCCTGAATAGTTTTCATTGGCAAGAAGAGAACAGCAGGATTAGGAGCAAGAATCTAGGGCACCAAGTCCCTATAGATGAGATGAAACAAGCAGGTTAGTTGCTAACATGCTTCTTCTCTATTTGCCTCAAAAAGCAGGATCAGTACTGTTCCACACATTTTTAAAAGGAAGTAAAATGAGTATGCTGAATTCCACCATTGCAGCACTGTTACAATTAATACATCAGCTCCACCATATCAATCAATCTACCATAAGCAACAGAAAAAATTATCTCTCTAAAGAATACAATTAAGCCTATCAGAATGAATTGTCATCACAGTGGTCAAAGAACTTGTTTAACAGAACAA
The DNA here is from genome assembly GCF_002078875.1 of Numida meleagris. Taxonomy (NCBI): domain Eukaryota; kingdom Metazoa; phylum Chordata; class Aves; order Galliformes; family Numididae; genus Numida; species Numida meleagris. Next base: position 133,418,852 of record NC_034409.1, on the reverse strand, counting down.
AACTCAAATGATAAGGTCTGCTCTTCTCTTAATATGGACACCATGCTCTCACTAGTCCAAAGGAGAACTGTGTCCCTCTGACAGCTTCACTTTGGGTTTATCATTGCAAGCCATATGAACAAGATTAGCTATTCTTGTGTGAAACAATAACTTAACAAATGCTGTGTGTGATATTTAAACTGAAAGCGGATTCCTGAATGGGCTACCTGGATATAACTGCAAGAAGGAGTTTAGAGAAAGCAAACTGACATCTCTGCCTACAGTCTCCAGCTGTCAAGGGATTTGCTTTTGTCTGAATAAGCAAAAACAATTTTTTAACACTTTAAATCAAAAATAAGTCTTCAGCCCAAATTTGTTTCTGAATCCAAGCCAGAGCTTTATAAAGCCCTATTCTAGTATGGCTTTATAAATAAAAGAGCTTTAGAAGTCTTAGAAGCTCTATGCTAAAATAGCTTGGAATGATTTCTTTCAGAACTAAATCTAATTGGATATAACATATACTCTCTGAACATGTTCTCATTTTAAGCAGGTAAGAAAAAAAAACAAACACATGGCCAGCAGCTCAAAGTAAAATGAATATGATTTCTTATGACTGCAAGTGAAATCATAGAATTTAACCTGGTCAATGGTTCCAACAGCTATTAAATATGAATAGTCATTGGAGTCAAGCAGGAAATTCCATATTCTCATTGGTAGAAATCCAGGCATGTGGAGTTTACCTATGTACAGTTTGTGCAAGATAGAATTTAACACATTCTCACTGCTCATCTTTGTATATACCAAACAGATGCAACCATCTCTGAGGAAGGCACCCATCAGTCATCTCTCCCAGTATGGCTCAATACTGATCTTTTGTTTCTATCACATGCACAATCACAGTTTCAGAAGCCTGGTTAAATTCACCTCTGCCTGTTTCTTTTAATATCCATGTCTCCTGCCTTCACCACACTCATTTCCTTCATCATACATCATCTGTACACCAGTATTCTCCCTACACTGGAGTGACCATGTTCAGCAGGGACTTCTCTCTTCAGTGTTACATTTCTTTAGTGCTGCAAAAAGAAATGGAAAGAAAGGAAGAAATAAATAACAGAGATGAATAAAGTTAGACTTTGTTGCTTTATTTCCTCAAGAGTCCAAATTTTTCTCAAGATCTCAGGAAAGAGGTCTTTACTGGCACAGGGATAACACACTCAGTGTACAAAGTCAACAGAGTCAGGTATTTCAGCAAAATATTTTCCCTTAAGATAACAAAGAAACATGAAAATTCCCCTCTTTTCATGTTCATAAATGAAGAAAGGAAAGGCAGACATCTTGTGTGAAATCCTGTATGACTTCTTACAAAATCCAGCTAAAGCCTCAGTTTGCACATAAGGGACCAATTTGGTAAGGTAATGACAGGATGAGAGCACAAGGATAAAAATGGAAATAATAAGAAAAAAATAAGGAAAACACCAGAATCAGCCATGGCACAGGCAAGCATAAGACTTCATCATGCAGAAGGAATCAGGTAATCAGGTCTGTTTCCAGAATTTTTCTCATTTTCCTGTCCCTGAACACAACCAGCCCTCTTCTATCTGCTGGTTTGTGCTGCAAAACTCCTAAGCCAAGACACCAAAATCATGTCCTCCTGGAGCAAAGTGGGGTCTCTTTGCCAGCTTTAAGGACCTTCAGTACAGACTGGAGCTGCTGTGAGACTGCTACATACTTCATGACACTGAAGTGAAGCCATGATCAAAGTCCTTCTTCTCTGATGCAAACGAAGCAAACAAAGCCACAGACAGCTGCCTAGTGTGTGCTGACAGGAGTATCCACATGTCTGCACAAAAGTGTGATTACAGACAGGAGAGAAAAGAAGAAAATAAGTCTAGTACACAGTTCTAGCAGGGAAAGAGCAGTCTAGGTGGAAGTAGAAAGCAGCAGTATGTAGGCACACCTGTATGGAGGCCCTGTCCAAAGGCAACTCCAGTTCAGAAGGATTAAAGCAAGGCTATTAACCTGTGTATGCAGCCACAGGGCTAAAATCTAGACCACCAAGTAATCCAGCACAAGAGGCACCAATGAGCCTCTGGAAAATTTCCATCTATTGTGCAATGTAGTGCTGGCAAGACAACTCAGTCATGCCTGAAAAGAGTTGGTGAGGGAATACAAGTATGCAAGTGTTCTGCATAGAAGAGGAACACAAGACCTGTAGCAGTGTTTCAGAGCTAATCTGAATACATAGAACAGATTATAAGAATTTGCTCTTAAGGTAAGAAAATACAGAGTACTGGCCAGGATTTTCTTCAGCTTCTGTTCCAGTACTGGACAAACCTACATATGACATGTTTCTAAAATGAAATGAAATACTATCATGAGAGCTATAAATAGGGTGTTCTATGAATGTGAAGGCATGAACAAAAGTGCTAACACACAAAATGGAACCAGAACAAGATTCTAAGTGATTAAAAGAGGAAATAAAAACCTCAGACATGAAAAATAAAACAAAGGAGGTTTCAAGTCATAAATAAAATACATTCTTATCAAAAATTTCTTGAAGATGTGCCCCTTTTGAGATACAATTTTTTTTGAGAAAACCCACTTACAAAGGAATTAATGACATCACACTGTTTTGTACAATTGTACAGATGAGTTCTGCAACTGTCAGCTAGCAGTATATTTTTGGCAAAGCAAAACCTTTAAAGAATGAGTTTAATAACATCTGTCACTTCTCTAAAAAGATGGCTTTTCAGTAAATAAAAAGGTAGACATAGTAATACTTATGAAGTGGTAGCAACACAAATTTGACAGCCCTTTATTATGTTGTTGCTGGCAAAATCCATTCAGTCATCCCGCTTTAAAGTGTATTAGAATAAGACATACTGTTTCCTTTCAGATGAAAGATGAACTGATTCTGTTTAACATCTTTTTGTACCCTAATATGAAGCAGGTCATAAGTTTCTTGCACACCTCAGAAGATAGATAAATATGTAATTATATGTTGGTAGCATTCAAAAGTATGATATCTAACAAGGAAAGAGGTACAGATGTGCTTCCAGCAGTAACTGTGCTTAGCTGCTAAGTCCTGGGGAGAGTGTGCTGCAGTTGCCACAGAAGCTCATTTATCAGCTTTCACAGTATTTGAGTGGTTTAGGCATGTAATTCTCCTAAAAACATTTGAAAATCCCAACCTGGTTTTTCAAAGGTCCTGAGTCTTTTGTGGAATACTGTCCCAGAGGTAAGGTTTGGAGTGGCTGTAGTAAAAGTGTCCCAAATTCCAGTGTTGTTTCCATGGCTGCACAACACATTGGTGCAAGGAATGGAGAGGAAACAAGAAAGTAATTTCAAAGCAAAATTGTTTCAAATAATAGAAAGTTGAAGAATAGAAGGATTTTTAAAAAGAAATAGCTGGAAAATGTTTTGGTTTGTTGTTTTCTTTTTGATTCTTTATTGATTAATCTATTGCTAATATTCCCAAGTATTTACGTCCACACATCACTGAGATTAGCCCACTTTTGCTTTTTTAGTATATTTAAGTTTTGCAGTCACTGCAGTTATGTGGTCCAGGTAAAAGAAAGCTTGAAAAAAAATAATATTTATTTGGAGAACAGGTCCTCCTAAAGAGACAATTTATTTACAGGTTGGCTTAACCTTCTTGTGTTGAGCCCTGTGTGTGGCAACAGTCATGCAGCGTCCACAGTTTTCATTGGTAGGATACTGCTTCCATAACTTAAGCCAGCTTAGAATTACAAATTTTTCCCACCACCTTCCTGTCATCTAACTATGAATTATCCTTTCATCGTGCACACTGGCGAATGAAGAAGGCAGAGGAGAACTGAAATAAGGTGGGGATCAGATTACATAAGAAGATATTAGTGGGCTATCACATAATCTCCTGATCTAAAAAATAGGTGTCCAGTCTGAGCTGGCAGTCTAAACACTTCCTGTAGTCAAGAGAGAGAGACTGGCACCTCCAAAGGGCAACATCTAGTTACTTTAGATACTTACCGTAAGACGATTAGAATTGTTGTGATGATTAACAAAGATTAGCTGCCTAAATCCAGCTGAGATGAATTCCTCCTTTCTTCACGTGCTGAAACCACAAAGGCAGCTTTTGTGCTTACATATTGGCTTGCTGGACAGCCTCTCCATGAAGAGTGGAGATTCCCGCCAGGCGCTTGTGCAGTGAGGTAACATTTTGGTGCGAGGCCTTGCAGGCTGAGGAAAGGAAACAACAGGCAGCTTCTATCAGTGCATGGTCTCTGCAGCAACAAATCACTTTGACAAACTAATAACCTATTAAGATGAAAGTTCCTACTTGAAAAGGAGTGCTTTGTGGTGGTGCTTTAGCAAACTGTAAGAAGGGCTATAGATAAATATACAAAGCAAATTTTGCTCAGGCTGCCTGTCAACAGGTTTGATGGGCCTAGTGAGGAGAAGAGGAAGGGCTGCCTGAGATATAATCATTGAATCATTAAGATTGGAAAGACCACTAAGATCAGCTCGTCCAATCACCAACCCACGCCTGAGACCATTCTAGACCATGTCACTCAGTGTGACATCTACTCTTTTCTTAAAAACCTCCACCACCTCCCTGGGCAGCCTGCACCAGTGCCTCACCACTCTTTCTGAGAATAAATTTTTCCTAATATCCAACCTGACCCTCCCCTGGTACAACTTAAGCTCATTACCTCTTGTCCTATCACTGTTGCCTGGGCGAAGAGGCTGAACCCCACCTCACTGCAACCTACTGTCAGGCAGCTTTAAGGAACAAGAAGGTCTCCCCTGAGCATCCTTTTCTCCACACTGAACAACCTCAGTTCTCTCAACTGCTCCACATAAGACTTGTGTCTAGACCCTTCACTGCACTGGACATGCTCCAGGGCCTCGATATCCTTCTTGTAGTGAGGGACCCAGAACTGAACACAGCACTCGAGCTGCAGCTTCACCAGCACTTGAGTCCAGGGGGGTGATCACCTCCCTGCTCCAGCTGGCAACATTATTTCTGATGCAGGCCAGGAGGCCATTGGCCTTCTTGGTCACCTGTGCACACTGCTGGCTCACATTCAGCCAGCTGCCAGCCAACACCCCCAGATCCCTTTCCTCCACATAGCTTTCCAACCACTCTGCCCCAAGCCTGTAGTGATGCATAAGGCTTTTGAAACCAAAATACAGGACTTGGCACTTGGTCATGTTGAAGTTCATACAGTTGGACTCAGCCCACTGATCCGGCCTATAAGGGATAGGATAGGAGAGGGATAGAAATGCTGTGCATCTGATAGATATGATAGACGGATAACTTGGTGAGCTTCTTGTCTCCTTGGGGGAGAGAAAATCCAGATAACACAGTTGATGAGAGGCAGTGACCACGTGGAGCGCTCCCAGCTGCCCTCACCTCAGCACAACTCAGTAAATGCTGATGTTGTCACTTCCAGTTTGTTTGAATCTTGCTCTTCTTCTCAATAAGATTTCCTTTCCTCTTGGGATGGCAACTCCCAAATTTCTGTTTGAAGACCTTTTATAGTGTCAGGGAGCAGCTGCCGGCTGCTCCTCAAAGGAGTAGGACTGAGTGTGAATGGCAAGGCAGTGAGAGAGGTGACTTTGCCAGCAATGAGCCAGGAAGTCAGACACGGGGACACAGGACAGTGTCAGACACCGTACAGTGATCATCCAGCAAAGTCCTCAGTAACAAGGCAGGTCCAGGGTCAAGCCAGGAAGCCAAGCCAGCAGGTCTGGATCAGAAACAAGCTGCCACTGTAGGACAAATAAGCAAAGTCTCAGCTTGAAAGCAGCTCCCAGGAGGAGGGAGAGGCAGGCTCTTGCCTCTGCTTTTCTTCTCAAGAAAACTGAAGTTCACAGTGTAACTTTTCAGAAGAGAAATAGTTTGTTCTTTCTCAAACAAACACACATATGTTCGTGCTCACGCATTCTTTGCAAAGCTCCAAGGCAGGCTTTTCTGCACTTTTGTAGCATGAGAAACTCACAATGGAGACTCACAAAGATAGATAAAGGACTGAACATTATACATGTTTTCCTTACTATCTAGAAATATCTTTGGGCAGTGACACATCAGTAAGAATATACTCAATTTTAAGTACAAATGGTCTTAGCAGCATACATATTTCAAGGATTTATGTAGTCTTAATTCTCAAAACGATTATGCCTAGAGCTCCCAAAACAAATCTCTCTCTTCTGTGTGGGTCCAAAGTACACATGCAGGTGGAACAGGAAGTGAAGGCAGAAAACAAGAAAATGTTTCTTGCTCAGTGTTGTACCATTGCAGTTTGCATCAATGCATGAATGTTTCCATACAGCCTCTAAACAAACAAACAGTAATTAAAGTGTTGTCTTTTTAGGAAGCTCTGAGGCATTAAACAGATTTGGTTGGAAGTGTTTTGTTAGTGCAATTACATTACAAGCTTCCCATCTGTTTTTGCTGAGATGATAATCTTCTACATTTTGAAGAAACTCTTGCTTAAGTAAATGTCTTTTTGTTCCATTATTCGTTTGAGCAGTCTTATTAAAAGCTTCAAAATTTCTTCCTCTCTGAAACACTTGGGTATAAACAGCCTGAAGATTATGGCACAGCTAACAAAATGCATTGACTGAAAATATCTGGTATTTTACCCATTCTGAAGAACATAACTTGCAGCTGGCAAAACTGTCTGAAACAACAACAAAAAAAAACCAACAAAACAACCCACAATCTAATTCAAATCCCACCAACTTTTCCAGACCCACAGTATTCCAGTGACTTTTGACTGCAACACTGGGAGTTTCTCCTCTGCCATTGTTATTAAAAAACTCTTTTGATTTGATTTTATGGAATATTGTAATTATTTCTGATATTTTGGTATAGAGAAGACTTATCAGGAAAAGCAGCTCTTCCTATTACCTATGGAAGGAATGTGCAGGGATGTTAGGAATTAATTAAATTGCAGTTGACTGTAAATATAACTCCAGCAAGATGGTGCTCTAGTATCTAAGGGTGAAGACAACCATGGAAACAAACAGAATTCATCTGATATAGGATCGGTGATTTTGTTTTTCCAGATTGACTCTGGCAGTTCAGGGAACTATGACAGAACAGGCACAGCCATTATAAAGACTGGGACTGATTTTACCAAACATGAAATACGTTCAGTTTCCTAGTTCATAGAATCATAGAATCATAGAATGGCTTGGGTTGAAAAGGACCTCAAAGATCATCGAGTCT
>NC_034409.1:133394635-133409332 GCF_002078875.1 Numida meleagris | reverse complement strand
GCCCGCCTTGCCGCTATCCCAGCAGATATCCGGGTGGTTAAAATCCCCCATCAGGATGAGAGCCCGCGAACGCGACACCTCCTGCAGCTGGAGCAAGAAGGCCTCGTCCACAGGCTCCCCCTGATCAGGTGGCCTGTAACAGACCCCAACCACCAGATCTCCTTTACCGGACCGATCGCTGATCTTAACCCATAAGCTCTCAACCTGGTCATGGCTGTTACTCAGACACAGCTCTTCACAATCTATCCACTTCCTAACGTAGAGGGCAACTCCCCCTCCCTTCCTGCCCTGTCTATCCCTTCTGAAGAGCCTGTAGCCCTCAATCAGAGATTTTCTTTATCCAAGAAAAAGGAGGTTCTCAAAACACTGGATTCAACGGCTAAAAAGATTGATATGCTTATCTGAAGAACTTAATTGCTACTTTACTAGTACTTCTAGGAGTACAAACGTGATGTTCTGTATGCTGAGCTGGTAACAGGGAGGTATAGCTCCACTAGCTTGACCAGACCTACTTATGCTCAAAAGATTTGGATTACTTTATGGTTTTAAAAAATATCGGGTGATGGAACTCTTTATACAGCAAGTCTTACTATAAATAATATGTATGCCAGCAGAGCAAGATCAAATAACAGCCTCTGCTAGCTTAATTATGCAAAATACAGTGCTGGGTACTGTGAGCCAACAGTGAGAATCACGATTATGGAGGTCTTTATATAGGATGATGATGTCGTGCATTGTGAGCCAAGCTTTTCATACACCTTGCTCGTCTCTAAGTATTCTGCTTTGGTTGTGAAAGCTTAACTACTCACATTAACCATTTGTGTTAGTTCATTACTTAATGTTATTACCCTAACAGCCATTCAAAGAAAGAAGTGGCACAGGTGCTTTATTCTGTATTATAATAATCTTACATTCCAGATGTCAGAGTCAATCATTCATGCGTGCTCTGGGTGATTGCAACTGATTGACTCAGGTAGGGATTTTGAAAATGCGCTCAAGAGCTCAGGCAAAAATAGATTTTGATGACATGTTGCTGAGTTATAAGTACTGTTTGCAGCTTTTAGGATGCTATGCAAATACCTTAGAATAATACATATTCAAATTGACCATAAAAACTAAAGAAATATTTAAGTTTTACCTCACAGATAATAAGTAGATTCGTTTGAAAAAGCAAATAAACCAGAAATTATCATTAGGAGAAAGGCACAGTCTTTAACCAGTGTTTAGTCTGGCACCACTAACACAACAGAATTTCCTAAGACTGATTTAAATCACTTCATTGCAGTGTGAATACCTATATGTACCAGATATTTTGGTGGCTGATGTGAAGGCTGGACATCTTGTAAGGAACTAGCACAGGGCTTATATCCCCTGTCCTCGTTGGTACATGCTGCATTAAGAGCATACACTGCTTTTCATCCCCTCTGCACTTTACACTTTAACACACATAATGCAAATTCTGGTACAAGTCTGACATAAATTTTCTGCCTCCAGTCCAGCCACTCTGACCTGCATTCTGTCAGCTGGCAGAAAAGTCTGGGTAGGAAAAAGGCTGTTCCATGAAAACCTTTAGGCTTCGTAGAAAGATATTTTTTGGATTTACATTTTGGAATGTAATAATACAGATTTCCTCCCACGGTTCTCAAAGTAATTTTAGGGTAATAGCATAAGCAGTGAGTTTGCAGGAAGGTGTACAAAAATCTCATAGAATGACTAATGTTGTGAATTACAGCAAGATACCAGAGTATTAACACTCTAGATGGTAAATGAGGTGAAAGAATAAATCTCATAAAGCATAACCACAAATATTTTGTCTCTGGTACTTTAGAAAATGATCTTTTCTCTTGTCTTCTCTCCCTGGACCCTTGTCTAGCTTTAGATACAATACAAAGCTTGCAACATATGACACTGTACAAAGATCACACTAACACTACAGTTCCAGTGAAGGACAAGAATTTAAAAATTACCAAACTATGCCGAATGAATCAAATGGAAAACAAATTAAAACAAATTCTTCCAGATGGGTTCATACATTTCCTTCCTGGCTGATGTTGAGAAATATTGAATTGCAAATTCTGTTTTTACATTTAGATCTGCTTATGGTTTCACAATACATGAAGTGTTTCACAGAATGAAAGGAACATTGCAATTACCTCCCTTAAGAGTTTAAATTTTGCTTTTTAAGTGTGTGTGAAATCAGAACAGGCTCTGAGATGCCTTATTGCATTAAAGGGTTAGGATTTTGCCATCTAGGCCATCTGGTCAGGCCTCTGTTGGCTTTACGCTCCCTGTGGACTTTGGGTTTGGCACCTGACCACCCAGTCTCAGCAAGAGCAGGAGTGAAAGTAAAATGAAATGTACAATTTAAAAAATTGTATGTTTTTTAAGCAGGTAAACTACTATTTGAAGGTCCCTTTAGATGCAAGTTCAATGCTAGTCTTTCGCTGCTGTTTGTACACAAAGATTAATGTTTCTGGAATATTTCTTCCCTCCTGCTCCCCTTAGCAATATAGCACATAATCTGGTGTTAAAACTAGGAAAAATCTTAGATTATGTTTAGGGTGGTTGTCTAAGTAAATAAAGCTTGTGGAATTGTGCTCTATGTTTGGTGCTCCCATTAAGGAATGATTTTGCTCTCTATTAGATAGTAAAACGTCTTCCAGTGGTGAAGAGGAAGCAGGGAAGTGATGAGAAGGAACAAGCTTTAGAAACAGGACTTTGTCAGTTCTTTCACACACAGAATTGCTTGTTCCTCACATATTCATTGGTAGATGGTCTTACTGGACAGCTTTCTTCCTGAATGAGATGACTCTCACACTTGTGCCTTTGAAGAGTTAATTAGAACTACACCATTAAAAAACACCTTTTTGGGAACTGAACAACTAAGGCTGTCTTTGGATCACATCCACCTGCTTCTCTTCCTGAGGTTTTCTACATCTCCAAATCGTCCTGAAGTAGCTATGTTCTCCAGAAATTACAGGCTGAGGTGAAGAAAGATTCAACACACCACAAGCCAAAGCAAGACTATCTAGTCCCTGAAAGTTATCTCTGACCCCTTGGGAAGACCAATTGTGCAATTTCAGGGGAAGTGGCTGTCTGTCAGACTATGTAATCAAAAACTGCCTTGAATGGTTTATGTCCTATGAAAGCTTAAACATCCTGCAAAAGAATTTATCAAACATCACACTGTATCTATGTTCTCCTCTTTTTACACAGCTTGTTTATCCAGTCAGTCTCTTAGCAGCAACACCTTTTTGCAGAGCTTATCACTGATGAGCCATGGTCCTCTGTTCACAGCACAGCTCTGTTCATAGCCACTGTATTGCTGCCAATTGTTGGCAGAAAGACCGCACTCTGGCAGCAAATACTTATTGCACTGTGAGGTGGGATGAAGACATATATCTCTTGCTCATTTGTAGGACAATTATCACTGCCAAAAATGCAGTTACAGCAGTGTTGTCTGTCCAAGAATGTTTTATGTTTTCCTCTTTTGCAATGGCCCCTCTGAGTGTCTGCAGAGACACCGAACTACACCCCCTAAAAACGGCTCAAAAAACCTTCTCATTCTTCTGCTCTACAAGCACTCTACCTCAAATATATATATATATATATTACTGATGAAACAAACTTACTGTATTCCAGTTAGAAACAATGTTGTATAGCCTTCCTGTCAATGTCAGAACAATCTGCCAGCTTCCAGTTGTATCACAGTTCTTCTTAACGCTTGCAAACCCCAAAGAACCCTCACTCATAAAAATGGAAAATACCTAGTCCTTCTTCAGAGTATCAGCCCCAGGCAGCGATTCCACGTCATAAAGTAGGAGGCAAAGAGAGATGAGTAGGACAGCATCAATATGGGAAAAATCATGCACCTACAAAGAAGTAATAAATAATACTCCCATCTTTATGATAAATTTAACTTAGTTCCTTGCCCACTCCAGTGAAAGGAAACATCCTTTTGATGAATTACCACTTGCATCTATTCTCTGCCTTTTTAACTTGGGTGCCATTAGTTTTCATAGAGGATGATAGTCCTGGAAGGTACTCAGATAAAGCTATTTCCACCTCCAAAGTGCTGGATGGGCCTGCACCATTTCTCTCTAGTGTTTATCAATTCAGCTTGCATGTTACCAGGATGAAAAAGCCTACTTGCTGCCCTTTGTTCACCTCTTTGAGCAATGCTTTTCCTTGTAAAGGAGGAGAAGGAAAACTTCCACAAGCCATCTCCAGCGTGAACTGACTTTTCCACCAGGAGAAAGGGGCAGAGAGCTCTTTCCCTGCTCAGCAGTTGCAAAAAGTGGCAGCAGCCAGCTCAGCACCATGCTGCCCTTCTTTGCCTTTCCCAGTGGCCCAGCCCCATAGCTGCATTCCTTTGGTGCCACAGCCATGCTCCTAGCTGCTACCATCACCCAGCCCAGGCTCCCTGCCCATGCATGGAACAAAACCACTGGGACTCCAAGATCCAAGTATCACAGAGAACTACACATCTATTAAAGTGCACTGCAGTATGGTGAATACACAGATTTCCTATTGACTGATTCAGTCAGTTTAAGAGATAGAAGCTATTAATTTTAAGTGAGCGGTCCATTAATTTTTTGTTATCCCAGCTCTGTTAAATGAAATGTGGATGCTAATATTTGCTAATGAATACACATTGAAAAATTACCCTCAGCAGGATTTAGCAAGTCCCGCAATCTCTGTTAAATTCTAGTTACTAGATAAATATAATATTTATTGTTCAAGATGTGGAGTAGCAGGAGGTTTGTATATGGGTATGTGAATGTTTTTTACATGCACATAAGCAAATAAAATATGCAAATAAACCACATTGTCCAATTTAGTCACTGAAATGGATTTGCCTTTTTTCAAACAATGAGAATTGATCAGATTAGGATACAAGTAACAATTAACAATAGTAAGAGTTTAAAATAATCACTACGCCTTCTGCAAATCTTGAAAACACTGATGTCAAACTGAGCATTTCATTGTTTTCAATTAGAACCGGCTCCAACCCACCAGTTCCTGGCACTCCAAGGAGATTAGCAGTCATATGCATAAAAAAAAAAGAAGAAGAAAAAATAGATTAAGACTTAGATTTAGATTAATGCAAGGAACAAAGCTGCACACCCAAGGGGCAAACTGGAAAATTTACAGATGACATCATGAAAATAGAATGCAAAATGTGGCAACATTCTGCTTTTCATTAAATAATGCAAAAAATGCTGTGCTAACCAACTTATTAGCATCTGTTTTTTTTTCCTGAAGTGTTTTTCCCATTCAAACTATACATTTATGGGTTTTTTTAAGCTACTACTTCAAATGTATTCGATTACATGATTGCATAAGTAACACACATAGTAATGGAGTTGGCATTAAAGGGAAAATCATATTCAGAACAAAAGTTTTAATTAGATTTAAATATAGAAACATAGTGCACACTAGCTATTTCAAAAGGATTTTGAATTATCAAAAGTTAATTGTCAGCATAACACTGGTGTGATCAAAGGGAATACATACGTCACACTGTACTTGGATCAGCAATAAGCCACCAAGTAAATAATAAATTATTGCATTCACTCTATACCAGCCTGGTTATTGAAAGTAGGTTCTTAAAATGCTATCTAAATTGAAATTATCTGTTTCTACATAATCTTGTCTGGATGACTGAAATACTAATTATCTCAACAAGCTATCAGTGCAGGTGGTGGTACACTGATTGAGCCAAGCACTTAGGTAGAGAAATCTCATGGGGTTTAAGTTCCTTCTGAAGTATTTTGCTCACGTTACATGAGGACAAGTTACTCAATCTGTTGCAGAGCTGATCCACCAAACTTTTGACAATGTTTAATTGGATATGAATGCTGTATTTCTGATCTCAACTATTTTTCTCAAAGAAATCCTGGAATTATCCATGATGCTGCTGAGATGACAGAAAAAATAAAATGTAGATAACATCACACACACATATGTTTCACATATATATAATTATCATACATATCAAATATAATATAACATATATTATATATACGTATATATCAAATATATATATATAATTATCATGACTGTTATTTCTCTCTTCCTTTTCTGTCTTAGTAAATAGCTTTTATCTCAACCTACAAGTTCAACTTTTTTTTTTCCCCTTTCTCTCCCCCATCCCACTGGCAGGAGGGGGAGTGAGTGGGCACTCTAAAGCAAACATCCTAAATGAGGGCATGCAATGGTAGTTACATAGCTGCCACCACGGTAACAAAAGGATTGTTCTAGAAACTTCTGTATTACGGTTGATGTAAAATATTGACCCTCATCTTTATGAAGGTGAGCATTTTTCCCCTTCTTGGTATTGGTAGAATTGCTTAAACATTAAAGGTAGTCCTTCAAGTTCCACTTCCTGCAAACAGAGGGAAAGAGGCACTTGCAGAGGTCTGTGTGAGGGGGGAGATATCATTAACTGGATACCACTGTCTTGCTCCCAGGACTACAAGGGAAAAGAAAAAAGACATTTCATGCGTGAATTGCTGAAGTTAGATGAGAAGAAAACCACATTGCAAGTCTAACTTGGGCTGTGCAGTGATTTTTCTTCACACAGAGCAAGGGCCCTTTTTTTTAGGTTTTGTTTGTTTATTTTTTGTGCATTCCAACCCAGCAGCAAGGAAGAGTTGTCTTCTGCCTTCAGCACATTTATAAATTCCTGGAACAGAGAGGCCCCAGCATGTCTGAAAATACCGATACTTGCTACTGCTGCAGGAGCAATCTAAACCTGGCAAATAAGTTTGGCAATATCAGGGGTACTCTGTATGTCATTGGGCTGTATCAGTATCTGAATCCACTGTGGCTGGTATTACTATATAAATACTATATACAAAGCTGGAACTTTTGCATGTTTACAAAATACAAAAGCTCCAGAGCATCTGTGTGAAAAACAGTCACAGTAAATCAAAAAGTAGCCACACAGCATATAGTTTAAAAAAAAATTAAAAATGGCATCCACTGCTAAATGGAGCCAATCTCTCCCTGTTGGAAGAAAAATAGGAGGAGGAACACCTCTTCCCTGAAAGGACTTTATGTATGTAGTTTTAAAGACATGGGGGAAAGGATAGAAGGGTTCCCCTAGAGAGACACTGAAGACTGAAAAAGGAGTAGAAGAGCCATTTGTGAGGAAACACTGGCTTAGAAGGCTGGAGCTGGAGCTGATAACCCCTTGGAGCTTGGACATATGCAGGACAGCGAGGGCACCTGGAGGGGTCCTGGCTGATGAGAAGCAGATGCCTGAGAGTGGACGCATGCAGGCTGAACAGGTGTAATCCCTCTCCCAACTATCCTTCCACATCCCACATTTTGCATTTGTCTTCTCGTAATTAGCCCAGCCCTCCCTTGAACTCATGTAGACTTTTAACACCTAAGGCCACTGAGAATATAAAAAGAATACTGTGGGAAAGAGATGGAAGTAAAAGCGGTACAATAGGCTTGAAAACAAAATTTTTACCCAAGATGTAGCCATGCATGAGTGATATATAAACAAAAACCAGTCAGAGCACAGATGAAGGGTTGTTGTAGTTTTACTTCAAGCATATTAACTTCTAATAACATACCAAATTATGCCTTTTTTATGCTTTTTGCATTACTGTAACATGCACAGTGTTGAGCCCAGTGACTAATCTGCTGAGAGTCCCTTCTAATAATGTTCCCAAAGAACACTGCAAAATGTTTTAGAAATGTAGGACGAGGGAAGAAGGTAATCTATAAGCAAACAGCTTCCCCATCTTCATGCCACTCCACTTAACAGGAGGATGGGCATTCCAAAGATACAAAGGTGACAGGGAAAACCTTCCAGAAAGGATAAATGAGACACAATAAATTATGTTTAGACAGCATATATACACTGGAAACTGGAGAACTTGTAGAGGCCGCTTGTTTTTTTCCCAATAATTAATCGGAAAAAATACAGGATATTATGGCAAGGGGGTGGTGTATATAATAAGGGGAAAAGAAAGGGGGAAATAAAGAGGTGCTTAAGGGATGGAAATGAAAGGAAATTAAAATACATCATAGAAAGTGAAGAATCAGAGGCAACATCAATTTTAGCAAGTACGTGGTGTAAGAAAAGCAGCTCATCAGGGAAGCAATTAGTGCTTGCCTGATGGAGCTATAGGAGACAGTGCAGGGCTCTTATCTCAGATCAGACTTCAGCTGCTCCCCTGGCTGCAGACCAAAATTTCCCAAAGGTCCATGATGAGTTTAGACCCTGTATCAAGCCCTGTTAGGGGTTGCAGTGCACTTGATGCACAGCAGGAGCTCAGCTTCTGATTTTATATTCTTCAGAGGGATGTTAGCATTGCACACAGCCAGCAGCTCCAGAGTCCAAATCAGTAAGTGCACAGCTGACGACAGCTGGAGGAATTCCCTCCACAGCCTCAGCTCTGTACCAATGCAAAGTCCTGTGTAGATGCAGCCATAGATCCCTATAATACACTTTGGCAAATGTCAAGTAATGTCTTGTAAAATCTGCTTGTCTTTTAATTAGGAGAATTAGTATGGAACCATAAAAAATTTGGAGATTGAAACATAACCTTTTGATGTGAACACTGGTCATCTTTGTGATTGGCAGGAATGTAGAATATTCATCTGAGAGTGAGGAGCTTCTGAGAGGAGGAAGGGACTGTGGAGGTAAATCTCACTACTACTTTCATCTGAAGATAACAATTAATACGACTTTATGATTTCACACTGATTTCTAGACAGACATCAAAATTTATGTAAGTCACATTGAATAAAAACTTGCCAACAAGTTACTTCAAAAGTAGAATAAATAAAATCTGTGAAGAGTTGCATAATTTTTTAGTCATTTTTCTCCTGGTTGAAAAGACTGAGTTGTTATACCCTGTGCATGTCATCAGTACTGTCTGTTGCACCAGAAAATAACTAAATCCCTTTTCAGCCCGGTGAGAGTTTTTCCAGGCTGAACTTCCTCTCTTCACAAAATATTCTCAGCTTGGAAAAAGTTGTGGTCTATTCTTCCTATTAATGACCACAAAACAGAGTTTTGCTTCTCTTCTCCCAGGAAACTCCTAGAGAGCTGTTGCGCATAATTAAGATAATGAATTAATAAAACAAAAGAAGCCCTCGAGTTCTAAGTAGAACTGGCAGCATTTCAGTCTCCCTGCTGGAGACAGCATCACGAAATCCAATTTCTGTGCTTCCTTTTCTTTCCATATGAGCTCAGGTTCAAAGTGTATTATCAGACTTCAGGAGTCACATTGCCCTTTGTATTCAACTTATGACTTCTGAGCTCTTTTAAATCGTATAAAAAAAATATCAATTAATTGCGGTCTTCACCAGTCTATAGAACTGCTCTAAAGCAAGGATTCAGACACACACATATCTAGTTTCATAACCTCTCTTTAATTTGAATAATTAGTTCCACATAATTATAGTTTAAAATACATAATCAAAATTTCGTTACCACTATCTGCAAAGCTTCAGAATAAAAGTGCTAAGTAGCAGATAAGAACGCTGCCTGGGAAAGATGCATCAGCAAGTGGAATTTGTTGCTTTCTGTTTCCTCTCTGATTCAGCACAGCCAAATATGCTGAGAAACGGACACCAAATCAAACAAGGACAAGGTGGAAAGTGGAAAGTAATGACTAAGCAGCAAATAATATTTTTTTTCTTATCATCTGAAAAATTAGGGTCTATCAATTTTTCAGGCTTATTTTGTTTAACATGTTCTCCAGCTATCTACCAGTGAACAGAAGATAACCTTTCAGTTCAACTAATAACATAAACACCGCTTACCCTCACAGTCTTCCATTACAAAAATCAAACCAGTGAGCATAGAGGCAGGTAACAAATTATCTTTGGAAACATCAGAAAGATGCTAATCATCACAGATACTTCTCATTGACAACAAAGAACTGTATGAAAATGTTGAAAATAAAATTCAAAAGTTTTCAAAGTTATGAACAGCAGAAAATCTCAATTATTTTTTCTGGTTTAAAAAAAAAAAAGAGGGTTTTTATGGTTTGCTTTGTTTTGATAATTTTTTTAAGAAATTAAATATTTCAGCAATCAGAAGGGTCTTATTTAAGGAAATATAAAGTTTCATGAGAATTCACTCTCAAGTGTCATTTTTCTTGTATCAGAGTCCCAAGCATGAGTGTTTTCCAATAGGCATTTCATGTGGGTACTTCCAGTACATACTCAGGTGAGTAATCAAGACCATAAAACACAGCTGGGACTTTACCGGAATCAAGAAGCCTCAAGTATACAGGAAAACCTGGCACTGAGAATGCAAACAAGAGTTTTTGTGGTGCCTCTGAGGTAATCTTTTTTTCTTTGTATATACTTCTTTTATTTCTGAATTCTTGTCTGATTCCTCTGTGGGTTTTAAAAGAAAACCTACCACCCAACCAAAACCACACTAATGAAATTACTGGCTTAAAATAATAGAAAAAATAGGTTTGTCAAGAAATCATTCAATTTACAATATCAGGTAGACAAGCACCACACCCAAATAATTTCATTTTTTAGTTTCCAGTGGCGTAGTTTCACATTGGAGCTCAAAGAGACACAGTAAATCCTGAAGTAAACAGAATACAGTGTGGATATTCTACAGAACACTTGCCATTTTACTTGACAAATATTCTTTATCTTCTCTTGTGAGGACAGGATCTTAAATCCTAGTATATTCCAGAAGCCAAATGCTACAAGACCTGCTATTTGTTGACATGTATACTACATTTAGAATCATAGAATCATAGAATTAGTTAGGTTGGAAAAGACCTACAAGATCACCTAGTCCAACCATCCACCTACCACCAATAACCCCACTAAACCATGTCTCTCAACACTATATCTAAATGCTTCTTGAACACCTCCAGGGACAGTGACTCAACCACCTCCCTGGGCAGCCCGTTCCAGCATCTGACCACTCTTTCAGAAAAGTAGTATTTCCTAATGTCCAGCCTAAATTTCTTGTGAGTTGTTGCAAAAAAAAAAAAAAAAAAAAATGACATTTGCTGTGGGAAGCGCCTCATGGTGGAGGAGAGAATGTGGATAATCTGTAAAAGAATGTGTCTATTCAACCTTTGAGTGTTATCCTCTCCATCAGTTTTTACTGACCTTGTCCATTCACTCATGCTAAAGTATGAAGATATCACATTCATAAATAATTTATGTGCATCCCCTCATTCTGAAAGACACGGCCTACTCAAGAGCTTTCATCTGTAAGTCTTTCTCCAGAATATACTGTCTGGTCAAAGTAAATAAATAAGAGATCATTGCCAAGCTGCAATTATACGTAACTGTTGCCTATGTTCTGAATGTATTGAAGAGAGAGCTGAGGTGAGCTTTCAGAGAGGAGTCATGGTATGCTACAGATGACCTCCAGAGATTCCTTCCAAAATCAAACATTTTGTGATATTTACAGATGATAGAAAAAAAAAAAGCAAACGTGCTTGCTTGAAAATATCTTTAGGCAGGAAAAGTCTTACTGTGAAGCATATAGCCTGGGGTATATGAATGGTCACTAAGAGAGTTCACTCTCCTGTCTAGCAAAACACAGATACATGCACATAATCACCACCAAACACGAAAATCTCTCAGGATCAAAATATTACGGATTTTTCTTTCTTTAACTGTGGAACAGCCTCACACTGAGGAGAACACAAAATATAACAGCAGCAATTACCTATTCAGAGTTCAGTAATACTC
Source organism: Numida meleagris (assembly GCF_002078875.1). Lineage (NCBI taxonomy): Eukaryota > Metazoa > Chordata > Aves > Galliformes > Numididae > Numida > Numida meleagris. The sequence continues at coordinate 133,397,623 of NC_034409.1, read as the reverse complement.
TCAGAGACATGTGAGCTCTGGAACAACCAGGCTCTGAGCAACCTGATCTAGCTGCAGGTGTCCCTGTTCACTGTAGGGACAAATTGTACTAGGTGACCTTTAAAGGTCTATTTCAACTCAAATGATTCTATGATTCCATGATACTATGGTTCTCTTTTATGATTGAGCTCCAAAACAACTTGTAGGGAAGGCTGTGCACACTCCAACAGGTCCTGTACTGAGGACTCCACATCTGGACGCAGTACTCCAGGTGAGGCCTTACCAGCACAGAGTAGAGGGGCAGGATCACCTCCCTCTCCCTGCTGGCCACGCTTCTTTTGTTGCAGCCCAGGATACACTTGGCTTTCTGGACTGACCAGAATACCACTTGGCATAATTCCTGGAGAGGAGGGTTAAATTACGGTGAGCATGGTTAATGATCCAAGAGTCTTGTTAGGAAAGAAGTTTTAAAAATATGAGTTTTTAAAAAGAAATGTTTTCAGGTCTTGTTTTCCCTTATAATCTCAATGGAGAGTTGGAAAAATGGCAGGAATGTTATATGGTGCATAACCTAGAAACAGACTGATCAAGTAAAGCAAATGAGATCATTCCTCATATTGTTTGAAACACTTCAGTTTTGCAATCTGTTGATGTTTGATCAGTGTTAGTTTACATTCATTTAATTAAACTATCCATCAAAAATATAATTGATGTGAATCATTCAACACTTCTGCTATTTTAACTAAACGCTGAATAAATCTTTCAGCAAAACTACAGGAGACAAGATTTCTGTTCCTGATATTTCTAACATTACAAAGTGAATCAAGAAGAAAGTTTAGGAAGTGCACTTCATTCTCTTGTGGTTTTGTTGTTGCTGTTTGTTCTTCTTTATTGAGAACTGCTGAACATTCTCCTTTGCACATCACCTGTAATGAAATAGTATGTACATTGAATCATCGAATCATTAAAGCTGAAGAAGACCACTACAATCATCTAGTTCCATCTACCCAACACCACCATGCCCACTAAAGCATGTCCCCCTGTGCCACACCTCTATCCCTCCCAACCACCTCCAGGGATAATGACTGCACCACCTCCCTGTTCCAGTAGTTCAGCCCTCAGCATCCTCATGTGCCAAACTCTTTGCTCTTGACCTGGTGGAAATGAGCATTTCCATGAGATCCTTCTACCTTTCTGGCTCACTGATCCAAAAGCCAGCTGAATCTGGATTGAGAGGAGAGCACTATCTTATTTTATCTCTCTAGAGCCACATGGGATTGGCACCACAAGCCAATGCTGTTTATTAACCTTTCCAAAACAATTGATACATCTATTCTTTTCAGCCATTTGATGAAAATGTTCTACTAAATATAGTTAAAACCATTTCAAAAATTACTTATTTCTCTTAATTTTTAACACCATTCAATTCTGTGACACAGAATAAACATGAAAAAAGGAAATAACAGGTGTTATGTCCAAGAATCATGCTTATAGGTTTGCCACCTGTAAATACTCTGCAAAGTGCCTCCACAAGTCATGACATTAGAGTTTACAAACCAGAAGAAATGATTATTTTTGCTGTTGTACAGTACATGATGTGGATACAACTCACTAATTCTCACTTCAGAGTAGCTCAGGAGAATAGCTAATTATTAAAGAATCTAACAGGGGAATCTTCATTAATAATCTCTAGAACAAAATAAAAAACTTTTCTGTGTCAGAGGTCTCTGGTCTAGGAAGCAAGACCTCTTTTTCTGTATTGTTCTGAAAGACAAGCAAGTTTCACTTAAGTTCTCAATGTAAGAAATACATAGCAAATTAAGCCAAAAAGGATGCAGAGCCACCTTCCAAGGCCTCTACTTTTTTGGTGTTTGGCAGCTCCTTCAGCAAGCCAAGGGAAAGGAGATAAAAGAACTAAGTCAGAACTGGGACACAGAAAACCTTCTTAATCCACCCAGATGAGTGCTATAAGGCATGTGGGAGAGGTCAGGCTTTGAATATGTGGGCCTTCTTTTTACTGCTAGCAATCAGTTTACTTTGAATGAACATGCAGGAAAACTAGATGTTGGTACTGGTAGTCTTCCTGTTCAAACCCGTATATTACCAGGCTTGTACTTCCTTGCTGAATTTCTCCTGCATTCTGGATTTTTCATGTATTTCAGTCCCATCTCTACGACATCAACAGAAGAACACATCGTCAGGAACTGACACCAGTCTCGTGCTAAGCTGTGGGATAGTACCAGTAAAGCATATCAAGAAGGCAAATATACTCACAATGACTTGTTTATGTTTAACAGCCAAAAAAGGAGGGACAGGGAAGCCAGCTAACTGCACAACAATGCACTTGCTGCTTGGCAGACTGCATTCCTTAACAGCATCCTTATTAAGTTCTTGCTGCCAAATGCTGTTTGCTTTAGCTGTCAGAACTGTCTGCATTAATAATGAGTAACTGCATGGAAGCTACTTACATCAAGCATTGTTTTCACATCACTACCACAGACACTACTTCAGGGCAGATGAGAGAGCACCTTGTGAATGTGTTTACTGAGCAATCCTTTTTAAAGCACTTAGGATAGGACAACATTTCTATGGGCACAAGTCCCATTGGTCTGATCTGCAGCATCTCTGGGATGAAGACCTCTAGACCTAACACACTCTGCATCTGAGTTGCCTGATATCATATTTGCTCTATGTGCAATTGAGTTAGCTCCGTTGTGAAGGCAGACTATTAGCAGTACTTACGAGAGCAGTGAGCTGAGGTACTCAGGGGAGACCCTCCAGACAAATGTAAACTCACTGCCCTCACATAATATGGTCGCAGGGGGAGAAGCCTCTTGGTAAATGAGGAAGGCTTGCATCACAAAAGTGTTTCTGGGAAGCCTTGTACAATCTTGCAAAAACAACATTGTTACCAGAAGAAACAAAACAAAGGAAAATGTCTCTTCTGCACACTGCAATTTCTTTCTCTCTCTTTTTGTCTCAGATGTATTGCTGCTTTTATTTCCCCCC
>NC_034409.1:133291948-133394617 GCF_002078875.1 Numida meleagris | reverse complement strand
CGCCACGTCAATACCAGCTCTGCATGCAGAACATATGAGGAATACATAATTCAGAGAATGTTTAATAGGGGAATTTCTATCATGGAGCTGATTTACTTGCAGTTTGGTACTGTGACCATTTGGTCTGTGTGAGTTCTGGCTATTGCTGGGATGTTGCTATCATTAAAATTCAGTGTGAAGGACTTCTTGTGGAAGCGTAACTCAGTAACTGTTGGTGGATCACTAATATGTCTTTTCCAGATAAGGTCAGAAACAGATTTAGTGCTGGGCAGCTAAATTGCTTTTGAGAATGGCAATCTCAGCTTTTAAGCAAGAACACTACATAGGATGTATTAAAGTCCATCTCAGCTGAAACAAGGTATTACCAAGATACAGGTTTAAAAAGTGGAAGAACCATGTAGTGGTAGGGAGAATTAAAAGTGAGAAAAGCTCTATGATAAGCCTACAAAACTCCAAAAGGAGAAAATGTCAGTTCCAACAGGCTGGTCAAGGTCACACAGAGTTGTGCAAAAAGGCAGAAAAGAGCTTTGCTGGCTGTAGCAAAGCACTGACTTATCCCCAGCTATGTAATCCACACTTGGGCCCCTCTGGCCCATTGTCTCCAGTGTGAGACATGTCACTTAGTTGTATTCATGCAGTGTAAGGACAACAATGGCTGAAAACTGTTTTGAGAGACATGGACAAAAAGAAGAGATTCTGCATATAACTCCAAGTATTTCTGCATGTTTTGTGTAGGAATTGAGGCAAAATCGTAAGGTAGTTCAGGTGAGGGACAAAGCAAGATACTCAGCTTAAAAGGAACTCTGGAAGGAATGGGGACCTCTAGCCAAAGCATATTCCAGCTCTTGCATCAGAAGAGTTCTGCTCACCTTGAATGCACCTGGACCTAAGTCCAGGCAGGCATACTCCCAGGAGGGGAGAAGGGATGTGCTGGCATCCTCTGGACTCCTGACATCAGCATTCAGTGGGGGCTCTTCAAAATGGTGATGAACTCTTGGAAGAAATGAGAAGAGAGTTGTACTTATAAGTGGAATCACGCATTTTCAAGAAGAATGTAATATGCTTTAAGAGCAATTATGATTCTCAGTGTTGTTCTTGCTCTATGGTCACAAAAAGCATGTAGCTGCAGGGATTCTCGTGAACCACACAGGATATTCCATCTAAGAAAAATACAAAAGTAAATTGTTATATGGTGGTTGTGATTAAAAGTGAATAGAGATTGTTACTCTTTAGGTGACATCTGTACTATTTGTCAGTGACAGATGGAAAGAATGCTCATTTATACAATCAAAACCAGACAAGTCTTTATTCTGAAAGCTGAAACCAAACGGAGTTCTTGTCAATGAAAAACTTTGAATCTGCATGTGAGCTAAAGCTAGTTAACTAGCTAGCTACACTTTGTGGAAATAGAGAATAATAGTTAAACCATCAAATTAATTCAGGTGTAAAAATTACTAAGAGTAGTAACAGCCTTGTTATAAAGTCCATGTAAAATTTCTAGCAATGTATAGTCATTCCTCCAGACTCACAGAGACCACCTTCAGCATTTCAATCATGTATTACAGAATTTGCTAGCTGCTGTGCAGCCACTCCAATCTGCAACACCAGGGTACTTTTGGTTGCTCCACTGTTTTCCTCTTTTTCATGAAACAAGAGGGAAGATAGTTTTGATCTCATCCCATGAAAATAATTGATGCAACAGAGGGAAGGGACAGGCAGAATGAAGGATGTTCAGAAGAGAACCGGTTTCTCTGGGAACCAGACAGGCATTGTGAGCTAAAGGACTTAATCACCCAAAAACTGAAGCCTAGGCAGTCTAACACTTAGATGTCTGACCCCAAAGTTGAACATACACTCCTGCGCCGTGAGTTCTTTACATAATTTATGAGGAGAAGGAGCTAGCTCAGGGTGAAATGCATCAGCACAATGAACTATAAGGTGTTTTCTGTGGCCCTGGCATTAAGTCATCTTCCCAGTAGGCTCAGGGCTTTCTATGTGTCTCCCCATATCACACTCATTTGATGTAATTTTTCAATTTGTTAGGTTCCATTTAATCCAGCAACTCAGTTATAGCTAAAGTGGTGTCACAAAGAATGTAAAACAGTTTTGATAAGTACATACGAATCGAAGGGATAGCTGTTAGTAAATAGGATACAAATAGCATTCAGAAAATGCATTTTTCAGTGGAAAGCACGGTATATCAGGAGTTTCTGGAATTATTACTTGGGTTTTATAACTTTCATTTTAAAAAACAGGAGAAAATCCGCAAAAGTGATTCAGTTTTCACTAGAACAGCAAGAGAAGACTCAGCTTCAGCATTCATGAACTCTATGGTCTTAAACCCCAGTCCAGAGTAGAGTTCAGGACCTATACCAGTTCATCTAACCATTAAACACGTGGCTTAACACTGCATTTATAACAAATCACTCTTCGTGTGTCACTCTTTTGAAATTTACTTTCTTTACTTTCCTTGCTTTTAACTTGTACCTCAAGGAATTCACCTGATTTCTTGTATGAGGCTCTTCACTGACTTGGCACTGACCCACACTAATAAAAGGCATGTCTTGTATGTGTGGTTCCCATTAAATTCACAGAGAGTAGACAGACAATTAAGAAGTATATTCTGGAAGAATATCAATGTATTAAATATTGATATGTCTGATTCTGAATAGCTACACCTTAGCTACTATCTTTTCTCTCTCTGAGTTAGCTTTCTTCTGGAAGACTGGAGGGAGACAGTGCTAACCAATTAAAAAATGATTTCTATATCTAAATCAAGCAGTGAGTAGGCAGATTGTAAATAGACCTTTCTTAATTTTATCAGATTAAAGTAGAATTATATCAACTATTTGATTCCTTCTCCTTATGGAAGAATTTTTAAATAACATTTTTCTTACTCTTATTTGGAAAACCTAACAGACAGATAATAATCACCCTATTTTAATCTCAAATTTTTTGCCAGAGGAAGCTGAGCTATTGCAATCTAGTAGTGATCAACACCTCATCAAGCTCAAGAAGCAATTAAACCACTGAAGCTTAAAAAAAAACTCAGGCAGGAAAACTTTCTTAGTGACGTGCATTAATTATTCCAAAGGCTTTTAGTCACCTCGAAATCGTCTGAACTGTAAAATGGGAAGAACTTTCATGCTATGGTATGGTAGCACATTAAAGGGATTCAAAAATTTCCCTAACTGCCTGTCTTCTAGTGAAGGATTTCAAAGAATACACCTGAGCAGGTATTTCAATGGGTAAAATTCTGCCCAGTTTACTATACTCAGAGATTTACTTTTCCATGCTGTCCAGGATTACAAAAAGGAAAGGTGCTTCAGGAAGGAAGTGTCTGTGAATTTGCTGGAAGACTAACTTTTGAAAAGCTGGGGAATAAAGTGAAAGCCATTAAAAAATAAATATCATCTAAAGCAGAAACAACACCCCTGGACAGGCTCAGGAGTAACAGTAGAAATTTGCACACGCAGTCATTGAAAACACAAATGAGACAGTATAAAGGACCATTATACCAAAATACATCTCCTAGCATCCTCTCTGCTCTGCCTGCTTTTTCCTATTTAACTAATGAATATCCATGGCTTGCTGAGCTTCCAGGCCAAATGGGACAATAAATGGGAAAGAAGCATTTACAGGAACAGTGAGCTGTTTCACACAGGCGTACAGAAAGCCTTACTCCCTCTAGTCTGATGTTGTAGACATGCCCCCACTGCATGTCTGTGTGTGAGTGTGGATATGGAACCATGATGCCAATGCTATGAATGCTATCAATATCACACACCTTTCCAGTGCCTTTCTCCCCACCCTTGTATGCACACCAGCTCTGTATCTTACAAAAAGAGCCCTGCTTTTTTCCCCATCTTTGTCAAACATCTTATCCTCACTATATGTGGGGAAGATGAAAGTTTTTGCCAGGTGCCAAACACAGATCTCTGGACTATTGGCCTTCCCTGCTGCTTGACTGTGGCATGCCCAGGATCTGCACTCAGCAACCCTAAGCTGCAGTTGTGTGCACTTGAATCCCTTCCAGTCATGAGCAGTGGCAGTGGGGTGTGCTAGATGGCAAGTGAGAGCTGGGAAATAAATACAAAGATTTTTGTGCTGTTGTATCAGTTATTGCTTGCTAACAGTGATATTATGTGTGGCCTGAGACCAAAACAGTGAGGACAGTCAGTAATTTGGTATTAGGGAGTCCTTCAGCTCCCAGTGAAGGACATCGGGACTATAGACAGTAGCTTAACTAATTGCAGGATGCAAGATAGACTGCAGCTACTGCTAAATATGTGAGATTTCTTTGTTCCTGCTGGTGAACTGTAATTACATCCCAAAGTAGACGATAATGTTGAAGGGTATCATTTTAAAATCCTTAACAGCTGGGTTTTTAATACGGTTTTTATTTGCATTTGTTTGTATTTCTATTTAGGGACCACAGAGAGTACCAAAGCCCTTAAACATGTAAGTATAAGCCTTTACTGAAGCTGGAGGAACATGAAGGGTTCTACCTGCAAGAGCACTATGAGTTTTACAGTCAACCCAACTCTAAAGATTGAAATTAATGACACAGGCAGTGAGGAATTTCTTGTTTGAATGACTGTAGAAGAACATCCTAATCTCTAATCTCTAGACAGAACTTGCTGATGCAGTCTTTCAGTATGGTCATTTTCTTTAAAAAAAAAACCTAAATTTGGAAACAATGCATTTCAAATACATTTTCTTACTATAGAACCATACAGAGAGCAACTGAATGGCCTGACAGATGGAGTATAAAACCGGTTTTACTTGTACTTGCTCTCTGCTTGGCTAGGTTTAGCAAATGAAGGCTTCATGAGATGCATGAGTAATATAAGTCTACAGCCAGGTTCATTTTAGGTAAGAAGGGGGGGCCTGAGCCAGTGCACACTACCAAAGCGCTGTTCATGTGGATAACACCCTTCCTTCTCTCCTCATACAAACTACCTCCTCCTTTTGTAAATGCCAGCTAATGGGATAAAAAGGGCTCAGAACCCTACTGTAGATCTTCATTGTCCAGCATCGTTCTCAATATTTAGAGGAAAAATATGGAGACTTAAAACTTCTGCTTTAAAATATTTAGACATAGATTTTTAATTTTAACGGAGTGCTTTCTTTTCATTTCCCCTTCCCGTATTACTCTTTACCTTCTGTAGATTTCTCTGCTTCTGGGGCTTCACTCATTTCTCCTGGTTAGCCAGTACCGAGGGCTTTACTCTCAAGTATTGTGGCAACAGTTAATAACTCCAGAAACAGAGGAGCTAATGAAGTCTAGTTGCAAAGGAATCTGTGTCTTGTAGTTGGGTTGTTTCACATCTAATAAATTCTGAGCTCTGATTGAAGTTCTCACAGTCAGTGTTCACATATCTTTCTCCAGCTTGGGTTCCTTGCTGCTTAGTTAGACTTGATAGATAATCTCTATCTTTTCTATCCAGCTACCATCAATATACGCATAATGAATGTAACACCTTTGTGGTCTATGCTATTCTGGATGAAACAAGCTGATTAAAAAATTACTGAGGGACCAGGGAAGTAGGGAGAGAGACTTCAAGAGACACGGGCATACATGCATGCTAAAAAAATCATAGCCCTCACCAACACAGAGATTAGGGCAAAATGTCTAGTGACAACTCACTTTACTGATATTGCTTAATTATTTTCAGGAAACTGGTTTAAGCTATCCTCGCAAGACATGTCTTTTTCCAATACCATGTATATGGGCACAGGAAGTGAATCCAGAACAGCTTGGTTGGGAAATCTTTCTGCATGTACAGTAGGCAAGCTCCTGAACCATGCATTTGCTGAAATCACCAGTAACTTGAATCAGTATAAAGATTTTCCTTTTAACAAGCACTAGCTTGAGATTCTGTCCCTATGTATTCAGCCTATCACATGTGCACAGGAGAAAGGTTTTCATTCCTTTTTGTTCTACAGACCCCTAGACCTTGCATGTAAGCCTCCTGATGAAAGGATTCCTTTTCTCAGTACCTTTTGAAAAATCCTTCAAAGCAGTTAAAACTTCAGGATCTAGGAGTACTTCCAGAAGTAATTCAGGTGTATGTTTTGGCTTTGCATCCACCACATTCCGTCCACAACTCACCATTCACTCCACAGGATTGTTTCCACAGGAAAAAGAGATGATTGCATGAGCCAGTAAGGTCACAGTGTATTGTTTAGGACTGGCCTAATCAACATAGCTTAATTGCCAAGTTGGAAGCCCACAATAAATGTAAGCCTATTTATTTATAATACCTTCCCATGGAAGCACTGGCGTAACAGGAAAAGATAATTTTTTGGTAATTATTTTTGATCTAATGTTCAAACACTGTATGCCTTAAGCCTTTTGTCTATTGTTGGTTGTTTTTTAATATGTACTGTTACAATAAATCTTCAGTTCCAATGACAGGCACAAGGTAAAAATACACACATAAGAATTACCACATTTTTTTCTATGAATAAGTTTCATACTCAAAAGTTCACACTGTTTTTACGTGGCTTGGAGATCTATGGAGGTATTGCTTTTGCCAGGAATGAATTTACAATTTGTATAACAAGAACATTCAAGGGTTTGTTTATTAATTTTGTTTGTTTGTTTGTTGGGCTGCAACACAATTTGCAAATTCATTTAACAGGCATTCACTGGGGGAATTTATTGTTTATGTAAGACTATGATTTAACTTTGGAAGGCAGCAATGAAAGTTTATTTGGTCAAATCTTACTAGCTACTGGAAAACTTATCTGGAAATTACTAATCCTCCTTACTTCAAAACATAAATTTGATACTAAAATTGCCTTGATCGGTAGGCTATAATTCTAATGGTGGAAATTACAAAAGAGAATAATGTTACACAGAAGGTTGTTCATTGGTGTTTTTACTCACATGAATATTTCTACTGAGATTACTAAAGTGAACTCATACTTGCATTCACATGGTTTTGTATCTATTCAGCTGTATCAAGGAACAGAACAACAGTAACACAAGGACACACAGCAAAGGAAAATCGGACCTGTGCTTTTGTTTGCTTTGTAAATACAGTATCACAGAATGGCTGAAGTTATCAGAGACCTCTGGGTCCATCTGGTCTAGCTTGTTCTCAAGCAGGGCCACCCAGAGTAGGCTGCCCAGGCATATGTCCAGGAGGCTTTTGGAGATCTCCAAGGAGACCACACTGCCTCTCTGGACAGCCTGTTCCATTCTTCAGTCTCTTGCACAGTAAGAAAGCATTACTTGATGTTCAGAGGGAGAATCCTGCACTCCAGTTTGTGCACATTAACTCCTGTCTTATCACTGGGCACCACTGGCTCTATCTTCTTTGTACCCTTTCTTCAGGTATCCACCCTGAGCCTTTTCTTATCCAGGCTGAATGAAAGCCTTTCCTCATAGGACAGGTATTCCGGTCCCTTAGTCTTTTTCCTGACCATTCATTGGACTGTCTCCAGCATGTCCATGTCTTTCTTGTACTGTAGAGCCCAGAATTGGACACAGTGCTCCATGCGCGGCATCACTAGTCCTGAGTAGAGAGGAAAGATCATCTCCATTGATCTGCTGCTGAGGTTCTGATTAACAAAGCCCAAGATACCATTGGCCTTTCTTTTGGCAAGGGCATGTCTGTTAGATTCTGTTTGTACATATCTCCTCTGCATCACCCCATCCAGAAGGAAAAATAATTTCCTGTGGGAGAGAAAGGAAACATTTGGTCCTGATGAAATCCAAGATCTGAAGTACATAGGCATATCTGTGCCATGTAATCCAATGCTTGCATGGATCACATGGCCTTCTGCTGATCAGTTCTTGAGGAGCCTCCAACAAAAGGTTCTTTTGTTTGCGGCTGTTCCAGATCCTTCTTCATAAGATCATGGACCTTTATAGCTACAGGTCACCTAAACTGAATAATGCTTTCACATTACATTTCCAGAAATGAGTGAGTGTCTGTCAGTCATCCTAACTCCCTGACACTACAGCTTGGGACATTTGTTGAAGAGGAATAATAACAAGTATCAGTAGGAATTTGAGCACTCCAAATACATTTCAACAGGACCGCGATACACTCTTCTGACTAGTGCCTTTCTTTCAACCTTACAAGTTCTCTAACGTCTTTAACGATGTTTACTTTCTCTTTTATTTGTCAGTAATGTTTTGCAATGGCAGCATTAGTGTAGTTGAACAGCACTAAGATTCTTTCCTGCCTCAGAGGGAAAAGCCATCAGTAACATATCTAGACTGGAGAGCAAATGTGCTCTCCAGCCTCTTGCAGCCTGGATTCCTCAGTTACTCAACATTAGTTCTTTACCCACAATTAAAACGATAATCTTCACATCTGTGTAATGCAGAATCACTATCACTGAGGTGACTTGTAAACCAGCTGCCTGGAGCTCGCATGAGGAAAGGAGAAGACCTTTTATATACTATACAGCTAAAACAGCTGAAGTCACATCCAATCTGCAACACTACAAATAAAGATGCCAAAGAAGAACAGCTTCCCTGTCCCTAGCAGCCAGCACAGACTCCTAGCATAAGCTCCAAGAGGATTTTCTTAAGAAAAAGCCATTCTCAGCCACTACATCAAGAGCACATTACATGTACATACATCACTGGCCCACCCTAAAACAGCCTTTTTCTTTGCTTTTTTCACTTTCTGGGCTGGCATATTGTTACGACTTTGAATCCAACCCAAAATAAAGCCATTCAAAGTCACTATTTCCCACATGCCGCAGGGCAGAACTATGCCAATTAAAATCTCCAAAGGATTTAGGGAAATAATGAAATGTAAAAGAGGAATGAATGATTAACGTGCTTGCTGACCCAGACTAATAAACTAGCCTCTTTGATGGATGATAAAAGAACTTTGAGGAACAGTGCTTTCAAGTGCTCACAAGATTCTGCAGCTTAGCCACTCTATCCGCTACTTCATTCTTACTCAGTTATCTTCTGCACTTTCAGAACAGATACAGTGCCTCAAAATCTCTTTCCAACTTTGAACGTGTATGGGGTCATCTTTGGTTACCTCAGAAAAACTGCGTCACGAAGAACAAGTACTTTATGTAGGTAATGCTTACCAGTCTGTAATTGTTGCTTGACTTTTATTTGTCTCTCCAGTCTATATCAATTTCAAATCTGGAGATGGAAGCAACTTTTCTAAGCAGCTTTGTGTGTTGGGTTTCTACGTTCTTGATATAAAAAGGAGTCTCTCAGCTTTCACAGAATGAAATCTTGGGACTAACAGAGTACCTAAGGAAACTGATTATCAAAATAGATGAACAGCAAAGATTTTTAACATATAATTATTTGCTTGTATGTTATAATTCATTCTTTGCAAATATCTGATTAAATAATGAAATAATTCACCTAATTCCTGCAAATATGTATTTGAGCAGTTATTTCCAAATTGGACACCCACTTGTTTGTTTGTTCCCATTCACTGGATGATCTGTCTCCTACTTTGTATGCTTTCAAGGTCTAGGATTGACTCAATTCTGCATTCATGTAATCCTTAGGGCAGCTGTGATCCATTCGTATTTGAAATTGTTTATTGCCATCACCATCCAAATATTAAATAATAACTCTGTGAAGCAGTTAGCAGTTTTTTCTCTTTTGAGATGCTAATATTAAAAGAATTGACACCATTCCCAGAACTGCATGTTCCCTTTTCTTTAGTCTTAGAAAAAAGCCACAAACTCTCTAACTTCAAACTCTCCCTACAAAGAAACACTGCTAGCTTTATCTCAGACTTTTTCGTCTGAGTTTCCCTCCTCACTATGATCTACTGTTAAAAGTAGACTGAATTTAAAAACAAAACAGAACACAACATTTGACATTTCAAACTTTTTTGTAAAAAATCTGTTTCCATATTTTTACTATCTGAACGTGGGCAAATGCCATTGTTTTTTCAAGGTTAGCTAGGGCTTTGTACAACTGCACTGTTGTGCCTATGCAGTACAAAAGTGCTACCCCATAGAATAATCTGTAGATTTCCTAGAGGAAGATAAATGTACCAGAAAAATTCCTCCCAGGAGTGTACCACTAGCCGTGGTACAGCTGTGGATGCAGATGGACTGCAAGGGAGGGCAGAGCTGTGCAACTCAGCCTTACTTTCTTGTCTACTTTCAGCCTTAACTGACTTGGAGAACAAAGTCACAAGAGATGATAGTAATATGTTGGTAATGGCTTGTTTCTATTTTTGCATTTTTTCAGTGCTTTGCAGCTCATTTCCTTATCTCATGCACAGTAGCTCTCTCTGCTTGGGTCTCACTGCCCAGGGTCCATTTCTGTTTGCCAGATCTTATTGTGGAACGTTATCTCTTGCAGAAAAGTGACTGGGAGAGAAGCACAGGATCTTCCCTGTATTTCCACATGACAGAACAGCCTCCCCCATGTAACGTCGTGCAGAAATTGTGCATATCATGACAATCCTTTTTTTCCTTATTCTGAAACAACAGCTGGGTAATTGCACAGTTCCACAGTTCTGATTTGGTCAGGCTTCAAATAAAAGCATGTTACAAGGGTTTTGTTAATTCCAAGCTCGTACCAGTCATTCAGGTAGATACAACTGCGCCTTCACATTTTTAATTATTAAGGAAGACATAATTATAAAACAAAAATCATTAAAAAAAATTGACATAATTTCACAGGCTGTGGGTTAGTGAAAAATCAAAATGCTCTTTAAGAACTAAAGATGAAAACTGTAATATAGGAGATGGAGTTTATTGCTTGCAAACTAGCCCTGAGAGGATTGCCATTAGCTGAGGTCATACTGACAGCCTGGCGGAGATAATGACCTAAGGCAGATGGATGCTTGCTTCCTGATGCATAGCAGTCTCATAAGAGCCAGCATCCAAAACCATACCATCCCTCAGCCTTTCTCTTGACACATTTAGCAAGCTACTACATGCCAGAATCTCTGCTACTGGTGCCAGTCCTTGGCACAAGGTTGTTGGGGTGACCAAACACATCCTGAAACAAGTATCCCTACCGCTGGCTATTTTTGACTAGAGAACTTTATAGTACTTATAATGTACATGCCTATAATTATAGTTGAGATATAATGGACTTTTAAGCACACCCTCCTGCAGCCTGTGTTAAGTTAGACATGCTCTGGATTACTTGTGGAAAGACATGGATGTAGTCAGATGTTACGTGTAACAAAAAGCCGGCCCTTTAGGAAGCATAGTTAGGCTGCTTCCACGTGGTTCTAGTCTCCTCCATCACAATCCTCCACAGAGCATTCTGCTTCCATACTCTCCTTTTCCCATCTTCATGGTTTGCAGCCTGTCATGCATCTGCAGCAAAACTAGCCTGAACACAGAGCATGGATGACACCAAGCAAAGTGTCTTACACAAGCAGCCCGGTGGATTGTGCAGCTGAGCACAATTGATAAAAATGTCCTATCCCTAAAAGCCCACGGAACATGAGTTGTGCTTGCGAGTACCATTATTCAAAATTCTGACTGAAAACAATGGGAGTCTGAGCTGCAGGGCTCACCTCGTAAAAGGGATGCAGTAATAACTGTAATATTCTCTAGCTTTCATGCAGCACTGTTCAGCTGTAGATTTTTGATGGCAAAATTTACTCCTGGTATAAACTGTTACTATCTGAGTGATTGCTCTGCAGATAAACTCAGTGCTAGACTGTATTTTAAATGATTTTTATGTTTATACTCTTTTCTCCACATATTTATTAGCAAGTGGAATAAACATGCAAGTAAAGTATATCAAATACAAACTAAAAGAAACAAAAGTCAAGAGGAAAGGAGTTGGCTTTATACTTACAGCACAGGATTAAGAGATAGGAAATTTTGATTCTCAGGGCTTCCTGAATAACATCACTGCCTCCCCAGGCCACAGTGTGATATTCTTCATCACACTGAATGGCATCTTACTGCACATTATCCTTTGAAGACCTACACTTCTCAACTTTTCACACATTTTACTCCTCATAACAAGGAGGAGTTAACTCTTGCTAAGCATGTGGACAGAGGTCACAGTAAACAGCTGTCCTCTGCTAAAAGTAAATAATTGAAACGAGTCATTTAGGTCAAGAACACTTATTCTTGCAGTATTCTCCTGAGGGAGATGAATATGAAAAAGAACATTTGTCAGAAACTGTTTGAAGGTCATAGTACTGAGAGGGAATGCTTTTGATGGAAGCTTTCTTTTCAGATTGTGTATTACCAAGAGAAGAACGCTTTGACACATGAGAGAAGTTGCTACCACTTCAGACAAATATAAATCAGTGGTTTGCTACAGGCCACAAGGTCTTCAGATGGAAGTTGCAGTGGAACTGTAAATAACTTTAGAGCAGTTTAAATCTTATTATCCTACACAGGTGCAACTTAATAACTTTGGGACAGGAAAAAAGTCAGTAACAAAAACAAATCCACAGCATTTTACAGTCATCATAGAAAAGAAATGCATGGAGAAACAGACAGAATCATAGAATCATTAAGGTTGGAAAAGACCTCTCAGATCACCAAGCCCAACCACCAGCCCATCCCCACCATGCCCACTGACCGCGTTCCTCAGTGCCACATCCACACGGTTCTTGAACACCTCCAAGGATGGTGACTCCCTGGGCAGCCTGTGCCAGTGCCTCACCACTCTTTTCTGAGAAGAAATGTTTCTTCGTATCCAACCTGACCCTCCCCTGGTGCAACTTGAGGCCATTCTCTCTCATCCTGTCACTGTTATCTGGGAGAAGAGGCCAACCCCACCTTGCCATGACCTCCTTTCAGGTCATTGCAGAGAGTGTTAAGGTCTCCCCTCAGCCTCCTCTTCTCTCGTTTGGGCTGACGGGGAACTTGAAGAACACCCAGTTCCAACCCCTGCCATAGGCAGGGGCACTTCCCACTAAATCAAGTTTCTTGCACAGAGGCAAACGGAGCTTTCAAGATATCGGGCACTGCCTGCTTGGAAACAGAGCGAGACACACGTGTGAGGTGTGTTTTTGTGTGTGCAGCCTGCCTGTGACCAGCAGGTCACCCAAAGGCGACGACCGCGGGAGGCGACAGGTGACAAAGCCACGCGCACGGCAACACCGCGAAGGACCGAGCCAGAGAAGCGGAAAGGCAGCGGGCACCCTTTCTCCTCAGGCACACTCTGTGGAAGGCGGGCGCCCCGAGGCAGCCTCTAACGCAGAGCCCGTGGCTTGTTATGAAGGAAGAACGGACAGACAAGGGAACGAACAGACCCATCAGCTCCGCCACCTCAGCGCTCCGCCCCTCACCCATCGCTTGCGGCACGCCGCGAACCGCGCATGCGCCCTCTCAGGCGGCGCGGCACGGCCGCTGCTCGGGCCGCCGAGCGCATCCAGAGCGGGGGAAGGAAGAGGAGGGCGGGCGCTGCTGCGCCTGCGCGAGCGGTTCCCGGGCAAGCGGGCGGGGGGAGCCGCGGTGGTGTGCCCGGCGCTGCGTGCCCTGGGCATGGTGAGCAAGGGGCCGTTGCTGCGCCTGCTGACCGCCATCAACCGCAGGAGGATGAAGCTGCTCGTGGGGCTCGCCTGCATCGCCTATGTCGCCTGTGAGTGAGCGGAGAGGGGGCTCCGCTGGGTTTCCCTCTCGCCGCCCCGCGGAAACTTCCTCCGGTCCGGCGGGCGGCCGGCTGGGCCCGGCGGGGCGGCTCGGGGCGGGCGGGCCGTGCTCCGAGGGACGGCTGTGCAGGCGGGACGGGGCTCGGGGTTGTGCCTCTGTGCCGAGAGGCACAAAAAGTGCTCAGGGAAATCTTAGAATAGCCGCTGACTGGAATGTTTACGGCGTGGGTTACAGGCGTGAGTCAGATAGACCCTGAGGTTTACCGTGCTGGGCTGGGAGCTGTCTGCCCCTTCTCGTCCCTTCCGCACATCGGGTTTATTTAGCGTTAGCTTGCTGTTTTTTTCAGGCTTGTGTGGATTTGTGTGGCCTGCACGTCGCGAGGCAGGATGGTGGAAGCGCTGTCAGCATCGCTAGGTGCTCTCGATGCTGCAGAGCGCGTGGAGGTGAGCTCGCCTCAGAGATGGGTGTGTGCAGGGACCACTCAGGATCCTCCCTGGGTGTTTGGCAGGGTATGGAGGTGCAGCTTGAGCATTTTGGAAGAAAGATGGTGTTTCCTGCACCAGAACTGCAAGATAGGAATTCCCTTTGCCGCCACGCGTTACTGTGTTTGCGAGATCTCATTGTTTAGCCGCTACTGAAATTGCTGAAATCATATATCAGTTGTCACTCTTGGGACAGTTTCATAGAATCATAGAATGATTTGAGTTGAAACAGACCTCACAGCCCACCCAGCTTGTGGGCAGGGCTGCCCCCCACCAGCTCAGGCTGCCCGGGGCCCCATCCAACCTGGCCTTGAGCGCTTCTAGGGATAGGGCACCCACAGCTTTTCTGGGCAGCCTGTGCCAGCAGCGCCCCACCGCCCTCTCTGTGAAAAATTTCCCTGACATCTAACCTAAATCTCCCCCCTTTTAGTTTAAAACCATTCCCCCTTGTCCTATCACTATCTACCCGTGTAAAAAGTTGATTTCCCTCCTGCTTATGAGCTCTCTTTAAGTATTGGAAGGCTGCTGTCAGGTGTTCCCCAGGCCTTCTCTTCTCCAGTTTGTCCAAGTGACTTCAGATTCCATGCACAGTAAAGCAGGAATGGCTTAATGATGGCTCTTCTGCTTCTGAAGGGATTTGATATTTTGCAGGAGAGGAAATAATATAGAAAGCAAAGCTACCAGGCTGCTCTGAAGACATTGGGATTGAGTGGCAATTGGTATGGCTGCTAGGACCTGACTATTGAATAGATTCCGTGGACAGTAGGTGATTTTTGCTGTCTGGGTAAAATCTAGCCTTAAGGAAGTGGCAAAATGCTGTATTACTTTTGCTGTTTGATCTGCAGTTTATGGAAATCTTCTCTCTCCTTGTTTCTGGTCGTTCTTTGAGTTTGAAAAAAATTGAGAGGACTGCAGATGGGTGTGGCAAAGGGGTTAAAAAGGGGTTAAGTTGGTGTCTGGTGGAAGCGTGGTTTCTGCAAATCTGTCGTGTCCAGTTGCTGTACTACTCCATCTTTTAGGTAGTAGGGTAGCAGAATCATTAGTTATTGTTCTGGTGTCTCCAAGTAGTATGTTGGCAGATGCCACTGATGTAATAGATAGTAGAGGGACTATTTTTCATTATCTTTTCTGTGGAGATGATTATGATTCCATCCCCCTATCCTGATGGTGTACTACTTGCAATATTACTGAATCATCACTGTGCTCTGCATGCTGTCAGATACTGCAAGACTAAAATAGCATGGAATTTGAGAAAACTGAGCTGCTGGTGTAGGTGTGTGTGCTGGCACTTCTTACATTCCTTGGTTCTCAATTGCTCTCCAAATGACTAAGTGTTTTCAGGCTGTGCACCTTCCTTCCAATGAATCTCTATCCTGTGTTTAGTGCATGGGGAACCAGAGTTGGAGCACATTGTTTCAGGGAATTGAATACTTGGAAGTATGAGGTTTTTTTTTGTTGTGTTTTTGTTTGTATGAACTAGGAGATAGGATTTTTTGTTGTTGTTGTTAGTGCCATTTTATGAGTTTGCATATGAAGCCAGAGGAGAATGTTTGAAGAGCATCTTTTGGAAAAACGTTTTATTTCATAGAAAGCTTCAGCCTTTGAATGCACATTTGTTAAAAATGTGTCTGAAGAACTTCTCCATTGGAGTCAGTAAACCAGAGGAAGAGCTTATTGCAGGCTGTTGACAGACTCTCAGCCCTCTCATTCTCAAGCGTCACTGGGTGGCTCTCTTGGTAGGTTCACAGCACACAAATGTTGGATGGCTGGCCTGACTTAGGCATCTCTGTTCCACAGTTCCCATTTCCCACCAGTCCTCCACATGCAAGGTCTTAAACTGCTGTCCTGTGCACCAGCTAAAGGAGATCAGGTGTAAGATCACCTGGTAAGAATTCAGCTTCCTTTTTACGTTGTAACTAGTTCATGGTGTGGGTATTCAGACAGCTGTCGTGACCCAGCTGGAGAGGCAGTGCAGTGGGGAAATGGCTAGCTGTGCTTAGTGTTTTGCAGAACCTTATTGGCTCTACAATGAGGCTCTTATCTAAGGAACCTTGCTGAATTTGGTTGAAGCACCGCCATGATGTGAGGTGTGCAATCAGGCTGATGTTTAAGATACCTTGGATTCTTATGGACTTTGCTAATTTTCCTAGTACCTCTTAAAGTAAGAAGGGTCCTTATTTTCAGTCTCTGCTTGAATTAGCCATATTTGATGTCTCATTTTTCTAAATCTAATTTATATTAATTTCAAAAATCACTGTTTACTTAAATCTGGTGATACTGCAGCTAGTGAACTGTCCAAACCATTCTGTAGGTGGTTTTGTTTGTTTGTTTTCCAGAATTAGTTTAGTTAACTCACTTGCATTGCTGTTTGCATGGCTACAGGGTAGACATAGAGATACAGATACATACAGATATAACAGGGAGCCATGACCAAGGGTCATTACCCTGTTGAAGAAACAAAGTTTTGTGTTACATCTTTGTTCTGATTTGCTTTCCTGCAAGATGCTGCAGGTTTGTGTAGGGTCAAGGAAAGAAGAGGGGCAGAGTGTGGAGGTGAACCTTTACAAATCCTTTCAGTGACAGGCTGCACTTGCATCATCTTTGAGCCATTGTGAAACCGCAGCTTAAGAACATGAGGTGATTAGAAATGCAAGTGAAATGGATTTAATTGATTTTTGTTGTCCATAGCAAGAGAAATGTAGACAGATCATAAATCAGCAACCAGTTAAAAAGGTACTGAAAAAATATAAAAATATCTGGTGTAATATGCACATATTTACTGAATTAAAAAAAAAAAGCCTCTCTTTTTGTGGGTCAGTATATCAATTAATAGATCCCTTAAATTCATTTCCTTTGAAGTTTTAAATATTCATTCAGCTTTATACAGGCATACTGAGGTGCTCCAGTAAGACTGTTTTTGTAGGATCAGGCCCTTATTTAAGTTGTTGGAAGAAGATTTTGAATCCTGGCTACAAGATTTTACAGACTCGAGTCTGTCCATCTACATGGCTTGCTTTAATCTTGATGCTACTGTAAATAATCTGATGTCTTGGTGCAACAAGGGAGTTGCATGCTCTTACAGAAAATAATGGGAGAGTTCTATTTCTGGTGAAGTAGAACAGTTCTCTTTGCACATTCGTAGATCAAATAGTTCTCTGGAAGTATGTCAGTAGCCTTGTTCATCTTCTAAGGAAAAAGCAAATGAATAGTAGAGTGCTGTCATGAGATCCAAGATTAAGACTTTTTTTCCTCTATAAAAGGAATCAAAGAACAGCTGCTAAAACAACTTAAAAAGTCAAAGTGATGTGAGTGAAGTGCATCTTGCAGTGTAGGAGCTTGATGTTTCTGAGCATTGTTAATTTCAGTGATTGTTACTGCTTGTTTTATAATATTAGCCATTTTTTGGTCAGATTTCCATCAAGTAGGAAGAACGTCGTGTCCCTTTCTCTCAGTATAACAAGGCATGGGTAAGCTTCCAGGCTTAAATCTTACCAGCCTCTTGCACCTTGTGTATCTACATTTGGTTCAAAATAAGGATTAAGGGATACTTAACTTCTTATTCTGATAAGCTCACTTTTCGTAGTAGGAAAGATAGCTGTGAATCTGGTCCTGCTCTATTGATTCAAGCTGGCTGTCTGGAAGTTATTTGGCACTGCTTTTGAGAGTAGCAGTTCTTCACTCCCTGACTGTTTTATGAGACAGCAGGATTGACAGGCCAAGGATGATTCAGGAGTGCTCTGGTGTGACATCAGGCTTGCCTGCTTTCTGCACCAACATGCCACGGATTCTCCACCAAAAAAAGAAAAAAAAAAAAATTGCTTGCTGGCTTTCAAGTACATTGCTGTGTAGCTTATGAAAATTTGACTGAGCTCCAGTAGCAGTTTGGAGTTTAAGTCAGGAATAGATGGCTAGCAAAGCAGTACTGGAATCCTTGTTGTTGCTGTTCTATTGTTTTGTGTGTTTGTTTCTATTTGTTTTGTGAATTTTTTTGGTATCTTGGAGAAACTCACCTATACCATTCCCAGCATATCTCCTCTTAGCATTTGTCTTTACTGTGGCATGTGCAGGAGGTGGTGCTGTCATTGTTCCACTCCAGGACAGAGCTTTCTTCTGCTTCCCTCTCTACATGTTCACAAAGGAGCAATGTTTCCCTGTCTTCTATATCACTACTTTCTTGAAGGTTAGTTGGCCAAAGCAGAGTTTGGACTAGCGGTTTTCAGCTTCAGGTACTTGGACCTTCGGGAGGGAGATGTGGGGGTTTCTGTGTTAGCTTACTTGAAGGGGTTTGTAAAATGTAATGGGGAGAAGAGAGTTGGTTTTCAGCAGACTCACAGCATGCTACGACGGCCAGTACTGTAACTGAGAAAATCATAGCAGTAAATAGTTATTTGCGGTGTTCAGTAGTTTGACTTCAGTCATGACCCTTTACTTGATCCCAATCCCTAATCTGAGTCTTGCTGTCTCACATGACTGCTCAGGTTCTGGGGTTTGTGAAGTGTGTTGGTATATCATCGTTATCTGGGCTGTGGAATATTCTCTGCCTCTCTGAGCTTCTTGAAGAATGTACCCCCATTCTGTAAGCAATGTCCGGGGGGGGGGGGGGGGGGGGAAGTAATGCTTGGGCACTGTCTGCTTTAATTTAGTCCTCATTTTAACCAAAAAAAAAAAGTCACCTCTAACCCTTTCCTCAACCACTATAAATCCTTTTACCTTCACTGTTCTGCATGGCATTTTTACAGCTTTGGAATGACTTGCATTTGATTTCTAACCTGTTGTAGCTGATCTGTGATGTTACTGATGAAGTTATCTAATAATTAACCCAGTTACCTTTTGCCAGACCCCTTCAGGTAAGTTGACACAGTGACCCCTACCTCTCCTTCCTTAGAGTCCAAAGACCAGAAGTTGAAAACCACCATTTAAAACCATACTTTGGTCAGTCAGCCTTCAAGAAGGAAGATGAGCATTGTAAAAGAGAAAGGCAAGCATCTCTTGTTTGCAGATATTTAGGGAGGAAAGTAGATGTTTCAGTTACTTGAAACTGCCTTCCAAATTTCTGAAATGTATTAAATATGTGTGTATGCATTTATACTGAACGTGTTGGAATTGCTTTTATTTAAGCATATTTCAGGCCTATATAACACATTCCTAGATCTGCACCTCTTTGGGGAAGCAAGCCAATGCTTATGCTTTCTTTGTTGCTTTGTTTTTAATCTTTGTTTTGTTTTTGTTTTTAACTTGCAGCGTTGCTTTAAAGCAAGAGGAGAAACTTTTTCTCAACAAACTTTGAGCATTTCAATTGTGTAGATGAGATCTATCAGAAGATAGATGTCATTTTGTAGGGAGATTTTTTTTTTGAGCGACAGCTGCTGTTTGTGGAAAGACATAAGGGTTTTCAGTTCTTTCACAAAGTGGAAAGGGGTCACAGAGGCGTTAGTGATTTAGATTGCTTAGATTTCATATTGTCAAAATAATTCTGACCTTATTCAAAACATAATTGTTGCACCGTACTCCAGTTAGGTATAGGTGAAAGTCCTTCTGTTGGCTCCCAGAGAATTCCTACTTTTTGCAGGGAATCAACCTATTTGCAGACCACTTTGTTGTTTCGAGGCAGTAACTTCAAATCTGGGAAGTTTCATGATGTCCAGGCACACTGAAGTGTATGTAGTGATGAAAACCGCAGATCCTCATTGGAACCTCAAAATTGTGAGGAGTTCTTTGGGATGAAAACCAGATGCATTCTGTTGTTATTTAGTTGCTGTTAATTCTGAGTGTTTATGTTTGTAGTAATGAACAATCAGATAGCATTACCTTGCTTGTGGCAAAATGCAGAGGATAGATAAAAATGGATGAGTAGTGGTAAAGAATTATATGCTAAAGATAAGATATGGGAAAGAGTAGAAACACTGAGCAAAGATCTGGGTGGGGGGGAAGAGAAACGAAGAGCTTGAAAGAATTTCCCAGCAATGAAATTGAACTCTGAACTCTGTTCAGCCTGTAAGTGATGATGTGAACCGAAATGTTATAAGCAACAAATATGCATTCGTAGTTAGGTTTCCATCCTGTATGAAGCCCAATTAACTCTTGCAAAGAAAAAAACAATTGACTGATATTATATCTGACAGCTGTAGGAGTGTAGCAGTTTGCCAAAGTGTAAGTATTCAGTTCTAAGAGAAGGTATGAAAACATTATTCTGGTCGCTGTTTTTCTTCTGCTGGGAGATGAGAAGCTGTGGACTGGCGTACAACCACGCTGTTATCCAACTTGAAGCCCCATAAGAAAACACTGTATCCTGATGTCTAGGTTACTTCCCATGAGAGGAAGTCTGAAGGTTATATCTTTTGTGGTTGGGGCAGGAACTTTAGATCATCTAGGTCCAAACACCTGCAGGGCTGCCCTCCACCAGCTCAGCTGCCCAGGGCCCCATCCAGCCTGGCCTTGAGTGCCTCCAGGGATGGGGCACCCACAGCTTCTCATATGTCCTCCTGATCCCTATGTACAGTGAAAGTTCTTGTCATCTGCAAGAATGAGTATTTCCATTCCCCACCTGCTGGGATTTCGGCCTTCTTCAGTGGTGATTTTTCAAAGGGTTCATAATCAGCAGCAAACTAAATCCAGTATCTCCGAGGCCAAATCATGCTCCTTTTTCTTCACATCCAGAAGAGCAGCTTTCACTTGGCTGCAGGACTATCATATTTCCAGTGTGCACTGAGATACAATGTTAAAATCTCCACATTTCCTCCATTAACAGTTACTTCAAGATTCCCAAGCAGCTGCTTTTTCTTCCCTCCCCTTTCCTCTGTTTGCTTTTAGAGCCTGCGGTATCTTTTTTGAGCTTGTGCCCATCTGAGAAACAATCAGGGATCCATAATGCTATTAACTTAAGGTATTTGATAAGAAAACTCCTGTGCAAAGGTATGAGATCCCCTCCCAAATCCACCTCTCGTTCAGGTGAGCTGAATTCTTTCCACTAACTCTGGTGGGAGTTGGATGAGGACCTACATTAACACCATAGATGATCTTACTGTAACTTTTGACTACAGCCAAGCTCACATTGCACAAGGCAGTGCTATTGGGCTTAAATATCAGTGTCAGCCAAAGGCAAAGAGAATTGGTTCTGGAGGAGCTAGAGCATACAGTCAAAAATGCGTAAAAGGAGAAGCAAAAATACCACTTTGCTCTATCTTCCTTTATATCGTTACGTATGTAATTGAGATCTGCACAATAATTTAAGACTTTTTTTTTAAATGAGTATGTAATCAACATTTTGAACTCCCTCTGCATGCTTTTCCATTTTGTCAAGTTTTCCTCTGGAAAGAAAAAGCTTGTTTTTAACAAAGAAACCAATGCTGCTGAGTAACTATGGAGAGCCTGATTTAAGAAAGAGGAAAATAAATATGTAAATCCTGTTTTTTAACATTATTTCATCCCTCTGAAGTAGGTTTGGCTGAAGCAATTCTCTCTGAGCCTTCAAAGGCTAGGATTTTGTTCTAGAAATTCAGGTAACAACTGTATATCCATTCAGAGTGTTCCTTCATGCTGTTTCTGCTTATAGCAGAATCTCTTGGTAACCGACATCGTTTTTGTTCTCTCCTAATCTGAGGAACAGAGGATGTAAGGAGGGCAATACAGGGAAAAATCCTGTGTTTTGAACTAAATCTGCTTGGGCAAAAGTTCATATAAAAGTTTCTTTAAGTGCCTTGATAATACAAGCAATGCAGTCATCGTGAAGGAAAATGGTTTTAAAGGAACTGCTTTCATTGTTGCACATAATTCAGTTGAATCTTCATGGGCACTAGGACCTTGCTTTTAAAAACATTTTATTTTAAAATTCACATGGTGCTGAAACTAATGAAATTGTCTGAAATGACTGAAATTATCACTAATCATTTGAGGTTCAGTGTTAATTACTGTAGGTCCCTTGTGATAGGCAACAATTTGGTATTAATGTCATAGTCTTAATCCCAGAGAAGAGGGATCATCTTGGGGTAAAGGCACAGATTTACTTTGAGATTCTCTATTTTCCTACCTTTGGATTGAGGTGGTGCTACTCTTCTGGTTCCCCAGCATATTGTGGATGAGCTAATTAAGGCATGCAGAGTTCTCAGAGTAGTAAGCTGTGTTTTGTAAAAAAGCTGTACAGTAAGTATTACTGCAGTTGGCAGACTGAAAGGGCATTCCAATCAAAACATGCATCCTATTCCTGCATTCTCGGGACCTAAACGAACGACTCTTGCCCGCTGTGAAGTACTACTGGTCAGAGCCAAAAGTCTGACTGTGTTAGATAGGGAAATGTGCATTTAATAGTGGATGCTGAACAACAAATAGCTTGGGATTTCTATTGAACTTCTTTGTACTTAGATTTAATAGGGTTTGTCTTTCAAATCAAGCCAACCCTGCCTGCATAATGTATCCAAAGAATTGCTCTTGAAATGTTCCTTTGGTGAAAATAGCTCAATCATTGCACTGCTCTGCATCCAATGTAATTTCAAAAATGGACTTTTCTAGGAAGACTAAACAAAATGCTAAATTTATAGGAATATACACGTATGCATTAGGAAGACAACTTTATTTACTCATTCACGACCGACTGTCCTTCTTTAAGGTAGTTTCAAGAAGTCTTGGAGATCAGCAGCAGTTTTATAAGATTATGCTCACCACGTAGTTGTAGCTTCATCTCTTAGGGGCAGGAGGAAAACAAAATAGGGAGGGGCCCAGGAGTAATTAATGTTTAGTATTTAAATTCGGCCAACCTCTTTAATAACAGTGCTGTGATTAAGGCTTTAAAAAACAAATCCCCTTTTTTCCTGAAACAATAGCTCTTTATCACTTCATCCAAGTCATGGCATTCTTCTTCTTTAAAGTGCAATATCTGTGGGAGTGATCAGTGACTCTTATGTATTCTTAATCTTGGTGGTACTTGTAATTAATCCTTTGAAAACCCTTGCAAGAAAAGTGACTGTTACTTTATGGAAGGAAAGCAGTGGGGGGGGGCGAGAAACATCACCGATCAGATAGAGTCAAAATAGGACTACACTTATTCTCCTGCAGGCTATTTAACCAGGTTTCCCCATGTCTCTGAGCAATCCAAATACTCTGATCTCTTCACTAATGACCACATATTACTACCTTAATGAGTCATTGGATGAGGTTTAAAAATGGTCTTTTGAGGGAATAAGCACAACTTTTATCTCTTCTCCCTTGTAATGGGTGTCTTAATTGTTTGGTTACAAGTCATGCACCTGTCTGTCTAGTCCAATTAATCATGAATTCTTCACTTTCACAGTTTCAGTAGATGGCAGGAAGGCTGTGCGTGCAATCTAGATGGATTAATGGGAAGTCCTTCACAGCTTATGTACTGTGTTCCTCTATGGAGAAAGAGTGTGTTAAATGTCTAAGGCTTGAGTATTGGCATAGGACTGTTACCCCGATAAGTACTTCTCTGCTTAAAAGATTTGGCATTGGTTTGGTTTTGTTGTTGTTCTTTTCCTGAAGACCGACTTCTGTAGTGAAGTCTCAGTTATGTTAGAGTTGGCTCAAATTGGGTCCATTGAGGGTCTGATGCTTTTGAAAGGTGGGTTTGTGTGTAGTGCCTGATTCATGACCTTGCTGTTATGGACGTATTTCTAACCGTCCACACCTGCAGCTTTTGGTGCAACCTAGTCTTGGTTGGCATGTGTTCTCTGGTGCCTCTGAGGGCTTTTGTCTTGAATTTAGGCTTGTAATTCCACTTCATTCTGCTTGCTGATTTGGGCCCCTGGCCTCTTAACCTGTGATCCCTTCAACCTTGACATAAGCTGTATGGAAACACATAGCAGGCGAAGAGAACCTTCTTTTGAGCTGTGCATTCAGAATCCTTTATGAGGACAGTACGTCCAAGCAAACTTCTGTGGCACCTCTCTGCATGAGATAGACTTTGGTGTTGCTCAGGTTTTTCCATACAGAATTTCTTTTGTGTTTCATTTTGCAGTTTCTTTCTTTTCCTGTTACAGAAACACTCAAGCTTTGTGGAAGTTTCAAGAAGGTCATTTGGTCCTACAGAACTCTTAATATCAAGCTCAGTGTATTGGAAATATATGGATGCTTTTGAGTTCCCCATCTCTGCTGTGGAATCTGAGCACGCACAGTTAACTCATTTCCTTTAGCAAGCCGATTTTTTTGTATGCAGTGTGGCTTCACTGTCTTTGTTACAACAAAACTGCCAGGATGCTGGTTGTGGTGCAGCTGGCGACTTGTTTTTTTGTCAATTCCTGCTTCACCAAGCAAGCCCAGATGTTTCCTGCCATTGCACAAACAACACCTTTACATCGTGTGTACAAGTTTCAGCAGCCTAGAAAAAGAAACAATAGTGTATCTGAGTGATCTATAGCTTGACAATTCTGTACCTGTAGCTGTCAAATGATGGTCATTCACTGAAAAGAAAGACAAAAAAAAAAAAAGAAAACCTTTCTCCACTAATATTATCACAAATAATTCTGAAATCCTAGCCAGATGGTAAATAAATGGAATGTGACTTTAGTGCTCAGTGTTCTCTCTCTTTTCCCCACTGAGAATCTAATCAATGTAAAATCCTCAGTGTTTTTTAGTTCAGCTGGATTTTATTGATCATCTGTCCAAATGTAAAGCTTACCTCTCTCCTGCCCCAAAGACTGAGGTTTTATGATACCATTGCAGATATGGTAGTGCCTTCCTTTACTTTGATCTGTCATGAATTCATTTGAGTTACTTGGCAGCACTCAGTAGTTTAACACAGTTCAGTGGCTTTGCCATCCCCTGGAGGGTGGAACAGTAACTGCGTTACTGCATTCTCACGTATGTTTTGTTCCTTCTGTTGCCTGTGTCTGCAGTTGCAATTTTTTGTTCTTATCTCTGTAAGACCTTACTGGCTGCTGGAGATCAGTAAATAACGATCGTGAAAATGTATCTGCAAGGCCTGAATCTAGACAAAGTACTTAATTCAGCTGCTACTTGAGGCCTGAAGCACTGCTTGCCAAAACTGAGGTTGCCTCAGAAACTTTCTATATGCATAATAATGCCATAACTGCATACAGGCTATTACTTCTTAAGACCCACCGTGATTTGGGCGCTCAGACTGATCCTTGTCTCTTGAAGACCAATTGTGGAATGATTTATTGAAGATATTCTGGGTATATTTTGTGTTGCTTATTGTTGCGGAGACCCTTACATAACTGTCCCACATTAACCTTATTTCTGTTGACAGTCTGAAGTTGTTGACTCCATTCTGCAGCCTGCTTTATAGCATATCGTTTTTTTTTTGGTTTTTTTTTTTTTACTTTCAGCTACATTCTGTGTTCTAGTTGAAAGTGAAAATCAGTGTTGTGATGGTCTTTGTGCTTAAACTCTGAATAGTTTCAGATATGTTTACAGGTAGGGAATAGGTTTGGCAAATGAGCACAAAGAAAGAGCTGATACTTGTTTGCTGTATAATTTTATACTGTTGTTTGTCTTCCTTAAAACTGTTTTCCATACTAAAAGTATAAGAAATGAGTGTTGCTTGCTTAGTGAGGCATTTGGTTATATTACTTAAGTTCATTTTGAGTTTACATCACTATTATGTATTTATTGAAAGCAATACTGAATAAGCATGCACGTTAGCACTTGGAACTACCTTTAATGCAGGACTGTTGTGACACCTCTGAACTGGTTCAGCTATTACCTGTATGGCCACACTTTATTTTTGTTGTTCTGCGGTTTCCAGTTCTTGTGGTGCAGGTATATGTGACTTCTTTCCTGCTTTTGCCATTTTTTTCAATGTGTGTAATAAACACACTGAGAACTCTTTTTTTTTTTTTTCAAATGTGTGCAGTGGCAAATTATAGTTAGAGAATTCTTGTATATTTTATGTAATACAGTTTGGGGATAGTGATTAGATATGTGGCTCTGCTAATTTGTTGGTCAGAGAAACTCCAGATGTGCACTGGAATTGTCTTTTTTAAATCACACTGTTTTCCTCCTTGGTCATCTAATGTAATCATCAGAATTCCTCCCATACTCCAAAATCATGTTCTGGTCACTTGGTTTGTATATGTATCTGCCATGTATGCAACTCAAATCATGTGATGAATATACCTAGCATTGGGTTAAGTTCCTTATGATGATGATACTAAAAAATTACCTTGTACTGTTGTTACATGACAGTAATGTTCTCCTTTTTATTTTCCAGCTGTATGGGGAAACTTTGTCAATATGAGGTAATGTATATATTTGTATTGAATATCCTTATCTGAAATAAAATTGTTACATTCATCACTGTATGTCAAGTAGGAAGAAAACGGAAGAGTGGCTCGTGCTGTTGCTGGATGGTTGCTAAGCAGCTGATACCATTTGTGTGTTCAGTCACGGAGTGGCATGTATCTGCTGTAATTCTCACCCAAGGTCTTCTGCACTTCAGCATGTTCCCTTACACAAGATCCTCTTCTATCCTGGGAGATGGTTTAAGGCAAGTTGCTTAGCATAGCTGAGCACACAGGCAGGAATTCTTCTTTCGTTCATCACAAACCTGACCCATATCTTAGTGACAATGCAGGCTGAAGCCCTGTGAAGTAGCAGATCATCCACTGCTTACCATAGTTATGCTTCTGTGCCTAGAACTGGGAGTGAGGTTTTGAGGACTTCCCCGCCCCGTAGTTAACTGGGAGATAATCTGGTGGTTTAAGTACTGAAAAGCAACAAATCCTATGTTGTATCCCCCAGTATTTTTACCCTTGGAAATAGGATGACATAACATACAAATGCAAACCATGCAAATTTCACAGTACTGCTGCTCACACGTGAGTGTCATGTGGGAATTTCACTGGGAAGTTGTGACTGGAAAAGAAGGTGAAGAGAACAGGAGGACACTGTTCCCTCCAACAAAGTCTTTGTGCGTAGGGACAAAATGTTTCACTACCTTGTTCTGCTAGTAAAGGACTTAGTTATTCTGTTACCGTGCTTGCTGGCATGGAATTAAGGAAGTCTGAAGCAAGGTAAGAACATCAGTGAATTTTCTGTGGGCTTTGATTTACCCAGAATAGCTTACCATGGGATCTGTTCTTGTCCCAAGCTGTCCACTTTATCCTTCTTGCTGTTTCCCACCATTTCTAGAAGCGTTCAGCAGTTAGTCAAACAGCTGCTGAGCTGCTGTGGCTTGCAGATGGAGTTATCATTTACATTATTTGTTACCTCGTGATCATCCAAGTATGGCAGGTCAACAGCTGTTAGGTGTGCAGCTGAGCATTTCTGAAGGAAGGACAAGATCTCAGAGAGGTGTTTGAGGAGGACGTGGTCATGGGGGGTCATGGGAACCAGCATGTTGGTTCCTTGATAAGCTATCCTTAGAAATTGTCTGCATCAACTCTCTTATTTGAGGAGACCCTTACAGAGCTGTGGGGGGAAAACTGTTTCTGAATATCTGATATTGATCACAATCAACGACGTTGTTAGGAGGAAAGGCTCGCGAGAAACTAAACTGTAGAGTACTGGTCGTCAATGCTCCAGTATTTTTGAATAAACAGGAGTCAGTTTCTGTGGGGACCTTTTTCTTGTTGGGAAAACATTTGAAGCATTCGCACCAATTTCTTAATATTGCTTCCTCATAATAAATTGACACTATGTTAACTGAAGCGTTTTTACTACTACTGTTAAAAAGAAATAAATGACAATTCATTATGAAAAGATGGTTCAGAGTCCGTGTGTTGCAGCCGTGAAATGTACTGCGCTCTGATATGACAGAATGAATCTACTCAATGAGATTTTTGCCTCCGTAATATAACTGAACTGGCTTTAGTAACAGAGTTTTACAGAAGGGTATGAAGGGAATCGTTGCTCTGGCTTTGAATGGTGTGGCATATGTATATCTGCTTAACAAAGGGCCTTCTGTTTCCTTAGGTGTAATGACTGCAGGTCCCAAGAAAAGGAGCTCTGTTTTATTTGAAAGAACTCCATTTTATGTTGGATACCAATGAATCCTCTAGTATGCAAAAAATTACTACTGTAAAGCTTGATAAATAATTCCCCTTTCAGAAGGTTTAGTTTGGGGGAGGGGAGAGAAAAGAATTATGCAAACTTAAGGAAAATCATATAACTAGATTCAAGAGTTAAAATACTAAAATATTCTACATTTATAGAAGTTCACTTAAGAATGAACACAAATAATTAAGTTATTTTGCACAAGTACATGCTAAACAAGTCCACGCAGATCTATGCAAGAAGCCAGTTCCTAGGCAGTCCTGTGTTTTTACAAGTTACCATGACATCTTTCATTCTTCAGTGTACAAGCTTGGCATCATTTCAGAGAAGTACCATATGTGAATACTCACTGTTGCCCATCAGATGATCACTTAAGATTAGTTTCAGTATAGGTTTTTTCCTTGTTCCTTGGAAGTTCAAATTCAAAGCTAGGCACATATGCTGTTTTTTCAATTAAAATTACAGTTGTGGCATTAAGAGAAAATGTTTTGTTAGCGTACAGTAAATGTGAACCCACAAAAAGTTATCTTAAGCATTCACGTAGTGGAACTACACTTAAAAATATTTCTACTGACTCTAT
This sequence comes from Numida meleagris, assembly GCF_002078875.1. Lineage (NCBI taxonomy): Eukaryota > Metazoa > Chordata > Aves > Galliformes > Numididae > Numida > Numida meleagris. The sequence continues at coordinate 133,366,051 of NC_034409.1, read as the reverse complement.
CTCTGTGCAGTGAATGACTAGGCACTTTTTTACAGTTAAATTGATTTTGTCTGTAAAATGAATCTGTCATCTTTAATTTTATTACTTTTCCTGTGAGTGTCGTTCAGTTTTTGCCAAACTTTGTGAAAAGACTTTAACTGTTTTCAACCACTTTCATTTTCTCTGAGTATGCCTATTAAATTTAGGATGCTATAAAGCTACTGTTTCAACAGGAAAATTATAATGTAGGTGCAGTAGAGCAAGCATTGCTTTGGTATAAATTATGTTTTTTTTCTTTTCTTGCCAACAGGTCTCTTCAAGAAAATGGGGATCAGAAGGTAGAAAGTAAAATAGAGGAGGTTAGTTTTCTAATAGCTGTTTGTTCTGTTTTAAAGACTTGATTTTGCACATTTCACGTTGAAAGAGATTATTTATCTAATTACTCTGTGTTCCACTAAAACCATTCAAAGCATTACATTTGTACGTGACAGTATTTGAACTGTTCTTCTTCGTAGCGGAGTTACTAATGTAGATCTGTGAGTCTCAGCTTTTTTCTTTTTTTTTTTTTCTTTCATCTAAGCCTTTCTGGGAAGCTGTAGCAGTAGAAGTGCTCTCATGTGCTACGGTGGCTTTGTAGATCCCACCTGGGTACTGACTTCAGTTACTGAATGTTAGACATATGCAGATCCTTTCTGCTGTCACCCTTCCGAAGTGTTAAATGTACCTGAGCTTCAGTAGATATTTGGAACCTCACAAATGTGTTTTGCTTTACTGTCAACATATGAACAAATGTAGCTGTATTGGTAACTGAGACTAGTTTGCTCTAACTATGCTTTAAGGACAAGTGCTGTCAATTTCTAGAGTAGATACGAGTGTTGAATATGGTGGTGGTTCTGAAATTCCATACCAGCATCTCTGAATTTCAGTTTCAACCTCAGTTTGTTGTGAAATACTGTGAAGGTTTACAAACACACCTTTATCCAGATGCTTTTAGACTTCCTATATAATAGCAATAAAGTAAAGTAATAGATGATTTTCATTCAATGTAGTGAAAATGCAAACAGAAGCATTAGTAGGTGAGCTATATTTTTCTAGCAACTTTCCTTTTATTAATATTTTTTAAAAGGCCTAGACGTATTTTACATTGTTATAGTTTTTTTTAAATGTGGTGTTTCTCTAATTTCACATGTTCTGAGAGAGTTACAGCTTTTGCTCTGGAGCTAATGCTTCTGCTTCTGTGTTTATTTCCATTTAAGTCTAGTAGGAATCATGATGTTAGATGTTCTTATCCCCAAGACTGTGGTACTCATAGCCTTGGATGCTCTTCTGAGCAACTGCCTTACCTCTGAATGTGCTTTGTTTTCAGTGATGTGCTAAGGAATTTCATATTATTGGATGGTTTGATTTTTTTTTGATGAAAGTGATTTAAGGATTTTTGACATAAAGAATAGTTAAAGGTACAAGTTTCTAGGAGTGTCTTCTCTGAAGCTCTTCATTAAAGACTGTTTGACATTACTTTTGCTCCAAAGATAACTCTATCTGAATGTTTTGTGATGTGAATCTTGCCTGTTCTTCAAAGTTACATATTACTCGTTTATTTTAGGCTGTTGCACCTCTAAGGGAGAAAATCAAAGATCTAGAAAAAAGGTATGTCATCTTTTCTAAGTTTGGGAATCAGTTAAAAAGTACAGTTTCTGCTTTGTAGCAGTCAATTCTGCAGCTTGTAGGCTTGAGATTCATGTTTTGCATATGCCCTCAATACCTTTTGATTTTTATCATGCTTAAGTGAGGATGGGCCCTTGAATGCCAAAGGACATTAATACGGATGGTAATCAGGCTGACTGAATCTCGTTGAAGTAACTGTGAGTGCTGAATTCCTGTAAAGTACAAGTCTTGTGAAGGAGTATGCAGGTTTTAGTAGTGCTGGTGAACGGCTACCATGGTTCTCTAAGTTCAGTACAGGTGTGTGTTGTAATGTACTGATTTCAACTACAAAAAGCTGGAAATATTTCCCATACTTGCGACCATTTACCATGGTTCAGCTAAAGCACAATGAACTGCATATGTTAAATGTGGAGGACTTCTGTGCTGTAGCTCCAGGAGCACCTTAAACTCATGATATTTTTTTTTTAACTAAATTGAGTTTCACTCCATTATTCCTGTCTGTTTTGCGTCCATTCTGTAACATCATTTCCTCCCTAGGTGAGACTGCTGCCTTACAAAACACTAAGTGTAGCCTTTTCTAGGCAGTGCTAGTAAGCCTGGACAGTTTCATATGGCATACTGGTGGTTATGTGCTGTTCCTCTGGTGAAGGTGCAGATTGACATTGCTCTTGGTCAGAGGCATGCTTGACACCCACAATGTTTGGAGTTTTGTCTTGTCTGTGAGCAGTTGACGCTCCTCCCTACTACTTCTGTGGTGTAGCAAACAACCAAACAGAAAACAACAGAAGCAAAAACATGAATGGGGTTTGGTTTGCTTTTTTCTGTTTGTTTTTTTACAGTTGATCTGAAAGATTCGCTGATGTGTCACATGCAGTTTGTTTTGATAAAAATTCAGAACTCATTGTTTATCTCTTAGTAGAAGCATCAAGATCACGGATAACACTGGGCATTTTATTGGCCAGCTGAAGCAGATTACAGACTGAGTCATCTGTAGTAGTTGCATATGATACTACTACACCAATCATAATAGTGACATTATAAAGAAATCAGTTCAGGTTAAATTTTTGATGGACTCTATCTGTTCAATTGACTTGTTTATCCCTTGCTGGTAGCCAGTATATCTTCAGTTTCACTTGTTGGGAATTCGGGTGTTTCCTTCTGCCATTGTGGTAGGAGTATCTGACCTTTTTTTTCTAATTAGTACATTTTTCCAAATGAACAATGAGTTGTTAGGTGTAACCGTTAAGTTGGAACCTCTCAGGAGCCATCAGAAAGCTCATTCCATTTTGAATAGCATGTGCAATGCATTAATGGCTCTTGCTACAAATGTCTAGCAATGAGCAGAAAGAATCATAATATATTTTTACCTCTGTAAGAACTGAAAATAGAATTCCATTTTCACAAAATATGGGCTTCTGGGCTGCTAGGGCTCATATCAAAACAGAGGCTTTTACTCTTTTAGGGTTTTTTTTTTAAACAGTGCAGCTGCTTCTGCTGGCTCAACTGCATGTGAGATGTTGCTGCTAATTATTTTAAAATTTTGCAACTATATGAAGTGAACATATGTAACTACTCACTCATCAGCCTGAAGGCTGATTCTGCTTGCAAAACTTATTCTCTAATGTCACTGGTTATTTGATTGTGTTTTGTTTGATCTTTTTTGTTTGTTTTACCTTATTAGCTGATTAAAGTCTGTAAGCAAGCCACCTTCTTGCTTTTGGGAAGCAGGAAGGTCAAGAATTCCTTAATGCTAGCTAGTCTCGTGACAGAAGATTGTTTAACAAGCTAAAGTTGAAAAGCTTTTTTAATAATTTGCACAGCAAAAAGCATTATTAGGCTAGTGTATTCATCAAAGCACTAGGTCAAGATAAGCTTAAGTTCTTGCCAAAAGATGAGTGTTCTGCTCAGCCAGCTCCAGACTCCTGCAGGCTGCCCCCGAGCCATTGCTGGCCTAATAGAAGGTGCAAGAATGGTTGAGAAATCCCTTTGGCAGCAGTGTCACTTCATGCCAGGGTAATGTAACCTGACCTTAAAAATGGAGGAGACTGACTTTTATCTTTTATCAAGTTATTTGACTCTTTTTAAAAAATAACTTCATAAAATTTCAAGATGTCTTTACCTCTTTTTATTGGTAGATTTGCCCTTCTCTCACAGGACAGCTGTTTTACCTGTCTGTATTGTGCTTATGCACTGCTATTTCTCATTGCTTCATCTTAAATCAAAAGAATTAAGTTTACTGTTACCAACCCCTGCAGCAATACAAGGCAAGCGTTGGTAGCTTCTTGTTTTAGTCTTCCTGTATGGGAGACATTTGAAGATTCTGCAGCCATATTTCCCCTATCCGTGAAACTGAAAATGGCTTTTACTCTAGGATGAAAATTTGTCATAAATACAAAAGTATGTATGCTTTGTCTCTGAAAAATTCCTATTGGGCCAGTACTGCGGGGTACAGGCACAGATGGGAGATGCTTCAGGATCAGAGGTGTAGAGTCAGTTCTGTCAGTCTTTTTGTGTGTAAAAGAAAATGTAATCTCTGTGTGAATTCTTGACACAAATGCTTTTTGCTTGCTACAACCAATTGCATTTCTAGCATGTGGACTGCCTGGAGGAGAAGAGTAACCGTAGTTTCATTTCTAGCTAGTCTCATCTTCAGTTAAGAATAACTTTAAGTATTCAAATATTACCAGGACTAAAATGGTGCTTACCTTAAAAATAAAATAGTACTTCACATCTTCTTTCACATCTTCATTTGGAGAAGTTTGCCATATGCAGAGTGCCAGCCAGTGGGTGGGGGGAGGAGAAAAAAGTTGCATGATTCTACATCCATACAAGCATTTCAGGTTCTGAGCATCAATTTTGAAATTGAGAGCACCTAAAAAATACAAATGTTACAATTTTATGTTTAAGAAATTTTAGTTTTGATTGAATTCCCTTGAAAAAAGAAGGTACAAAAAGATTAAAGTGAAAATGGTTTGCAGACCATCAAAATAATGACAATCTAGCCAGTTTTTGAGAAGAAATTTAAGGTGAACTTTCAGACTGAATAAGGGTTTGAGTTGTTTTTTTAAAAGTTGAAGCATCATAAAGAGAGTTTCTTCAGTGTTCTGCTTGTGAGCATTATACTAATTATGCTGAAACTTTAAGTATAGTTGTTTGAGGTCAGTGTGCTAAGTTAACGGAATTTTTTTTCCCAGAATTTTTTAATAGATTGCTTGCTTTTAAAAACTTAAACATAAACTAAAATCTAGAGCTCACATTTTACTGTTTTATTTTCTTGTGATGTCAGGCCTGGCTTCAGTTCTGCTTTCAGCAGTTAGAACCCAAGTGAATCACACTAGAAAATGGGTCAAACAAAAGTTTTAAGCACTCCTTGCAGATCAGGTTTGATATTTTTCACAGTGCTTTGACAGAGCATAGGTAGTTTCACATGTTGGTCTAGATTCTTCTTTAGAATAAAGGAGTAAACATAGCCTTAGAACTTGAAAAACTGGGGACTGTTAGACTGATGTTTCCTTTTTCAAGGACAACTGTGTGAAAGAAGCAAAACTCCAACTTACGTATTTTTTCTTCTTTGTTTTGAAATGTTCTGTAGTTTTACCCAGAAATACCCACCGGTGAAATTTTTATCAGAAAAGGACCGTAAAAGAATCCTGGTAAGTTTGTATTTACTCAGGGGTTGTGCTCGGGAGATAAGAGTTCAGCGAAATGTATTCAGTCTTACATAATTAATTAAAGCTATGAACAGGAGTGAAGTAGGTTACCTTTAGTATCTTATATGCCACACAGAGTTTGGGCTAACGCTTCACTTCCCCGCTGTGATGTACTCAAACACAGCATATGGATAGTGGACTTGGGCTCTGGTTTGGAGTTTTGACTTGTTGATTAAGCTACTGTTCTCTGCTTCTGACATCACAGACTTGCATTGCTAAATGATCTTTGTGTTCTCAGATGTCTTAAACTTGTAGACTGGGAAACTTCTTAGGCACATCATGGCAGGAAGGTTATGTGATTGACCTGGACAAAATCAAGTCATAAGGCTAGAAGACCAGATGCTCTGCAGTGCTGTTAAGGAGGCGTAGTTAGACTTAGCAGATAAAGTAACAGAAATGAATGCTCCTTGTTTCTGTTATTTTGAAGCATCACAAACATTTCAGGGTGGAAGAGGAGGAAAGACGAAGTCAGGACAAGGAGTAGTCCAAGGAATTCTTAAACTCTTCAAATTGTGCTGTGTCTTCAGCTTTCTGTTTCGCCAACAAACACTTTTGACGTTAACAGTGTCCTGAATTTTTTGTCTCAGGCAAAAACGAAGTCCCCATGTTTCCAAGAGACAGTGAAAGTTTAGTTAAGATATATAAATATGCATTATGAGTTTCTTCTTCTACAGTAGAGAGCAGAACATAGGCAGAGTCCCTGTTAAAGTGCCTGATGTGTCAGGTATTCCCTTTTGCCTTGACTCTTTAAAATTTTGATGAAAAACACTGAAAAGATGCAAGTAAAAACAAAGGATTTCATTGCTATTGCAGGGAATGTGTATTCCAACTTCATTAGTTTCATTTAATTTCATTCATTTATGACAGCCTGAAAGAGAGAGATTTGTAGGCTTCCTGTTTCTTTGTTGAAATTGAAATAGACAACAAGGAAAGCAGCAGAGAGCCTTACTTCTGAAAACTCTTTGGTGTGCTTATACCTGCAACTGTAACAATGTCACCTTAATGTTCTTTTAGTCTAAGTGAGAAGGTGTTTACAAGAAAAGTATCAGTGCATGCTGATAATAGGTTATGGAGCTGTTAATTCTGAGTTTTAAACTTCACCACTTGAAGGTACTGGATACAGATAGGAGGTGTTGAAATAAGAGTGTTTCTGCTGATCTGGAGGTGAATAAAGTTTTGGTGTCTACATTGTATAGAGATTAAATTACTGCATGGAAAGTGGCCAAAAGCATGACTGAGTCATAGTCACAGTCATGAGATACAGTCATTTCTTCTCTATTGAACTGCAAGCCTCCTGCTCAAGTGGGCAGGGGTTTTTTTTGTGTTTGTTTTTTTTTTTTTAGAATGTTGTTGTTATCGTGTAGTAAATAATGTTCTTCTGAGTAGTTAAAAGTCAGCAAATAGAGAACTTGTGTAGACTTTGAATTTTGTCAGGAGTAAACAACAAGAGTTGGTGAGCCAAGTGAAGCTTGGTGGATGACTTGCTACATATTTTACTGATGCCATGTCTTCTCCCTATACCATTCTAAATTCTGATTTTCCTCTGACCACAAACTCCAACTGCAACTTGGAGATACCTGCAACACTGACATGATCAGACAACAGTTCTAGCAGTCCTTTGCTTATACTACGTCTATTCACAAATAATTTCTGGTAGAGTTGGTAGCTCAGCTAAGAAGAGGTACTCTGGCACTTTGATTCAAAAGAGCTTCAGTCCATTAAATTCATCCTGTGATGTGTGTTTTGTCTAATTTGCTCTGTTTTCCAAAGTGACCAGGCCACAGGCTATCTTATACAAGAGAGGGAATTATGTAATATTATAGATGAAAGAGCTGATGCAAGCTCAATCTGTTGTGTATTTTATGTTGTTTGGTGGTGTTTTTTTGTATTTCTTTCTGAATTCAATATTTTAGACCAGTAGAAGCACAAAATAATTTGATGTAATTTCCAAATGGGGCATTAGATGTTTTGGATTTGAGCGCAGACAATAGAAATGAACCTGTCTAGTAAATAGACAAGTATTTAAGTGCCTCTATTACAGGAAATCTAGTAATATTTGTGCTTTTCAGTAGATGCTGAAGTTACAAGGCATATTGGCACTGTTAAATAATTAAGTACATATTTTTTTAATGAGGTCTTAGTAAAGAATATCTCTTTTAACCCCTGGGTACTAATGCTTCAGTTCTGATATGGAAATGATTCATGTACAGTATATGATTTTGGAGATTAATATGTCATTGTGATTTGCAGGAAGTCATATTTAGAAATGAAGTATATTAACCTTGCTTTTGTAAGTGATTACAGGAAGGTTATACAGAGAGCTCCACTGAAAAATTATCTTCTCTTTTTTAAAATAGCCTCAAGTAATGATAAGTAATTTATACAGTTCTTTACTTTTCCAGGGGAAATTCAGCTCCTTTTCCAGGTAGTTCATTATCTAATACCTATGGAAATAATATGTTAATAAAGTTGATACAGTTCTGTGATAAAACTGGAGTTCAAGTACTTAGAACTTCTTTTCTGAGAAAATTGGCTTGTGCTTTTTTTCACTCTTTTTTTTCCCTTTTGCTTGCATATAATGTGAAAGGGTGCTGCAAACAGTGCTTGCTTTGGTTTGGAGTTGGGGAAAGAAGATATCTTCAGATGTTTTGCTACACTGAAAGTAGATTGCAAACATTGAATTCGTCTTCTCTAGAAATTTGGAAGTAGAAGTAGTGGCAGGGAATTTTCATGGGCCTTAGCTGAGGGAATTGAATCATAGAAGCACAGAATCCTCAAAGTTGTAAGGCACCTTTAAAGACTGTCTAGTCCAGCTCACCTGCAATGAACTGGGACATCTGCAGCTCAATCAGGTTGCTCAGAGCCTGATCCAGCCTGGCCTTGAATGTCTCCAGGGACAGGGCATTCACCACATCTCTGGGCAACCTGTTCTAGTGCCTTACCACCCTCACTGTAAAAGCCTTTTTCCTTATATCCAACCTGAATCTCCCCTCTTTAAGTTTGAAACCATTTCCCTTTGTCATGTTGCAACAGACCCTGCTAAAGCATCTGTCCCCTTCTTTCCTGTAGCTCCCCTTTAGATACTGAAAGGCCGCTGTCTGGTCTCCCCAGAGCCTTCTCTTCTCCAGGATGAGCAGCCCCAGCTCTCTCAGCCTGTCCTCATAGGAGAGGTGTTCCTTCCCTTGAATTGCTTTTTGTGGCCCTCCTCTGGACATGCTCCAACAGGTCCACATCTATCCTGTATTGAGGACTCCACACCTGGATGTAGTACTCCAGGTGAGGTTTCACCATCGCAGACTAAAGGAGCAGGATCCCCTCCCTCTCCCTGCTGACCACGCTTCTTTTGATTTCTGATAGATTCACATCTTCTACAGGAAATTTTGGTCCTGATCACCACAAAAAGACTAACTCCTTGGAACATACAACAAGGCTGCCAGTTATGGAATTCCAAGTCAGTACAAGCTTATGGCAATAGTTTTTCTTTATGCATTAATTTTTCCTTTGGTAGGTGGTGTTACCTGGCAAAAGGCTGTTCTCCCTCCATTATTGCTCCTCTTTCCTTGCTCTTAGCGTTCTGCTAGAAGCCAGTTCTTCCCTCCTGTCTGTTATGGGATAGTGGGAGCGCCAAGATCATTGCTTTCTTTAAAAGAGAGCTACTCCTAAATCCTCTTTCTCTGTCATGTTTATCAAGGAACTGAGTCACATAACCAAATCTCATGCAGGGAAGCACTGGCAAGTGCAAAAGAGTACCAAGTAGACCAACTAAATGGTTTCTTTATTAACCTGGTACTTACAATGCCTTTGGCACTGATAGCCTTGAATTTTTGATATGAAAAACAACATGTGGGAAAACAAGAACTAGAAAGTTGTATTTTACAGAAGAAAGCCAATGTCAATATCTTTTTTTTCCTTTTTAGTTTCTTAGCTTTGTTTCTTTCCTGATTTTAAAATCAGAAAAATTGTGCTTGTCTGTCTTTTTTTTGTTGTTGTTTTGTTTTCAGGAGGGAGAGGGCAGGATAAATGTTTAGGCTTTGATTAATGCAAAGTGAGAGAACTTTGGACATCTACATCATTCTACACACAGTGCTTGGTCATTATGGCATTCCATTATGGCATGTGTTAGATTCCTGTTTGACAGCTGCACCATGTCCTTATGTTTGGTTAGCTGTCACTGCAACTGAAGAATGGAAATCAATGGCTGAATCACTTTTCCAAAATGTGAATTGGATCATGCAGTCATATAGTATAGCTTGATGCCACATTGGCCTTTTACCTTTGTTCTTTCAAAGTGTTTGTCATCTGTATGTGTTCTTGAAAGTGCAGAGGAAGTAATTACTTCCATATTTATGTCTGTTCGGATGTGTCATGCAACTTGCAGTACTACTACTTGTAATGTTGACCACTTGAACACTGTTAGTGTTTTTTTTCCTTGTTGTTTACTCTTACAAATCGAAGTGCACAAAGGGGAAAAACAAATTACTTCCTTGATTCCATTTCCTTCTACCATGGAAGAAAAGCAGAAGGTTTTAAATGTTTTACTTCTGCTTGTTAGAGCTAATGATGTGAGAGGCTGAAAACAGAATGATTGGAAGATTTTAGCAGCTATTTCAGGTGAGAGGCCTTTCACCTCTGTGATGTGAAATAATTTATAGTACTTAGGATACCCAACGTATTTTCCATTTAATCCAGACAGAAGCTGGGTTTGAATTTCTGATATTGCAAAAATAATGTGGACTTCTGTCATCTTTTTTTCTCAGAAATGGAGATCCCGTGGATTTCTTCTTTTTGGGTCTTTTTTAGATCTTGCTATGACATACGAAGGGCACAATCCAATTTGTAGGAGAAAAAGGAAAATAATCTAATCTTCGAGTTTTTGTTGACTTGAATAGTTAGCTGAACTTTTAGGTTGACAGTGATGAAGCATATCTCTCTCAAAATTTTAGATGCCCTAAATATTGGGTAAAAAAACTTGAACGTGGAAATGGAGTTGTTTCCCCTGGGGTAAGCAAAGATCTGAAAGCTACTGTTCTTCTGTTTTCATGCTTGTAGACTTTGTCTGGTGTTTCTGTAAAAAGAAAAAGAAATTTATACCAACTGTCCTAACGCAGATAACTGGAGGAGCAGGGTTTGTGGGTTCTCATCTTACTGACAAACTAATGATGGATGGCCATGAGGTTACAGTTGTGGACAACTTCTTTACGGGCAGGAAAAGAAATGTGGAGCACTGGATTGGTCATGAGAACTTCGAACTGATAAATCACGATGTCGTTGAGCCCCTGTACATTGAAGGTGAGTAGCCTCTGCCTTGGTATCTGCACTTGGCTGTGCTTTATGTTGATAAGCGTTCGTAAAGAAATGAAGCTTTTGTACTGACTTCTGTATTGATCTATTACCTGTATACTTTGTGTGTTGTTCTAATTTCTATGAGCGGCATGGGGTGAGAACTTAATAACTCTCGTCTTTGAAATCAGTTCTTTTCAATCAGAATGTTCATCCTTTCTGATTGGGTGGGAGAAGGAAGTGTTTAATATTTCCTTCGCACGACTGATCTTGTGAAAAGGCAGGTTGGCAAAAGGTCGGTCTGTCCCATCTGTTGTTCCGTATCTCTGTGTGCATGCACGTGCTTAAATACACAGTATCTGGATCTCGATTTGTCATGAACTGAGAAGCTTAATTCAAGGATGTTGATACTGTAGATTGCATACGTCCTGCAACTGTGTGCTGTTAGTTGGGAGGAACATAAGCTCAGAACTCACTTTTGAGTTACCTTACATTTTTTTCTATGGAAAACGATGTGCCTGGTTTAGGTATGAGCATTCCACTGCCTGTAGATTAGGAAAATGTCAGCACTGAATTCCAACAAAAACAAAACAAGGAACATTTCACTTCAAAGATGTAGGAGTAACTGAACATCTAAACTGTCCTAAAGCATCAAAATATTATGCCAGTTTGTAAAACTGCTGTATTTAAAAAATACTTATGCATTATATATATATATATATATATATATATATATATATATAGGCTTTGGGAATATATCAGTGTATAATGAATCAGTGGAAAAAGTTACTCTAATTATGCTGGAGTTCTGGTGATTTTGCTCTATTCCTTAGACTTTTGTAGCAATGTAGTTGTTTTTTTAATTTTAAACAAAAAGTGAATCTGAGGCTGTATTTTTTTCAATTATTACTCAAGCTGTACTCTCATGGGTCGCATTTCACAGGAAAAATCTATAGTAATTGCATCTCCTGTACTATTGCTTGTGATGAATTCCTGACAACGCTGCTGAAACAGTTCTGCAAATGTGTTCCCTCTCTGTTCTGGTAATGTGTTGGTTCAGTTACTGTCTGTTACTTTACTTCAAACTTGTGTTTTCACTGACAGGATAATAGGACTAAGACCTTATTAATTGGCTTCGGGTGGTAGTAGCTTATGCCACAGCTACATTAGTTTGTCAGCTTTCCTAATCTTTCCTCCATTACTTTTGTTCTAGCTGATGCTTGAGAACTTTTCAGAGAATTATCAACTGTTTACCAGTTACTAGGCACAAAAAAAATGGCAATTCTGAGATCCTTTTACTACCTGTCCCATATTCCATGTAATTAAGACAGCAATTCTTTATTATCTGATGATAGCAAGTTGTAACGTTATTCAGTGCGTAGCTTCTTGAATTTCTTCTCTTACTCCAACAACATAAATATAAGCTGGTGTGGCTAAATATTAAAATTTTGACTAAATGTGAAGAACAAAATAAAATATATAGTGTGGCATCATGGTAAAGTTTTCTTAAGGTGTAAAAAAAAAAAAAAAAAAAAGAGAGTTTGGTGTCCAAGAAGGAAAAGAGAGGGGGGGAAAAAAAAATGGGGAGAGGAGGATGGGTAGAGAGTTATTGCAACAGATTAAAAAGTTGTGTTTTTTCCTTCTGACATGGATCCATAACTCTTATTTTAGTTCCAGTTTTCATTTGAAAATAGTAATTATTATGATGGAGAAGCCTTGAGGTCTAGTATTGGACATGGAGGTTGGCGGCCCTGCCTGTGGCAGGGGAGTTGGAGCTTGATGACTCTTGAGGTCCCTTCCAACCCAAGCTATTCTATCATTCTGTGATTGAGAGAAGAGGGTTTATATCTGAAGAATTCCTATTTATATGCCATCCTCTTTGAACAGGGTCATATAAGGATGTTTAACACTTTAATTCCAGAGAGAGTAATCGGTACTTTATTTTGGAAGGAGACTTCATTTCTGATCTAGGAAGAGCGATGTTTGTGCTTTTGATATGGAAAGTGAGTGTAGTCTCAGGATGTGTAGCTTTCACTAAATTTCTTGATGATTTTTTTTCTAGCTTCATAGTGAGGCATACATACCATCTACCTTGTGTGAGTCATTAACTTCATCTGAATTGTCCAGAGACTATAATAAATCATCAAAATACAAGTTTTATTTCTTAGCCCTGTGGCTATTAACTGCAGTGCTGAGTGACTTTATGCAGTAGAATTTCTCTTGCTGTAGCATTTAGGGAAGATATCAGCAAAACTGCACAGGGGCACTTAGCTTTCATTTGGGCTCTTTCAAGGAGAGAAGCAAAGGTACTGATTTTCTTAATAGAATGAAAGTACTTGAAGGGCAGGAAATAGAAATTTTCTTTTCAGATTTTCTATGATTTTTTTTATTGTACTTGAGTTGTATGTTCTTAAATTACCCAGCATTTTTCTTATGAAAAGATTTAAACCACTAATAAATGTGGGTTTTTCTAGTCTAACAAGATAATTTTCATTTCTAAAGGGTGCCATATAAGGAAAAGAATCTCTTATTTTCTGTGTTGTCTGGCAAAAAAAAAAAATGTATGGAAATTCACCTTTCTTTGGCTTCCTACCTCTCATTCTTTACATCCTTTAACATTAGAACCTCCTCAAGATGTTTACTTGAGAGCACTTTGGCTCATGTTCCTGTAAACTTTAGTGAGAAAATTCATTGATACTTGGAGAATATTTAGAGATTCTCCGTAGATATTTGGAGAATAAAAGAGAATGAATGCTTGAGCTGATGTTACTGTGACCTATCCCACTTAACGGCAATAGAACTGCATTTAAAACTACCTAATGAAACTTTAGATTAAGTGTATAAAGGGCAGAAATAATGTACTCAGTTCACATAGTGACTTGAAAATGAGTGTCATCTTGGTGTATACCCAAGTCGCCACTAGTGTTGACTGTGTAGGAAAATAATGTTTTTTAAACTTGTAAAATGTATTTTTGACAGTTTTTCTCATCCACTGTGGTCTGTGTTTCTGCTGTGAAATGTTGTTATACCTACATAAATGGGGCAGGGCAGCCAATTTCAAAGTGGAGTTAAAAGATGATAGACCACAAACAGGGCATTTTTACTTAAATCTTTGCACATACTTTCACATAGTCATTTTCAATTAATTCCACTGTGGCTTAATTGCAAAGCCAGCTCAAGAGTTTTCAGTCACATAGTTGAATATTATAAAACTTTTTGTTTTATCTTACAAAAAAGGAAGAGGAGTGGAGGTCATTTGCAAGGTGCATTTGTTCCAGTCCTCCAGTAGCAGACTGTACCAGACATTCAAACAGTTAATCCTCTGATAAAAAGCACTAACTAGTCTGGCTTTAAACAGCCCTAGTTTGAGGAAAACCTTAAGTTGCCTGCTGGCTTAAATAAGTGCCAGATTTGTCTATGCTAGAGAATACAACATTTTCAGCCAAGCTAGGTAGAAGGCTTTTTTTTTTCCCCTGTACTTTTTCTGTTTGTATGAGCACTTCTTGTAGAAGAAGAAAAAAAAGTTGTAAAATTCTAAGAAATCTTTGTGGTTTTGTATTTTCTATGCATTTGTTTCTGGCTAGCAATCATATGGCCATTTGGATAATTTTATGCCTGACTGTATCTTGATGCAGAGAAAGGAAGGGTAGGTTTTGGCACTGTTCATCTGAATAGCCTCAAGTCTTTATGGAAGCTGTTCCATTAAGAGTGGCCATGCACTGAAAATTCAGCATGTATTTTAAAAATAAAAGCTGCGAGAAGATTATGGATAGAGGTAGAGAGGCAGGAAAGTGTTCACTTCTCCTTTGACAGCATAGGTCTAGACAGTAATTTACTCATCAGTGCTTTTGAAGTGATGTTTTCATTTTGCAAACGTTTTGCTAAAGGCTGTTGAAAAGTAGACACAGAAAGGGTTTTAAAGGACTAAGCGGAGAGAAACAGTGTAAAGCTAGGATGACAGTTGAAGTCTGGTGGCAGCTGGTGACTTTACTTGTCACTTGGTTTCCTTTCTCTGAGCCACCTTGTTGGCAGCAATGTGCATGCTGCCGAGAGCAGCAGTAAACAGCTTCTCCAACTGTTTCTTTCATAAGCTTTCAATCTACATGTTTTCTTCGGTATCATGATCGTACTGCACTGCAGGGAGAGCAATGCTCACCTACAGAGGCATGACTTGAGACATTCATATATTTTGTTTGTATTCAGGGACAGACAGCATCCTCAATGTCAGTAGCATTAGCAGTGTGGGCAGGGCTTTGAATAAAGATTCAGCCCCCAGCACTTGCATCAGGCCATCTTGGATACTATTCTTGTTGCTCCTGTAGGTTGCATGCTGTGAAAAGCTCTCTAGGTACTGCACTGGAGTTGTGAGTGAATGGAAATAATATTTTCTGTTGAGAAGAGAGTAAATAGCCAAGAAGTCTGCTACGTGGAATTGTATTTCTCCACTTTTTAATGTGAGAATAAGCCTAGGCTTTTTCTAGGCTGCTTTGACGTTTTGTAGGCAACTGGTCATTGCTATTCTAGTTAATAAAGACAGTAGACACTGTGATTCATGTTACACAAAAGACAGACACTTTTATATTTACAGTTATATTATGATGGGCTTTCTTGTTGGGGTTGTTGAGTATTGGATCTTGCTTCTGAGAAATAATCCAGCTTTTATTATACTTTTTTTACTATAACTGACTTTCCTACCCACCATCTCCACATCCTCTGGTAATATGTCCAACCTTGCATTCCTATTTCGTACGGTGACATTTGCAACTCCAGTATGCTGAAGCTGGTCTCATGGTTAGGATTTGCCTCAGACTTCTGTCACTACTTACGCTAATCAACCAGTATCTTGGGATTCTTTCAGATTTCATGTTTAAGACTGATTCTGTTGCACTACACAGCTTATTGGGAGTTTTTTCAATTCTTTAAATTTTCTGGAGTGAGCTTTTATTTTTGAAATTAATGAGTAAACATGTATCAACTTTTTTTGGTAGCCTGTTACAAGGCCAAACTTGAGCTGATATCCGGTGTGCTTGTCTCTTTGTATCAGATTCCATGTATGATATCTATATATATCTTCTGACATACTTCAATAGAGAAGACTGCCATGCTTGTTTTTGAAATGATCTGTTTTATTCATGTGTGGATAAGTATGTGAAAATAAATGAATAGACGTGACTACTGGATAAGGAGACAGCAAAGTGCAATTCATTTAGCTTAAGGTAGAAATAAACCAAGGCTGAAGAAAGTGGAGGAAGTAAGCCTTGGTAAGTTATATATTTGTCCTTTGAACTTAAAATCTGCTGAAGAGTCCTGTTTTTTTTATCTCATCTTTACTCATCACACATGGTTACACTAGGCTCTATTTTTTGCTTTTGTGTGGAATATATAGTTCTTGTCAGTAATCTGAATCTTTGGGTTTCTGCACACTTCAGTGACAGAAATGCAGCAACGTAAATTAGTTAAGATGGGGTCTAGCATTCATTACCTTGACAATCTCTTGCCAATATACAAGCTATGTTACTTAGATTAGGCATCAGTATACCTTCATTCACTATAAATAATATTTAATGTGACAGTAAAATACATTTTGTAACCTGAAGATGTGGAATACCTGTTGGGGATGGCATTAAGTAAAAAACATGAACTTGCAGACAGATCTCTGTATCAACATTGTTGATGTACTTTTGTGTTGCTGAAAATCACAGCTTACAACATGTGTGCAAATGTATGATGTGTAGCATATGACGTCCAGTGATAGGAAATGCAGAACGAATACTTGGTTTTTCAACTCTTATGCTTTCTCTTTCAATATATCACATGGAAAAATATTAATGCTTCCTTTCCTCCCTTCTCTGGCTTTCTGTAGTGGACCAGATTTATCATCTGGCATCTCCTGCTTCGCCTCCAAATTACATGTATAATCCTATAAAAACATTAAAGACCAACACTATTGGGACATTAAACATGCTGGGTAAGTAGAAATCTTTCTTCTTACTTAACAATGTTACATTGAAATATGATCTGGACAGAGTTCTTAGAGGGGGAGGATGGAGCACATGAGTCAAGCGCACTAAAAAACGTTGCTTCTTTTAGAAAAATACATATTTTATCTCTTAAATTGTTGTACTTTTCCCTTAAATATATCTGCAGGTAAGCTCTGGCAACATGGAAGCTCAGCTAGCAAAGCAGCGGAACTTCCATGCCTGTAGCTGGGCTGTGGAGTAATACCTATGCAGTAATTACAGAAATTGCAGGAACAGCTAAGAGCCTGGGATTTTTGTAGCAAAGTTGTGCCAGCGACTATGCTTCTCACCTTGGTGACAGTGAAACATTGCCACATTGGCCATGAGTGACTGGTTCTTTCCACTGCAGCAAACACTGAACTATGTGAAACTGCACTAGCTCTGTAAACCCCAAACATCAAGAGCACTGATCCGTCCTGTGTGTGCCTTGGCTGGCAAAAGTGCTGAAAGGACATTTAATGTCTAGCTTCATACTAGATAATTACAAGGCAAAATTTTCAGCTTTTTCTGTTGCTTTTGGTGCTGGGAATGAGCTTGGAAAATAAAAGAAGGCCTTAAGCCTTTGCTACTTTTTCCTCTAATCTTTAATCTGTTTGGCATATGCTGCAACTTGTATTAGCTGTCAGTGATCCAGACTGAGAGCGAGACAAAGAAAACGTGCTGGATTCTATTGCATTTCCCATTTGGTATGTTAGTGAGTTCAATTAAGATAATTAAATGATTTAGATGCAATGTGGTATCAGACGTTTGTAGAGCATAGGTGAGTGATTTCTTTGAGTGGCCATGTTAACTTGTAGCCCATAAGGTCTTTGAAATGGAGAGCAGAGTAGTCTCAAGAGTTGAGTACAATCATTCAGACTGTTTTACAGGGCAGTAACTACAAATAATAGGAAGAAAATATTCTTCTCCTATAACATGTTATTGTGTACAAGTTTGTTTATGTAACCTAGCTTTCTGTTTTGCTAGCCATG
The DNA here is from genome assembly GCF_002078875.1 of Numida meleagris. Lineage (NCBI taxonomy): Eukaryota > Metazoa > Chordata > Aves > Galliformes > Numididae > Numida > Numida meleagris. The sequence goes on along the minus strand of NC_034409.1, from coordinate 133,348,426 downwards.
ATACAGTGTGTTGTTTCAGGATTCTCATTTAGTATCTGGAATAATTTATGCTTCTTTGACCTTTACTAAGGTGTGATATATTAAGTTCTTCAATCTTAGTTCAGTTTAACTTTTAGTCCCAGAACTGAACACATAAGGATGTTGTTCTGCTGTTTCTCGAGTCTCCTAGCTTGAGATTAGGAGCTACAGATGTGACTTACAGCTAGATTTATCTAGTAAGAGAAATTGAATTTGCTTTAAATGCAGCGCAAACCAGGAACACGCTTAAAGCAGTTAATGTCACTGAAAGATTCTTGTGCTTGCTCAAATATGTTCTTTCACTGTTTCCCAAAATTTAGGGTTAGCCAAACGTGTTGGAGCACGACTGTTGCTGGCCTCTACGTCAGAGGTGTATGGAGGTAAGAATTAAGTGTTTAGAGCTCTTGAGATCTAAATACTGAAGGGTATTTGCATGTGTTTAGATGAACAATAGATATTTGTCACTGTCTTAGCTTGATTTCTTCTTCAGACGTACTTCTGAATTTAAAATGAATTAGTAATTGCTTTAAGTCTCTAGTCAGGGTGGTGTAGGAAGAGGCAGACTGCTGTTTGTAACTGTCCTCTGTCTTTTTCATGACTCTTTTTCAAAGGGACTTGTGGGGCAATTTGAATGTGGAACTCTTATTAAGATCCAGTTGCCATAATGAAAAAATTGTGAAGAAAGATCATTTCAATAGCAGATCTGCATTTCTTTTCCCAATGTACTTATGAATCATGCTCTTACAATTCAGCAATAGCCTTAGCGCATGCAGTACAGTGCAAACCACAAGAGCATAAGCTCCAAGCCATGAAAACAGTGATTATGCATGCAGTGATGCCACATCTTTCATCTTCCCTCTTACTGTGACTAGGAAGTAAAGTAGTGAGAGAATGATAAATAGAACTGCTAGTTGTATGAAGTAAAAAATCTTTGATAATTTCTTGCACCCTACATAACACACCATATGCCTAACAGAGAAACTTTCTGCTGTTGTGAACTCTTGCTTAATGGATAATAGCCGTGTTGCAAGTATAATGGAGATAGATAGGAAAGCACAGGTACCTGCTGAACATTATTAGTTGTGAGAGTCTAAGACTTCAAAACAGCAAACAGGCAAAGAAAAAATGCTCATCTCTGTGACAAGGGGCAATGCAGAATTGTGAGGGGGGAAGAAGTGAAGGGCAAATGACATAACTCAAAGTGTTCACTTTTCATAGAATCACAGAATTGCAGGGGTTGGAAGGGGCCTCAAGAGATCATTGAGTCCAGCCCCCCTGCTAAAGCAGGTGCCCTCCAGGTCACAGCTTCAGTCAGAAAGATTCAAACACCCAAGCAAGAGAATCCCCTAAAACGTCAGGGGAAATTAAGTAAGTGGCAGCCATGTACATGCAACATTTCCACTGCTTCCCTTATCTTTGATTGACAATGATCAGACTCCACAGAGGAAAAAATAGTAGCCCTGAAGACTAATTGGAACAAGCTCTTATTTTGGAATACGGAATGAAGAAGCAAAATAAAATCCAAGTTTTGAAGCCTCATTGCTCTGCTGCAAGCTGAAATGAAATGCTAAACCTGAAACTCCCGCTATTGGTCTTCTGAATGTCAGTAAATCCAACATAGCAGGAGGGAATCCACTTACATCATACTCTGACTAAACCAGAAGTCATTTTGCTGAAAAATAAAGGACAAAGTATAAAGAACATTTTTTTGGCTGTTTCCACGGGAATTTTCAAGGCGGTGTTTTGTAGGGTGTTTACAAGTGCTTCATAGAGCTGCGTCTGTCAGAAAGGAGACAAACTGCAGTGATCTGCCAGGTTGTGGCACCTTTTGGGACTTCTGTAAAACTCCTACCAGCTTTTCTAATCATGTAAAAACTCTGCATTTTTTTTCATTGCTCCGTGACTCTTGCACGGCATTAATTCATCTGTAATCGTGTCTTTGAGCAGTGTAAAAACTGGAAGGAGTTAATCAGGATTATTAAAGTTTTTCAGCAAATTAGTCTGTAACACCTGAAAGTTCCGTAATAATATGTGTGAGCTTCAAACCCATTTAAAAAGGATAAGGCTGCACAGATAAGTAGCAACATGAGGAAATGTAACAAACGATTGTACTGTTTCTTATGGAGCCAATGGGAAGGCACACACATGCTTCCTAGGGCATTTTTGTTTGGTTGCTTGTGTAGTTTTTTCTAATTGAGAACTCTTACATTGGCTTTAAACAGAGGATTGTCTAGCTTGAGTGTGGCTGGAGGTGGCTAGTAAAAAGTGCTTAGGATGAATCAGGAGAAAAATAGCAAGTACGCTGTAATGCCTCACTCTGCTTTTTCATTAGGAAATGCAGTGCTTATCCATCTTGTTCATTGCTTTTCCTCTTGTTTTATGAAACTTGAAGTTACTTTACTTCTAAATACAGTAAAAAAGTGCTGTGTGAGTAAACCATAATATTTTCTTGGAATTCTGTTGGATCAGAATCATATTTATTCCCTTGAGACAGTTAGTCTTTGCACCAGAAAGTTGAATTTTAAGCATCTGTTCTCAATCTCTTATCGGAAAGCTGTTGAGGGCTGTTGTTTACCTGTGCTCAGTTATCTTACTAGAGACCTGTGTATTCTATAACCATTGTTTTCTAGTGAATATATTTTTAATGAATTATGTTGAAACTTGGTGGTTTTAAATACATGGTTCAGAGAGATGTTGATAAGCTGTCTTAACATCAGTGACCAATCAGAATATTAATTATATATAATCATCTTTTTGACAGGAGATTATTTAAAGTGTTTCCTTTCCCCCATAGATCCTGAAGTTCACCCTCAAAATGAGGATTACTGGGGCCACGTGAATCCAATTGGTCCAAGAGCCTGCTATGATGAAGGAAAGCGAGTTGCAGAGACCATGTGCTATGCCTACATGAAACAGGTATTAAATTTGTATCAGATTCGGTGGATTTTCTGTAACAAGGATGACCAAATTTAATGGAAACTGTAGTATGTGTATTTAGGGGTAGGAGAGCGTAAGAGAATGCCTTGAGTAGTGTTCATACTGTGACTGTAAAATCTGTGCTTTCTTTAATGCAGAAGTTTTATTGCTCCCATCTTTTGTTATTTCAGATGAGCAGTGTTCAAGTAAATGTGTTTTAGTCTTTGATAGACTTATTATGTCTCCCAGTATAATAAATAGTTTTTAGAGTGATTATACTAAGATGACCTTATGAATTCAGGAGCAGATAACAGATTGCTTTAAGTTGGTCTTGTGCTGAAATGCTTTGCTGAATACAGCAGTTACTGATAAATGTGGGACATCTAGTGAGCATAATTGAAGTCAGAATACGTGGGTATAAATGGGGAAGTTCTTTAATAGGAACTCATGTAAAGGCAATTTATTCTAAATTGCTTTAGAAATCTCTTAAAAATAGGTAGGTATCTATACAGCCCTTAATGAAAGATATGAATCCTTAGTTATGTAATGCACTTTTTTCAGCCTAGTACAATTACATGAAGATTAAAATGCAATTTAAAACATATTTTTGAAATGATACAGGCCAATTTCTCTAGGTTTCATAATAACAAATAGAAACTTATAACTAACTAACCCAGCAGTGACTCTTTACATGTATGCATGTGAGTCTTGTCTAACTTAATTGCTATTCAACTATTCTCCAGAAGACTATTCAATTATAAAACGTGGCACATTAAAGAAAATCATCTCGGTGTTTCTTGGTGTTTGCAGCCTTAATATTCAGAGGTAAAAATCAATCAGACAGAATATATTCTGTAGAATTTTAAAACTTTAAATAATAAAGTCCTAAGTGCTTTTAAAAAAAACATGAAGACAAAATTGAGCTTAAAAGTGAGGAATTTAGGGACGGTGTTTTAGTACAGAGGATGTAGCAATTTTCTCTTAACTCTTCTGCCAAACAGAAGGTGATTCTTAAGGTTCATATCTGCTTTGTTCTCTTTTACGCACATATATTAATTGAAAGCATGTGATGTAAGTAATCTCTTGATTTGAAACAGATGTGATATGATTACATGGCTAGCAGTTTTCCTTTTCCACAGCACTTCGTTTACTAGGGAATGTAGTACCAGCATTTTCCAGAATGAGCAGTATTTCCTGAACAACCAGTAAGATCTTCCCGAAAATGTTACGGGGGTTTGAAGTGGAAGGAGGTTAGAGGGAGTGAGGGGGAGTTTAAACACATATTACTGCAGTTTAAATTCTATGTTTTGTACAGGGGTTGCCATTCAGTATGCAGGTAACTTCAGATATCTGTGGTTGGAATTACTGGTCTGCGTAGAAGTCCAAAATTCATGTACATTCCACTCTGTGACTTTATAAATACTAGTCACAATCTGACACTACCTGCATGGCAGAAGTCTGGTACATTTGCTTAAGCATGTTGTAAATACAAACATATACCTTAGTGTATTAAGGATGTTTAGTGAGCTAGATTTAATCTCTTCTTATACCATTGATCTGTTAGGAAATTCTCCAGACCTGAAGCAATGCTTCTGCTCACGATGAAATAATGCAGGGAAATTTTTAATTTTCTTCCACTATTTTCACCCCTTATTTTTCATAGTGACTGTGCAACTTAACAAGCTTCAGTGGTAGCAGATAGGCTTAACTGTACATGAGATGATGATGGTTTTCAAAATGCCTTAGTGTACCTTAGGCCTTCCAATTAAGAATTGCATCGGATGCCTTTCTTAGCATATAGGAGTGAATCAAGTAACAATAACCCAATATGAAGTACAACTCCAGGTGGATAAGGGTTATGCTGTGCATTCTAGAATATTTTGGAGTCAAGACTGTGAAAACTCTCGGTGCCAAAAAATTCTAACAGGTAGCAGAAGAAAACAAAGGCAAATGAGGAATGAAGTTTGTTTTACTAATGTGAGAGGATAACATACACAAACCGATGTTGAAATCAGTTCATTATAAAAGTGCATTACAATTGCAACCCTAGGGTGATTTCCTGTTGCATATTGAGTTACACTTTTATCTCTAATATTTAATTTACAAAATGAGTCGGTTTCAGTAATCATGAAAAGCCTTGATGTAAAATGTAGGAGTAATGAAAACTTGATTGAATTGCGGCTGAAAAGGCAATCAATAGTGAATAACTGTAGTTATTGAGTAAATAGGTAGGAAACACATAGCTATGTTGGAATAAAGCAATTCTCTTCTAAATGTCTTCTGGGTGTTTATCTTGTATTCTCTAATTATTGTTAGCTGCTTCCTTGATACTCATTATAGATTCTTTTTAAGCGTTCAGCATTCTTTTTGGTGTTGTCATATGAAGTTCTCAAGCAGTTTGCTTAAGAGATGATGTGGAATTGGTGCTTTTTGTGGATAGATGGAGTTGGGTTATCTGTGGTAATAACAGAACAAGAGAAGAGGAGGCATTGCATCTCAACAAGACAGTAGTTAAGAGTAGTTCTTTAATGCTACGGATAATGGTTACTGTTGGGATATATACTGAGCCAAAGCTAAGCAGTAGTGATAAAAAATATCATGGAACTCTTCAGACTTTTTTATAAACCGCATAGAGGAGTTTCACATGCAGGAATAGAAAGAGGTGAAGGTTGGAGTAGGAGTCTGTGTCACAGACAAAATCAACATCTCAGGTACTGCCTGTAACGTAGGAAAGAAGAGATAAGGTGCTACAGTCTTTCTCACTGCACTTCTAATTGAACCCTTTAATGTGCAGGTGTCATTACCACAGTTAGTGTTCTGTTATGTGAAAATTAGAAAGAAAAGGGGGGGGGGGGGAAGGCAAACACATTAACAGTCCCTTTCCTCTGCGAAGTTTGAGAGCATACAGACTCAGTTGTGTTAATATTCCCGATAAACATGGCAATTGCACTGAAAATTTCAGGTACTGTTTGTTGGTCACTTCTGTCTTTCTAATTATCTGTTTCTACTTTGAATGAGGAAACAGTGCTGTTTCCAGCCATCATGACTTCATGAGGAAAGCGTGGCAAAAGGGGGAGAGGGACAACTCTGTAATATCTGAGGCATTATTATAAAAATGCAGCATATCTTTTTATTGGATCATTGGTAATAAGAGTCTCTCTGTAAGTGGAGAGTTCTGTTAGAATACATTCCTGAATTGCGTTGGTTGTTGTATCTGAATTGTCAGAGCTTCTTTATACAAACATAGCATGTACGCAATTGAAGGCTTTCTTCTGTCAGTGCAGCAACACTGTTTTTCCAAATTATGTGAAGATAAGGCAGGAGAAAACTGTCTGGTCATCTTGCTCCCATTCAGACAAAATGGCTTTTTTGTTGCTGAATTATCTTTACTGTTTCTACCTGCTCTTTGCTGGTAACAATTACAAAATAACCTTGTACTGTAGACAAGGTCAAAGCCTGGTACTAAAGGAATACAGGTTTCCTAAGAGAAGTCTGAATGCTTTCTATAATCTCTGTGCTCAACGTTTTGTTGTTGTGTTTTCTTGGTTTTTTTCCTGCTGTGCTATAAGAAATCCCATTTTCTGATTTCCCTCAGGTAATTGGAGAACTTGGTTCCTTTGTTTCTGATACCATTGTACTGTTGTGTGCAAATTGAATTGTGAAGTCAAGAAGACTTTTCACTTTTTTTTTTCCAAGATTGATTCCTTTCAGTTGGTTTAACGAGTGTTTGAATAAGAATATATCTGTAGCAGCATGCGTCTGTTGAGGCAAAATGTATGTTGTTTCTGCTGTTTTTCTTTTCAGTTTAGTGTACCTCTGACTTTTGTCTGTAAGGCACTATTCATAAGTATAGTTCTGCAGAACTCTCTGTGACACAGAAGACTAAAATTGTTTGAAATACATACTGTTGGTTGTTTGCAAGTATTCCTGACCCTTAATGGAAGCTATGCTAAAGCTCTCATTCACTGGATTTTATTACGCTGTTTATGTTAATTGCCTCCTCATGTTCCAAAGCCATGCTGTGCTGTAAAATACTGAAGTTAAAATCTCTATCTGAAGGGAGTACCCTAGTAATTCAGGCATCGATGCACTTTAGTAGGTACACATGTCTTCCCAATGGCAGCAACTCCCTTCCAAGTGCTGGTAGAACATACTTGTGCCTGTTTCATTGGTCATATACAATACTTACAAAAGATAAACAAGCTGAGGCAAATGCTAGAAATAAAACATTTTAGCAGAGAGATCAAAGTAATGATATGAAGAGACCTTGAACTGATGTGATAGCTTCTCTAATCCGGGAAGCCTTGAACTGCAAGCACGGTAGTATATTCAACCATAAGATGAGAGTGCTGGAGATATGCCTGGATTGTGTTCAAGAACCTGCATTCTACCAAAAGTAGTCAAAACAATTGTGATTGCCCTTCTTAGCTTGTCAAGAGGCTTACTGTTTATGAAATTCAGATAGCAACATCACTGCATGCTTTTGAAACAGCTAAAAAAAAGAAAGTTGATATACATTCCATATATATATATATATATGAAATACCTTGAACTAAGCCTCAGCATTAGAACACCATGACTTAAAAAACACATTATGGATGGATCCTGGTGTTACTGTGTTTTATGATTACAATTCAGGACTTGGGGAAATAAAAATCAGAGTTAATTAGTGATCTCAGTGGTGAAGAATATGAGTCACTAGGAAAGTGACAAATACAATGAGGGATGCAGGCGGCAGTCTTAGTAGTTTCAGCTGAAGCATTGATAAAGACTTGTATCGGGTCACAGTGGTATCCATGCAACTGTCTGGGCTTTTCCTGCTAGATTATTTTTTTTTTGGTCCATGAATTAATTGTCTGTTGGAAAACGGACAATTGCAGCTTTCTCTCTCCTGGTTTTATGTGCAGGGAGTTCTAATTCATTCCTGCTGTTTAGATGCATCCACAGACTTTACAAGGAGGAAATGTTTAGCACTCTTAATCAGTAAGATGAATTTGCCTGAGATCTGTATGAAATATGTCCAAAGCTTGTTATGTTCATAGTGGTAAATCAGAGTGAACTGAAGTGTTCTGATAGCTCACAAAGTTGCATTTTAGTAGCTTGCTCCCAGGCTCTTCTTGGGTTGCTCAAGGAACTTTCTCCCCAAAGGAGTGAGTACAGAAGCCAGCTGACCACGTTTGAGCTCATCGTCAGGGTTTAGTCTCAAGCTCTCTTTTGTTGGGTGGTATAAACACAGGACAAAGAAATTTCCTCCTTTCTTCTGGACTATAATAAAAAAAAAAAATTATACTTAGTGCCAGAAGTCCAAGGAAGTAATTGACTTTGCGAGTGGGAATATTGTGGAGGTGGTGAGTTGCAAGTAACACGTTGATATTCAGAGTAACAGGATGTAGGTTAGAGAGTTCCAGTAGTATTTGTAGGCAGTTAAAAAGGAATCACCTCAAAGGAGGCTTTCATGAAATGGTAAAAGAAAATTTAGAACGGTTATTAGGGTATTGGCACCAAAATCTATTTCTGGTAGAGTTTCTTTTGAGAAGGCAGATCGCAGTTTTACGGGCACAAACTGGGAATCTGCTGCAGAGAAAACATATTTTCGAAGCAGGTTGCTGCCTAGAATAGCTTTGCTAGATGACTCTATAAATAAAAGGTTAGGGATTTTAAAATACAACATTATTTCGTCTGCAAAAACCTGTAAATAAATGGGAGGAGAAATACTGGATTCACTGTGATGATGAGTAAGTGCTTATATACAGCATGTGTTGTTTTTCTTTTCTAGATCCCTTACTGTTTTCCAGCCAACACTGGAAAACAAGGCAGCTGGTGTAGCTTGTGCAGTACAAGAGAGGCTTTTTGGTCAGCATTGTTTAATGAGTTATTTTTATCTTGAGTGCTAGCTTCCAAGTGTCTCATTTTCAGTACTTGTTATTAATGGCAATGTCTGGAAAGCCCACATGAAATACAATCCCTCTCTGGAGGAGTCAGTGTCCTATTAGGCTAGAGTGCTGGGGAAAACGGAAGAACAAGAAACTGCCGGAGTATATTTTCAGATACAGAGGAGGCTTTGGGAATGGCTCTGTAATATGCTGCTGGAACTGTATGTTTGACATACTTTTTTAGCTGCAAATGAGGAGTGTGTTCCCAGATGATGCATTTTGCACAGCAAGGGACTTCTGTACTTCCCAGGGTATCTCAGCAGAGTGAAGCACATATTGCGAGGTTATTTTTTGACTCTGTTATGGACACAAGCTTGATGTATGAGAACGATCCAAGCTTTTCATATGGCACAAAGGTTATCTGCCTGGTTAGTGTTAGCTTGCAGCATATCTACAAATATAAATAGCATCTTGTCATGGAGTCTGAAACCTTACCTGCAGCCAAGCAACATCAAGTTCTGCTTAACCTTCTCCCTACCAAGGATACTGGGCTTTACCTTTGCTACTTGGTCTTCCGTTTGTTAACACCATGTAATACCTGAAGCATTGAAGGTACTTCTGCCTCTCTCACTTGCACATCTCTAAAATGGTAATGCTACTGTTCTCACAAAACTGCTTTGAGGATTCGTTTGTTTATGGATCACTTGGAGGTTAATGCCTTCCTCTCTGACTTGCATCAATCACTCATGTGGTAGCGTCTCTTTACAGCATGCCAGGCTGCTCTAAGTTCATCCAGAGCCAAATGCATGCTTCAACTCACAACGGCCAAGCATCATTCTTATAGGCTTTATCGTGAACTGTGGCTTATCCATATGAGTCAGTGTCAATAAACAGAAAGTATTTGGAGAGAGATTACTTCCATCCTGCAGTCTCCTATTGTTAAAATTCTTTGTCCAGATAGTTTCCCAGTTTCACGTTTGTTGCATTTTACTTTGAAACCTTGCAGAATATCCTCCTGAAGGACCTTGAGGGAATGACAGAAATGCTTCTTGGGGGAAAAAATTAAGGCATTGGAAGACCTGTACTATAATCCGTGAATTTATACAGCTTAGTAAGTAGCAGGAAGCTAAGAGATATAATGATACTGGCTACAAAGCCTCTTTATAGCACTGGTAAAGACACTTATCTGAAACGTTCAATTCTAATCTTTGAAAGTACTACCCTGGTACTATACCTAGTGATTGCGAGACTTATCTTAACAAAAAAAAAAAAGTCTCCTTAAGCCTTGGGTGGAAAAGTTCTTGTTGGATGGGTACTAAAAGTCTTGAAGTTCTTGTTAGAAGAAAATGCTTGTACTGAAATCATCAGCTGTTCTAGCACTGACTTAGAATTTTCACTACAAATACTGAGAACTAGCATAAATCAGCTTGCTGTATGCACTGCAGTTTCTGGTGGCATTGATGAGAGGTTAGAAGTGTTTCATAGTGAGAAAGCAATGCATTTTAAATCTGCAGAAGGAATTCTTAAGAAAGGTTTTGGATAGGGGAGAGTTAATTTGTGCTTTTGGAAGGAAAGAAATGCTTGCTAAGGTAGTAACATTCTTTTTTTCTTTGCCTGCAGGAAGGAGTTGAAGTGAGGGTTGCCAGAATATTCAATACCTTTGGTCCTCGAATGCATATGAATGACGGTAGAGTTGTCAGTAATTTTATCCTACAAGCTCTCCAGGGAGAACCACTGACAGTAAGTAATGACTTGTCACTGATGAGAAAAGTTGTATTCTGTATATTCTATGCCCATGTACTATGAAGGAGCCTAGATTTTAGAAAACACTGAGGTTTCCCCCCTCTAAAGATAAAAAATTTTGCAGTACGTCAAGCTCATGTTTATAGAATTGTATGAGCAAAGATGTGTTCTGTTGATTGTATTGATATTACATCATCAGGGAGAAACAAGCTGCAATCTAAGAAAATATTTTAGTCATCCTGAACTCGAATCTCTTGTCTGCCACAGCTCTTCCTTGTGGTCAGGTTTAGAGTACTGTAGTTTTGTACTTCTTGTTGAGGAACTTTCTCTGAGCCATTTTTGGAAGTTAGGCATCTAAAGGTCTTTTTGCAAGCTTAGATATCAGCCTAATTTTCCATGAGTATCGTAACATTAAACGCCTTCAAGCTATGTCACATTTTAATAAATAAAGCAGGCCAGGACTGGTTTTCATTGCCATTGACGACTGGTGTGGCATGGCCCATATCTATAGAGCTTTGTTTTTCTGAAGTCAAAACAAGCTGGCATATCCAGTCTGGCTCTTGGCTTTTGATAATGCTTAAACAATTTTACAACACTGGGAGAGCAAGTGCTGGCACGGGCCAAAACACTGCCAAAGATGCTGCTGATAGTTTAGCAATGCAGAGAGTGCCTGATTTATATCCTAATCCTGTTTAGTTTGTTATTGTAAAATAATGAGCACGTATAAAATAAATGGGAGGAGACATCTTGAGACAAGGAGAGAAGTACTTTGGATTCTGAGATGAGTTGTGAGCTCATGGAAACGTATACAATGTATGTGACATATGGCAGAATTTCATATTATGATTTGTTAACATTGCCTAGATTAGAACAGTGGAGTGCCAGGAAATCACTTTAAGGACTCTTGTTCTGATAAACTAGTAGACTGCTAAATAATGTATAACTGATAAAAAGCAAATAAATGTCAAAAAAATTGCCCTTCCAGGGGGATAACTATCTTGAGACTGAGATAGCATTCCTTCTACTGGAGACTATAAAATACACAGTTCAGACAGGACTTCCTTTGGGAACTTGATGACAATCCCAGGAAGGAAAGGATGAAAATTCTGTGACAACTTCCACTACTGTGATTCTTGTAGAACAAAATCTGAAAATGAACAGAGCATTTAAGATTTTGTCCCAAGGAATTACCTAACATCAGCACAGTGATTATTTTTTTTAAAAGTTGTCTTCTCTGTAGTTCAGCATTTGCTTTTTTGCTTGCTATTTGTCAACGGTTGTTCTCTCAAGCGAATCTATTACTATTTGTTAACATTGCCATCAGTGGATGTTGACCACTGTTACTCCTAGCCACTGTAATTTGAGTGTTGCGTGCATCTCCTAAAGGCTGTTTTCCCCCCAGAAATTTACTTTTTTCTTCAAAGCACTGGCAGCATTCAGATGTATTTGTGAAGAGTGTGGTGGCAACTGTGTAATCCTGACTGAGACTGCAGATGCCAGGACTCAGTTCAGAGTAGGTGACAAAGCCAATGAGTCCAGTGTGCCATGTCTGTAATGACAGAAGTATTTTCAACACTGAACATGCTAACTGCACAGCTGCATGTGTTCAGTACAGGTTGGAGAAAAATAATTCTGCCATGTAAATTTATGCCCTACCTATTGGAAAATAAGCATTTGCCAATGTAGTTTCTCAGGAATTCTGCTGCTTCTGTGCTGGAGGGGTGATATTAAGCGATCCGAACAGAGGGAAACGTCATCTGCTAATGGTCATCAAAAATATGTAATCAGCTCTTAATCTTTTATTTGGCTGGAGTACTTTGTACTGCTGAATGCTCATGTCAAGAGACCAACCCTGCCTGTTCTTTTGGTTGAAAAATGGCTCTGAAATACAATCTGTTATTGAAGTCTTGTTCATCAACAATAAATACTGGTTTTCTCCTCCACTCTCCTCAGATCATGGCTAGAATGAAGTGAATTGCTTTACAATGATATTCCATTTCTTGTCTGTACATTAGCACAGCTACTGCAGTTTGTTTGGAAATAAATGTTTTTTCAAGACAGTAAATCTGCCTACTTTGCCTAGACTGAGGGTATGTATTAATTAATAAGCTTTGGGAATGGAGGATCCGTTAGCAAGGCTGGCTGTATGAAAGAAACTGTAGGGATGTTTCTTTTTTTATTCCTATTCGCAGCATTCCAGATTTCATTCTTCATGTCCCAGAAACAGCTAGTTATTGATGAAAAATGCAAGGCTTTGACAGAAATACGCTCTTCAAACATGAACGTTGTGCCAGCCGCTATACAGCTAGGGTAATTAGTTGCCCAGATACTGTTTTGTTCTTTCCTTCTATTTGATGGTGCCCTAGATTTGAGACTGATCTGTAATGCTTTGTGGGATAGAAAAAATGTATGCAAAAGGCAGGTTCCTGAACCAGTCAGTCCTCTTTTAATGTGATCCTTCTGACATTAGTGCTGCAGGTAGTCCATTAGACTTCATATCAGACTGCTCATAAAACAAAGCAAGAGCGCAGGACAAAATCCATGTGAGATTATTTTATGAATGTTTTTCCTTTCAAAACATCAAAAAAATTCATATTGAGTTCTTACCCAGTAAGTCGTCTCCCAAAAGCTGCAGGTTGAGGCTGGTTCTGTTTGCTGCAAGGCAGTAAGTAAATGGAAGCAGACAAGAAGATGGAGCTTCTTGCTTTGAGACTTTTGGTCCTTGTAGGATTTCTTTGTATCAAAATGTGTATGAGTATGTGTAATTGTATACTAATAGGTTAGTTTGTATGCTACCAGGTAGTATACTGGAGCATAATCTCGAGCCTCTCGTGATGTTCAGAAAGCTTATCTAGCCTGTAAAGCCTCTGAAGAGTCAGAAGGTCCTTCCATCTATTATGTTTCCTCCCCTAGCGCTTGTAGTGAGTTTTTCCTGTGTTTGGTCTCTGAAACATTTTGTTTTTTTTTTTCATTTGTACTCTGGTTGCTCAGATTTTATTAAAAATAATCCTGTGATCTTCTGTAACTAAAATTGAGTGAAAGCACTAACTGGAAGTTTTGTGAAAACTTACTCCAGTATCAAATAGGGAATGATTATCGTGTTTTGAAATGTGCAATCCTTGGGATATTTCAGAACATCAGCAAGATAAGCCTGGAGTAAGTGCTGTTCTGTGGGAGGCAATATTAAAAGCTTTATTTTTGTTACAACAGCCATGCTGTCTCGACTTGATTATCAAGAAAGTAATGAGAGATAAAATAAAGGATTTTGCCCAACATCTCTGTTCCATAGGGAATCACTATCTACAATTTAAAATGACTGGAAATGAGAAAAGAGCTAAGGGGAGAGCTGTTTGCCTAAACAGGTCAAATAAAATGAATGATCAGCGAGGAGCAGTAGTTGAGATTAAAAAAAAAAATAAAGATTTCACCCTGGTATTAACACAGAATTTGGCTGTCAGGAACACCTAGTATTGACCTCTTCAAAAACCGCAAGTGTTCGGTCTCTTGGTTCAGAGTAGTTGTTCAAATGACGTAAATTAATCTCACAAAGTGAAAAGTGTTTTCAACTACTTGCCTTTAAGAAATTACAGCTTATGCAGACATGGCCATCATTTCTCTTTATTGTTGTAAAGGAAAGATTTATTAAGAGAATTTGAAAGTGGGGACCGATGCTGTATTTTCCAGCCACTTGTAGGAGAGAGAGCCACATAGAAAGGGTTGTTAAGTACTGGAACAGGCTCCCCAGGGAGGTGGTTGAGTCACCATCCCTGAATGTGTTTAAAAAACGTTTGGATGTGGTGCTCGGGGACATGATTTAGCAGTGGGTTGTTAGAGCAGTATGGTTAGGTTGCGGTTGGACTTGATGATCTTGAAGGTCCATTCCAACCCGAGCAATTCTGTAGGTGACTTTGTAGAAATCGTGCAAAAATGGCTTTGTTCTGTAAAACTTATCCAATGAGCCAAAAGAAGACAAACAGGAATTTCTATGCGTACATAAAATGTACTTCCCATTTGCTTTGAGAAGCCATCAAGCTGACAATGTGCTTTTTTGGTACCATTCTCTCAGAATGAGTTATTTGGTAAATTCTTAAACCCTCGAGTGTTTAGAATCTTACCCAGTGTCTACTGAAATGCAAATCTGGGGCTTGGAATCTGCCTCAGACAGCAGGCTCAACAAGGCAGATGATGGCATTGTATACCGACTGTAGTTTCTTTCCTGTCCCCTAGGAAAACAAACGTGCTTTCAAATCTGTCCTTCCAGAACAGTTTTCTTTTGTAGCTGATTGATGAGATGTGTCTCCAGTCAAAGCTGTGTGTTTTTCCCACTTAAACGTGCCTGCCAGTAGCTTTCAGAATCTAAGTATTCACGTTCTGGGGTTTTTAGTTCTGCGGACTATTCAACTGTTCTAAATAATAATTGTCTGATGGCATTATATACATTCTGATTAGTTTTAAAGTCTTGTTAACTAGTGAGTACGAACATTTAACTAGTTCAAATGTCTTCAAACTTAAACAACTTGCTTTCTCTGAAGTGTTAGTGCATAAACTGATAAAAATCTTTTTCCAACCAGATGGGTCATTTGAGGAATCATATCCACTAGAAATTATTCTTGCTCCCATTTCCCCAGATACTAATATTTAGAAGTCACTTGATTTTGTTCTGTTTTTTCTGATTCCTTGAATTTTTTTCTTCACTTTCTTTTTTTCTTTTTAGGGTCTGTGAATGTTTGGTGGTCTTTTTGAAGTTGGTGGTTGTTAAAGAGCAAACACAAATTGCCTGTCATAACCACATCATAGTATTCTGAGGTTTGCTTTAAATATTTGGTGCTCTTTTCTGGCTGAGTGCCATGCTGCAGCCTCTTTCAGTGTGCCAGGAGAGGACAAAGCATCGCTTTGTCTTACACCACTAAGAATGTTCCATACGTCCAGAATTCTGGATGAATTAGTTGCATAAGAGTACATTTGCTCGAGGAATTTCCAAGAGCAAAAAGACCTTCAAAGAACTGACACTTTGCCAAGAGACTGCAAATACATCTTTTTCCAGTCTTGTAATACAGAGCTTGTGGCTTGGGGGCTTCTCCCTGGGATTTCTTACTAAGATAGCAAGAAGATAATTGAGCCAGAGAAACTCTTATATTTCTGTAACTTCTCTGATTTTCATCTGGTTTCAGGTCTATGGACCTGGAACTCAGACAAGAGCTTTCCAGTATGTCAGGTAAGACTTACTTGTGCTGTCTGATATTTGTTTGCTTCATTTGCTGATTCTTTGAGCTTGGCCACATAGTACGCACTTCATCATAATTAAATTATTTTCATTCTTAGACCAGCGTTACTTTCAGAAGGGAGATGCTGAAGTTTTTAAAAATACCAAGAAACAACACATCAGTTGGTTTAGTGCTCTAATTTGAAATATTATGTTCTTCTCTTAAAGGACTGCAAGTGCCTGGTAGGAAGGTTTTTAATGCTGCTTTGGGTTTGAACAGTTTTCAAGTCCTTGCATTTTAATGCAATGCTGCCACCTTGTGTCCTGGGGCTGCTGTGGTCAGTACTGTGCATGTGTCCCCTTCGAGGGGAAGGAACAAGTTGAGGGGGTATTCCTGCAGACAGTGTTTGTCGTATAAGCAAGACCAGAATATACTTCCACTAATAAAAAGTCAATCTGGTCCTTAGAATCTTCTGTTCTGTCTTATTAGCTAAACGTCAGGGCCAGACTTCTGGGTTGTTCTAATCGTGTTGCGCTTGGAAATGCTGTTCTTTCCGACTGCTGAGAGTAATAGCAGTGGTGATAGAGGGCACTCCTTTAAAGATGATATTCTGTAATGAAAGAAGTCTGGATTTGTACGTCCAGGGACGTGCTGATAAGCTTGTTGCTGATAATTTTGTGTTATTTTTCTGTGGGGAGGTAACACCAAAATACTCTTTTTAACAAAATTGTCTTAAAATTTTCAGAAAGAGAGAAGATGATTGAAATAATAAACTGAAAAGCAGGTGTTGGTGGTGTCATGTGCCTCTGTCTAACAATTTACTCTGAGATATGTGGGAAATGGGCATCTAATAAGTTCAGGTACCAGAGGAAGGAGGAAGCATTTCTTCCGAGTAACTTTGTTTTTCTTCTTTTTCCTAAATATGCTCAGAGGGATTGTAGCCAGTATATCCCAAACCTAACCCTTTAACCTTAATTGCAATATATCTTTCAGCTGAGACTGTAACAGAAAGCTAAGGAAACATGCAGCCATTGAAAGATAATGCTGAAATCAGATTTGCAGCATTCTCAGTTGATTCACCTGCTTTAACGGAGCTCTGAGGAGGCAGCTCTCCTTTTAGGCAAGATCATTATTTATAGGGAAGTGAAAACTGACTCAATCTGTTCTTCTCTTTTTATAGTGATCTTGTGAATGGATTGGTGGCCTTGATGAACAGCAATGTCAGCAGTCCTGTCAACTTGGTGGGTATGAGAGTTTCATGCTATTGTGTTTACTGTGCAGTAGCCAACGTCATGGG
Organism: Numida meleagris; assembly: GCF_002078875.1. Classification (NCBI taxonomy): domain Eukaryota; kingdom Metazoa; phylum Chordata; class Aves; order Galliformes; family Numididae; genus Numida; species Numida meleagris. Next base: position 133,331,375 of record NC_034409.1, on the reverse strand, counting down.
TTTTCCTCCTTGTCACTGATGCTGATTTCTAGAAGAAATGAATACAAATCTCTTTATTATGAATAAACACTGCATTTTCTTTGTAAATAAGAAGATTCAGCACCTAGGTGTTAAGATATGATAGTTTCAAGAAGGTAAGAAAATTTCTAGAGTTTTTTTGTGTTTTTATTAACAGGAAGATTCATGTAATTAGAATACGAAGTGGGAAAAACAAAGATCAGGATGCAAAATACAATAAGAAAATTATTAGACTTTTTTTTAACTACAGTGAGCACTGAAAGGAATACTTAGCCTTGTATAAATAGAGATCACTTAATACTGGCTTTGGAAGAAAATGGGTTTGTTTTCAATTGGATAATTTTCTAATATTAAGATTGCTTAGACCTTTTTCAATACAATTTTTACTTTGTCCCGTTTGCTATCGTCTTCTCCAGCAGTGAATATAAGCATAGGAAAAGGGAAAAAGGTGTACATGCCAGCTCATTTCTTTGTATGTCAACTTTTGCCAAATCAAGTACTCAACCCTGCAGGGCAGGTGTTCACTATTTTTTTTTCTTTGTGGCTGTAAGTTCATTTCTGTGTTTCTGTTTAAGTGATGATATTTTTAAATCCATCATGCAATTTGCCTCTGGAAAATTCAACTTTTAGATTTGTGTGTAGATAAATGTTCAGCTGTAGGTCAAACAAGATGTAGTAAGAGGCGTATTAAAACAAGGAATGCTGGGGATGGGGGGAATTGAGTCTGAAGAGGCGCTAATGCTAGCAGGAGGCTTTCAACATTCTATTCTGAAGTGCTGAGATTGTTTCTCAAGTGCAACTTTGCTGAAAAAAATGTGAGTTAAGAAAGGAAATATTGTATCAGAAAGCAGGTAGCCTGTATATGTATTGGTAAATTTGTAGATGTGGTGAATTTGGAAGTAATGGCAGCAAAATTGGTTTAACTTAGTGTACTTACTTATATATATGAAATCTTCATCGTATCGTCTGTCCTCAGCTCACCAAAGTTCTTGAGTACACACTGAACGGATGATGTGGTTGGGTGTGCTGCTGAATTGGGGTGTGTAATTTTATTGTGATTAAGCAGTACATTTATTTATTCTTTACATAATGATTTTTTTGGATACCCCCCGCACATCACATTGAATTCTTTTCATCTGAGTAGAAACGAGATGTATGATGTTGATTCTTTTCAGTTTAACATCACTCTATTAGAACTGTCTAATGTCAGAAAGCTAACATGTTGTAAGTTATTATTGTAATGAATATTCCCTTTCAATTTCTAGGGAAACCCAGAAGAGCACACAATCCTAGAGTTTGCCCAGTTAATCAAAAAACTCGTTGGTGAGTATAAGAAGTAATTCTTCAGTGAATCTCATGAAGTACTTATTGTTGTTAGATGATTTTGTCTTGATTAGTATATTTAATATATGGATAATTTAATTGGTCTTTGAATTTCTTAATAACTTTATATTAAAGTCAATTGTATCCTGGCCACATAATTAAATATTAATCAGATAATCCAAATCCTCTCAGCTCTATGTAAAAGACTGCATGAACAGTCAAATGAATACATTCTTTCTGTGTATCTGCATGACTTATGTCAGTAATTTTATATAATGTTTTTGCAAGTTACTAGATAATTACCTGAAAGTGAAGTTTTCCTCACTGCACTGTAGTAAAAACATCTTACATAATATCCTAGCTGAAATACAGATACTGTAGCAAGGTGATTCTTCTCAATCGTGCAGGCTGTTCTCCTTCAGTTACCATTAAAAAGCTTCATGCTGTGGTGACAGGCTTTCTCTACTTTTCTTTGATCTACCAGTGACTCCTGCAAGGACTGCCAGCACCTCCCTTGAATGTGGCTTGGAAGAAAACACTTTGACTTTCCCTTCATACTTGTTCTGATATCTATAGCAGTTCAGAGCTCTCGAGAATGGAAGCAAACAGCTGTGCACAGTCTTGTAATGTGGCTTCCTCATGAGATGAAACATGCTTGTGCTGTTAGCTGAGGCTTTTAGTCTGTAGATTCCATGAGTGCTTCCGAGAGGTCTGTAAAGTGACTGAAAAAGACAAGTTCAAACATACAGTGCAGAAGCTGATGCATGTGGTGTTCCAAATAGAGGACCATCCCCTCTGGAAAACATCTATAAGTCCACAGTTCGGGGAAGGGAATTGAAAATCACAGCACCAAACCCATCTGGTAGATAAAATAATCGTTACCTTGTCTGTTTGTTCACAAACAACTTGACCTGTTTCAGTCTGCCTGGAGAGGCAATTTAGTTCTCCATCCATGAAATCTCACAGTAAGATGGCATATAAACTGTTAGCTAGATTAGATTAGATAAATTGTTCTGTGTGTTGTCAAGTGGGAAGACGAGTACTATGGGTATTTAACCATCAGACTGAGAAGTACGGGCAAAGAGCAAGTGAAGTCTTTTTGCAGTGGAAAAATACTAACAAAATTGCAGAAGTGCTGAGGCTGACAAGGACCTCTGGGTTGCTCTGGCCCAAGTCCTGCTCAAACAGGGACACCCAGAGGAGAGTGCCCAGAGACATGCCCAGGTGTCTTCTGAAGATCTCCAAAGAGGTGATTCCAGAGCCTCTGGGCAGTCTGTGCCATGCTCTGTAGCCCACACAATGCGGAAGTGCTTCCTAATGTTCCAAGGGAAACTCCTGTTCCAGTTTGTGCTTGTTGCCTTTGTCTTGGTGCTGAGCCCCATTGAAAAGAGCCTAGCTCTGTCCTCTTGGTTCTTTCCCTTTGGGGATTCATATACGCTGAAGAAATCCACTCTGAGGCTTCTCTGTTCTAGGCTAAACAGTCCCAGCTCTCAGCCCCTCCTCACAGGACAGATACTGCAGTCCCTTAGCGTCTTCTATGGCTTTTTTTTTTTTTTTGGACCATCTCCAGCTAGTCCATGACCCTCTTGTACTGATGGACAGAGAACTGGACATAATACTGAGTGGAGAGGAAGGATCACCTCTCTTGACCCGCTGGTCATACTCTGCCTAATGCAGTGAATAATGCCATTGGCTTTTTTTGTTCAACTTGACTCTAATTCCATTTGTTGAACTTTGTGAGGTTTCTGGCAGGCCATTTCTCCAGTGTGTCAGAGTCCCTCTGGATGGCAGCATGGCCTTGGTACTGGTGTCAGCCACTCACATTAGCCCAGTGTTATCTCCTGGGGTACACCAGTAGTGTAGGCCATCAGCTGGACTTTGTGTCACTCATCACCACCATCTGGACCTGGCTGCTTAGCGATACATCAACAGATTTCTGTCACAAAATTCGTCTAGACAACCTTGCTGAAGTCAATAATATCCACTGCTCTCCCATTGTCTACAGAGACAGTTACTTCATCAGAGAACATTATTTAAGTGATTGAGCATTACTTCCCTTTGTGAATGCATGCTGAAATCTTCATGAAATGTTTTGTGAATCCATGCTGCTCTGGGACAGCTGGTTCACCCAGCTGTTGCATTCAATACGGCTGCGTGGAATGCTTTTCAGTGGTGGAATTATGAGGCAGAAACTTCAGAAATGCGTTAACGTTTTACTAGTAGAAAAGATGTAAACGTAGTGAATTGCAGATAATCATGCACAGTCTCTTGTTTGATAGGCAGCGGGAGTGAAATCCAGTTTCTCTCAGAAGCACAGGATGACCCTCAGAAACGAAAACCTGACATCAGAAAAGCCAAGCTGTTACTTGGATGGGAACCTGTGGTATGTACAGCTGTATGACTGTTGTTGTGTGAGAGAACATGGGGAGGACCACATGGTAATGATATCTTTCAGTTTTGAAAGTATCTGCTTAACACAGTCTCTAGGACAGCTTTTAAAATGCTGTAAAGTGCCTCCAGCCTCTCGTACTGTTGCCCTAGCTTATGATTCAGGAAATTCTGGATAAGATTGCATGGCTTGTGCTATACAGGAGAACAGATTAGTACTGGCATGTGTGACGAACTTAAGTAGAAAACATTTTTTTTTTAATGTTTTTCAACTTTTTCACATGCATACTATGAAGTGGCTACCATTCTGTAAGCCTGATGTATTCTTCGAAGGATGTGGTACATAGTTAGAAGAGCTAATGAGTTTGCTGTTGCTGCTGCTGTCTTCATTCCTGTTGTGCTGTGGTAATATGCCTTAGGAAAAAAAATTCCTTTTAACTTAATTGAAATGTTTTTAGAAAATCTATGGGGTAAGACTATTTTTAAGGTGATTGGTAACAACATTGCAACCAAAATGTTTGTTTGGATTGCTTGTAGGGAAAAATATGACAATGAAATTTTCTGTTTTGTCATAGCTCATTTAAAGGGAACTGTGAAACTTCAGCAAAGCAAAATGTGAAGCTAGTCAGAGAGAGCTGACACTTCTGTGTTGTTTTTTTTTTTTAATTTTGGTGGACTGAACTAAATTAGAATAAGAAACTCTTATTTGGGGCTACGAGTATCATATATAGAGATGTTCGGGGTTTGTTCTATGCGTAAATAAGCTTGAAACATGCTCAGAGTTAGTCAAACTTGTCTTACTATCCACGATAAAGTTTGTCCACCTCTGAAGCTTGGTTATTAGTCATCTGAGGTGGTCAAGATGGTCATTATTCAGCACAGCTGATAGGCACAAATTACACATTGCCCATGATGACATTTATTTTCCTTTTCAACCTTCAGATGAAGATAATTGCAAGTGTATAACCAAGCAAAGCTGTTGGTGAGAGCTGGTTTGCTTTGGGAGGAAAGGCCTAATATAATCTCCCAAAAGAGTACAACTTTCTTAGCCAGCTCCCCATTCTAGCCAGCACGATGGTTTGTAGGCTTTTCAGATTTGCAGAAATCTTTCCAGAAAGCCTGCAAAAGTATCTAGTAAGTGCAAGCCTATTGGAAGCAATGCAAGCCTATATGGAAAAAGGTAGCTCCAGACCCTTCTGAAAGGATTCAAAGACACCAGATATTAATATACTGTGCCTTAAAGCACGAGGAAGATGTCATATGATCACAAAAAGTTTAAAACAGTTAAATTTTATACTAACCTTCTATGTTTGATGCAGTCAGTACCAAAATTTGCTCTAAAGTACCAGCACAGTACTGGTACATTGAGTTGTAGGCACGTAGCTTTTGTGCTGCTGTTTTATCCTCCTGTACTGATGATATCAGCAAACATGTCAGAGCATGTGGCTCCTGAGAAAAGTGGATAATATTTTTGTTGTTCCTGCCTACAAATCATAGAGTTCAAACGTAGGCAGAGTATGAAGAATTACAATTATTTTTGTTGGATTTAAGAATGTCAAATGAGATACTGGAGGATAATTTGTATCCCTTTTTCTTTATATTGGTGCAAACAATAACAAAAAAAAAAACCCTACCAGCTTTATACCTTTCCATGGCATATATCATTCTGTGAGCTTCGCAAAAGGTGGTCCTTAATATTAAAAACAGAAGGGGCTTGTATTTCTGTCTCTTTCGCTGTATAATTCTTGAACTCTGAAAATCTGTTTTGATACTAAGCAGATCGAACAGAACTATCTGATGATTTAAATTTGTTAGGTTTTTTTATTTGCAACATCAGAAAATGCATCTGAAGTTTGAAAGCTTGAAGCTTGGTGCATTAGCAGTGCGGAGATGTAACCAGTATGTGGTGCTGTTAATACTTAAATTGGCAAAGAATTAAAGGACTTTGTAGCAGTCTTTTAATAGCTGTATTTAAAAAAAGGTACTGTTGTGAAAAGAGCTGATGTCAACTCAGAGTGATACGATTCTCTCATTTTTGGGAACAGGTCCCGCTGGAAGAAGGTCTGAATAAAGCAATTCATTATTTCCGTAAGGAACTTGAATATCAAGCAAACAATCAGTATATTCCCAAACCGAAACCTGCGAGGATGAAAAAAGGAAGAACAAGGCATAACTGAAGACTGTTGGTTGGACAGGAAATGCCCTGCTTGACATTTGACGGATGTAATTTTTTTCTTTTTTTTTATTTGAAAGAGACTTTGAAACAGGTATCATGAAGAAAAAAAACTGGAATTTCATTCTGAAGCTTGCTTTAAAGAAGTGGACGTGCCTAAAAATAACAAATATTCCCCTTCCCCTGCAAATCTTGCCTTGCACTTTTTAAATCTGTCTTTTTATGTAAAAATAGAGTAGAAGCATCTTTTAGTATCTTCAAGTTTTATATCTTGCTGTGAGATCATTTTGTTGTGACTGTCCTTGACAGTTTTATTTACTGGTTTCTTTGTGAAGCTGAAGATAAACACAAACGGGATGGAAAATGCCAATTTATTTATAAAAATGGATACTATAAAATATGAGAAGTTCTACTATGCATAAGAAAAAAATTAGTGGTATTGTCAGATGGGAGACACTGACATCGAATATAGAGGAGTTTAAAAGAATTCTGTATGAGAGCTTTATGTATTCTTTAAACGAGAGATTTTTTCAAAGGTTTAGTTTTAGTTGTACACTTGAATTTGAGATATTTTCATTGATTACCATGGATAAGGATATTTTGAATCACTACTGTGTTGTGCGTACTCTGGGAATAAAGTTAATGTATTATTGGTTACAGTGGTTGAATATACTATTTTATTAAATATTGAAACTTCTGTTTAGTTTCAGCGTTTCACTGTAGGCACATCTCTGGCATTATGTGTCTGTGTATGTATTGTGTATTAATTACAAAGTAACAGTCCTTAAACATTTGGCTCAGGCTTAACAGCATTTGGTGCTGCATTGTTCATCTTGTGATAGCTGTATAGGAAGGGATGCAGGATGTCTGTTGACATAGACTAAACAAAAACATCACAATTTATTCCAATTCAGGCAATTGATAGTGATGCAGGAGTATAAGACGTTATTTAATCCACAGTCTAACTTCAGTCTCCCTGCCTGAAGAAACGTTTCTACTTTAGCATTTATTGAATTACCTGTAAATGCTTACACCTTCTCATAACTATGTCTGTCACCCAAAAAAAATAAACTGAAATAAAATCACACAGTTCCACAGTGCCACATCCCAAAGACTGAATACCTAGAAGGAAGAATTGGCAGCAGGTTTTTAGAAGGTATTTTGGTGTAGGGCCACTCAAAATCGAAAATCCTAAATCTCGTCAAGCCAAGTGACTTGACTTTACCTCATTAAAACTTGATGTTTCATTAGCTTTTGAGGAATGGGTTCTTCAGGTTTTTGAGGTCTGCAGGTTGATGGTTGAAGTACGAGATGACCTGACACCATCCACCAAAGCCATCCTTATCTCCTGGTGCTTTGTAAGGCTTGGAGATTCAAGATTTTGGCCTGGCTGTCTGGCAAGCTTTCACAGGACTTTAGGACCTAGTGATGGGACTGCTGTGCTCACTTGTGGGTATCGTTTGGACCAGGTCTGCAGTGATCCTTAAAAAACTTGAGAGTATCTTCCCTGCTCGCACGCACAGGTTTGCAACAAAGATGGAGGGCCTGGGAACATTTCCCCCTCTGGATGGAGAGACAGCAACCTGCCTAGAATTTAATTACTATCTATTGCCTCCATCATTTCACAGCTGAGCAGCCTGGGGTCTGCTTTTCACTTGAAGCCTTTTTCTAGATAGTTGATCAGGGCATTTTTTCTGAATTAAGTTGCCTGAAAAGTACACCATGGTATGTGTGCTCTGAATGTGCATAGTCCAACCTGTAATTACCAGTACAGTCACAAATCACTGCCTCTCTATATGCTCAAAATCACAGCGGGATACATGTGAAATTAGTGCCTCCTCCTTTAACTGTTCTGTGGTGAGAACTGCAAATCATCTCCCAGCACAATGTTTTTAACCCTTAAGGGTTAAGATTCAAGCTTAAATATGAAGCGTAAGCCTTAGATTATTTTGTGGGGAAGGTATTCTTTCTGCTTGTATTGGATATGAAGAGGTGATGCACAAGGGTTCAACCCTGCTCCATTGAGCAGCCATTGAGAATAAGTGGGAGTTGCAGGTGCCGGCTGTTACTTCCAGGACTGTTTTTCATTTAATTCAACGACTTTTGTGCAAAATATTTAAATCGTAGTGGAAAAAGCATACTCCTGGAGGCTAGCACAAAACGTGCATTTTCAAAGAAAAATCCCTCTGGAAGTCTGAATGTTTGGATACTGCAGATAGGAATTTAAAAGCTTTTTAGATTGCTTCACAGCCTGATCTCCTCGATAGAAAGAGCAAATCGGACGGAGGGCAAATGGCTGGCACTGATATGGCTGGTTTGTTCTTATGTGGTATGCCCCCCAGTGGGCCTGAGTGACAGGCCGTATTGATCTGCTGCTTCCCTTAGATCACCTCCAGCTTTTGTTTCAGTGGTTCCTGGTTCAGTTCCCATATTCTTTCTGCGTAGTGTTTTCTAGGAACAGCAGCCGAGGCGCTGTTGCCTTTTGTGTTTTAAGCCAGGGGCTGGCCTGGCCTTCTCAAAAGGCATAAATTAAAATAGAGTCTGCTGGTTCCTAAGCACTGAATTGATAATTTTGGAGGGGGGGGGGGAAATCTGAGTATTTATATTTTCTGCTATCACCTAGGCAGGCAGGGTAAAACTAATGTGTGCAGACTGGTGCCAGTGTAGTCACAGTAAACCACACAGAAGGGCCACTGAGCCCATGTTAGATGCAAGTCCTCCTGATGCAGTCAGGAGCACGCAGTGGGTGTGGTGAATGGGGCAGCTTGGTGCTGGCAAGTGAGATTGATCTGGAAGGAGTGGTGTGCAAGGCACCCTCTGCTGTGGGTTCCTCCAGCCTCACAAGGAGGACAACTCTTGCTGCCTGGAAGTTACCACAGCAAGAGGTACCTGGACAGGCTTGGGAGGTTGGGCCCGTGCTGACCTCATGAAGTTCAACAAGGCCAAGTGCAAGGTCCTGCACCTGTGCTGGGGCAATCCCAAGTGCAGATACAGTCTAGGTAGAGAATGGCTTGAGAGTAGCTCTGAGAAGGATTTGGGGGTGTTGGTTGATGAAAGACTCAACATGAGCTGGCAATGTGCGCTTGCAGCCTAGAAGGCCAACTGGATCCTGGGTTGCATCAAGAGAAGCATGACCAGCAGGTCGAGGGAGGTGATTCGAGGGTATGTAGCGACAGGATGAGAGAAAATGTCTTTAAACTGGAAGAGGGTAGATTTAGACTAGATATTAGGAAGAAATTCTTTACTGTGAGGATGGTGAGACACTGGAACAGGTTGCCCAGCGAGGCTGTGAATGGCACCTCCCTGGAAGCATTCAAGGCCAGGCTGGATGGGGCTGTGAGCAACCTGGTCTAGAGGGAGGTGACCCTGCCTATAGCAGGGGGTTGGAACTAGATGATCTTAAAGGTCCTTTCCAACCCAAACCATTCTATGATTCTAAGAGGTCCACCATTGGATTACTGCTTTTTTTACATCATAATGTACTTTTATTTCTACATGTAGGGCTGCTCAGAAGCTCTGTAAAGCACATTATTGGTCCACAGGTAGCACGGTGAGGCATGCAGATGTAATTTAAGTAGTAAGCTGTGTGAACACGCAGAGTAGAGAAGCCTTGTGTCTTATCTTTAGGTTAGATTTTTTGCTCTGGGGGAAAGAATAGTCATCTGACGATCTTTTCTTGCGTCTGGGGCATTTGCAGCTTCTCTAAGATTCTGACTAAGCAACCTCTGAGCTCACTGCCCACGGCATACTTCATAGAATCATAGAATGGCCTGGGTTGAAAAGGACATCAAAGTTCATTTAGTTTCAACCCCCTACTTATGAATGTCTCTGTCATCAATTTTTTCCAGAAACTTTTAGAAATATATATTTGACAAAAAGAGTTCACCTCTGCAAAGATATGTTTGAAATTGGGTTTCAGAGTTGAAGCAGGCAAGGAGAGGAGACAAACGCAATTACATTAAGTTTGTTAGCCTCAGAGAATAGGCTAAAGAACAAAACAGGGCTCTGATTAATGTGATGGATTGAGCTGGTCCCCAGGCCCTTATTAGTACCAAGTTCAGTGCTACGTGAGGCCAGGAAGTCTTTGTAGGTTGTTAGAAGCTGCTCAGAGAAGATTTGTCCACAGAAAAAGGATGCTTTGTTAACAGTAAAGGAAGTGTGTACTTAGCCTTGCTAGTCCTAACATCCATACGTCCTCCCCCTGAAAGCAGTGGAAACGTAGCCACCACAGCTCCATAGTGGCTTTGTTCTAAACTTTTCCCAGTGCTGGCATCGCCAGCAGTAGAAGGGCATGGCATGGAAAAGATCTGGGCTGCTGGCATACAGATAGTACTCATGCATGCCAGCGTGACCAAGATGGAAATCTCCACCTGAATCCTGTTTGTGGTCTTGAGACCTTGAGCGTGTTGTGCCACGCTTCTGAAAAGCTTTCACGTGTTGAAGTTCTTATTTGCAGCAACAACTCCTTAGAGCTACAACAAAAAGCAGTGATAGCTCTGGACAAAAGCAGAGCTCCTCCTGTATGACAGGAGGTTCTGAAATGTGGTTTCATATCAGTAGGGATGTTCTTCTGAAATAATTCATATTTCCTGTAAAAAAATCACTCTGATTCTTTACTCTTTTCCAGTCCCTTCTCTTACTCGCCTACCTATAATAGCAAATGTGGCAACAGCTTCTTGTCTGCCTTGTTTTGTTGCCACTTTACAGCTTGGAACAAGCAGCAGCTGGTTCATTCTTGCTGTTTTTCCTAGTTTTTGACATGCTCTTTGGCAAAGAGGGGATCCTCTGAGTGCCCTGCTCCGTGCCATGGCTGAGGCAGCTGAAGGGTCCAAAGCGTGAAGCCACAGTGTAGTGGCCAAACTGCTATCAAAGCCAAGTACTGCAATCTAGGCTCTGTCCACCCCACCATTATGAGGAAGGAAAACTATACCTCCCATCCACTAAACAATCTTGGGACAAAAGTGCATGATTCTGACCCATTTCCCTGGCTGACACCCGCAAGCTGGGGATGTGGCATTGTGAGGCTGTGAAATGTTAAGGGATGTTAAGGGATGGGCTGTGGCCTGTTTGTCCCCGTTCTGTAGGAAGCCACAATGAACAATGCCACTCTTCTGTCCTGGTGGAGAGGTTACGTGGTGTCAGCGCTGAGTTGGCCAGGGACAATGATGTGACGCACCCTATGCTGTCTGTGAGCAGAAGAGAACAGCTGGGAGAGGGAGTCTTCTGTCTGTGTTTGGGGACAGAAATACTCAGAGGAAATCATTAACTTGCTGAGGATACGAAACCAGGAGGAGTGGCTGACATAGTGGAAGGTTGTGCTGCCATTCAGTGACATCTGGGTAGGCTGCAGAACTTGGTGGAGAGGAACCTGATGAGGTTCAACAAGGGCAAGTGTAGAGGAGAGTAGCTCTGAGGAGAAGGACCTGGATGTCCTGGTGGACAGCAGTTTGGCCATGAGCTCACGGTGTGCCCTGGTGGCCAAGAAGGCCAATGGGATCCTGGGATGCATTACAAAATGCATGGCCAGCAGGTCGAAGGAGGTGATCCTCCCCCTCTACTCTGCCCTGGTGAGGCCACAGCTGGAGCACTGTGTCCAGTTCTGGGCTCCTTGGTTTAAGAAAGACACGGAACTGCTGGAGAGAGTCCAGCTGAAGGCTGCAAAGATGCTGAAGGGCCTGGAGCATCTCCCTTATGAGGAAAGGCTGGGACACCTGGGGCTGTTCAGCCTGGGGAAGAGAAGGCTGAGGGAATCTTACCGACACTTACAAATATCTAATAGGTGGGAGTCAAGTGGATGGGGCCAGGCTCTTTTTGGTGGTGCCCAGCAACAGGACGTGGGACAACAAACAAAAACACTGGAAGTTCCATCTGAACTGAGGAAAAACTTCATACTGTGAGGGTGACAGAGCACTGGAACAGGCTGTCCAGAGAGGTTGTGGAGTCTTCTTCTCTAGGGGTATTCAAAACCCTCCTGGATGCCTACCTGTGCGACCTGCTGTAGGGAACCTGCTTTAGCAGGTGGGTGGGCTCGATGATCTCCAGAGGTCCCTTCCAATCCCTACGATTCTACGTGAATTTTGTGAACTTTGTTAATATGGTAAACTTTGAAGTACTCCATGCATAGGTGACAACAGTATTCCTCCTTTTGCACAAACCTGTGATGGCTCATACCTGCTTGCTTGTCCTCAAGACAGCTTTAATCACAAATTCCCAACACAGCACCGTGAAGTGCTGTGCTGGGAATTTGTTGCTTCTTGTTATAAAGAAAGCTAACTCCATCCCACCCAGACTCAGTGCATGGTGGGAAACTGCAGCATAGTATAATGGAAAATATTTTTTTTGTCTTGGAAAACCCAGATTTTGTGGGAGTGTGCAAGACACAGCTGCTGGGCTGAGTGAGCCTGCAGGAACAGACACAGCTTGCAAAGGCCTACGGATAGACGGCATTTATTTACAGCACTTTTTTAATTCTTCTTATTCTGCAAGTCTGAATTCCCAGTTGTTTTATATTCTGAGAAATTATGGAAATTATCAATGTGGTTCAAACATTGCCAAATTCTTTGCACTTTTTCTTATAGGGCATAAAATAGAAGTGTTCTGCCAGGAATAGGTGTTTTCCAACTGTGTAAAAGAGTGTGTGCTTGACTCAGAACATGACTGTGCCATATTTGGATTAAAGGGTCTCCTTTCCTGGGAACCGCACCAGTTTAAAACCATTAAACTGGCAATGAGTCTGCTGCTAAATGCAAGTGCTCCAAGGTCTAGGGGAATGCTGGGTCTCTGGAGAACATTATGTGAGTGTGAGTGCACATGCGTGTGTGCAGAGAAGTGTCTAACATGCTTGTTCAGTTTGGCTCCCTTATTTTGTTATTTTATTCCCTCTTTCAGGCTGGACTGAGAGCTTGCAGCTAAGCAGGAAGGACAAAACCTGGGGAACATTCGGAGGTAACTTCTGCCTGAGGTGGTCACTGGGCTCTGAGACTGGGTGCTCTCCATCTCAACTACTGCTTCTGAAGTCAGGTTCCTTCTTGGAGCCCTTGCCCCAGAAGATCCCTTCTTTTCACAGGCTCTGGAGGGAGGCAAGCTTCTCTGCACTGGGAGCAGCTTTTGGGGAACATCTGTCTCCTTGCCCAGCAGGATCTGTAAAAGCACTGTGTCACATAAGTTTGGAAGGCTGCGTGGAGTAGGTATGGAGATAGCAGAGAAGGCAACAAGGCAGCAATTCAATTGAAAGGATTTTTTTCTTCTTTTCATAGAATCATAGAATCACAGAATGGTTTGGGTTGGAAGGGACCTTACAGCCCACCCATCCCCAACCCCTGCCATAGGCAGGGCTGCCCCCCACCAGCTCAGGCTGCCCAGGGCCCCATCCAACCTGGCCTTGAACGCCTCCAGGGATGGGGCACCACTGCTCCTCTGGGCAGCCTGTGCCAGGGCCTCACCGCCCTCTGAGTAGAGAATTTCCTCCTAACATCCAACCTAAATCTCTCCTCTTTTAGTTTAATATCATTCCCCCTTGTCCCATCACTCTCAGGCCATGCAAAAAGTCAGTCTCCCTCCTTCTTGTAAGCTCCCTTCAAGTACTGGAAGGCTGCCATGAGGCCTCCCCAGAGGCTTTTCTTCTCCAGGCTGAACAAGCCCAGCTTCCTCAGCCTGTCTTCATAGGAGAGGTGCTCCAGACCTCTGGAGCCTCGTGGCCTCCTCTGGACCTGCTCCAGCAGCTCCACATCCCTCCTGTGCTGGGGGTCCCAAGCCTGGTTGCAGTACTGCAGGTGGGGCCTTTCAAGGGCAGAGCAAATGGGGACGATCACCTCCCTCTCCCTGCTGGCCCCTCCAAGGAATGGTCGGATTTGTTTGTTGGCACATCTGAATGAGCAAGCACATCTGAAATATGTTGTGTTACACTATATCTTCTATATGCCAGCCTAGATGATATGATCTAATTTTGTGATTGGGTGTAGAAGAAGTAGCAAAAAAACCTTTTAAAAAGTAATCTCTAGTAGTACGGCTTAATGAAACTCCATGATACAGACTCTACTAAGTAATGGGGAACTTTATCAAAAAAAGCTTTATTTCTGTAACACTTCATACATAGCATACTACTAAGTAACGATAATAAAAAAAAGTCATGTTTCTTTCTTGGCAGCTCCCTGTCTCCTGCTGTTGTACATGAACAGGAGGAAAGCAGAGACATTGACTGGGGGAGGGCTTGGCTTCGCCCAGCACAGCCCCCTACACCCCAGCTGTAGGAGGACGAACGCCATCAGTAATCATCGTAGTTGACGCCCGCCCCGTGCCTGAAGGTGTGTGGGTTCCGGGGGCCGATGGGTGAGTCCTCGTCATAGTGGTGCTGGTAGTACCCCCCGTAGTACTCACTGCCACCACGCCCCAGGCTCGTCCAGTAGGACATGTCGTCTTCAAATTTCTGCCAGGAAAAAAAGAAAAAGAAAAAGATGAAAGAGGTTCCCTTTGCCTCACGCAGATAATTCAGACCCAGAATTTCTCCTCAGAAATTCAGATCCTTCGCACGATTCACAAAACTGTGTCTAAGAGGTTTTGTGGCCATGGACTTTCTCTGTGAGATGTTCCAGTCTGGTTTCCCGTTGCCCCACACCTGTAGTCATGGCATACCTGAGTGCAAAACAAATGCAGCGCCCTTCGCCTTATGGCTGTGATGTCTCATTTTGTTTTTCACTTTTTAAATATAAAGGCTCTAGAGAAGCAGGAAGCAGTTCAGTTCTGCTCACGACAGCAGTGGAAAAACAGTATGCGAGGATATCGAATGCTTGCCAAGCCTTTCCATCTGAATGGCTCTTTGGAAATATTTTTGGCTGAGATTTGTAAAGAAAGTTTTGCAAAATACACAATGGGTAAGCACGGCCTAAGTCCTTTCTGAAGCGCTGCTGGAACTAACAGTTATCTCATTGTTAAAGCTGTGTCTTAATACCCCACAAAACCTCCTAAGTGGACTCATTGTATCCCACAACAGGCCTGGTCCCATTTGTCAGTGCACACAGGAACTTGTGGAGAGGAACACATCTTGTCTGCATGGTTTGTCCTTCCTACTTAACCTCTTCCTATTTGCACCCAGCCTTCAGCTTCTGATTCATAAAACCGCTTTTGTTAATTTCCACATTGTGTAGCCCCGCTGTTAAAAAGTCACTTTTATCTGCATCATGTCCAGGAGCAACAAAAAATGTATCCTTCATTATTTCAGTGCAAGCAAAGGGTTTTCTTTTTTAAATTGTTCCAGCTTTGAAAATGGGTACATTCATCATCTAAGCAATCCACATAATGTGAAGGTCTAACATGTACACCAGCTTGCCTGTGCCAATGCAGTCTCATTAAACACGCACATGCAGCTGACAGAAGCCAAGAATCCAACATCTATGACTATTTTTACCGCTTATTTATGTACGGATTTTTCTACGCTTGGGACTGCAACTGTACATAGTGTGCTGAGCAGAACTTTGTGCAGTATGTGTATCAGCTGGGGGCTCCTGATCCCAGGAGAATGCCAGGCAGTGTTCCTTCCCCGTGCAGGGTCACAGAACAGCGGTGGGGGCCACACGCTCTGCATCAGGTAGGTAACATTGGTTGGAAAAGTCCTCTCAGATCATCTAGTCCAACCACCAGCCCATCCCCGCAGTGCCCATTGACCATGTCCCTCAGTGCCACATCCATACTGTTCTTGAACACCTCCAGGGATGGTGACCCCACCCCCTCCCTGGGCAGCCTGTGCCAGTGCCTCACAGCTCTCTTGGAGAAGATTTTCCTAATATCCAGCCCGAGCCTCCCCTGGCACAACTTGAGGCCATCCCTTCTCCTCCTATCACTGCTAGCAAGGCGAAGAGGCCAACCCCCACCTCGCTACGACCTCCCTTGCTCCCACCCGACCCCGCAGCCTGGGGAAGCCCCACACTCACCGCCTCATCGAAGCCAAGGTAGAGGAACTGCTGGTACCACTGCTGCACGTCGGGCTGGCTGCGGTCCCACAGCTGCCGCCGCGAGCGCCTCAGGCTGCGCAGGAACCCCTTGGCCGCCTCTTCCTTCAGCGACACCTCCGGCTTCGTGGCAATGGGGGCTGGAATGAATCCCCCCCAAAGAGAGGCCGGGGAGTGTTTAATCAGCCCAAACTGTGCCACGTTTCTGGTGTTATTTCATCACCTTTGTGCTCAGCAGAGCGGTGTGTGCAGCGGCAATAAAAATAGGAATTACCACGGCCCCACAGCTACCCCTGTTGCCTTTGCTTTTATCACAGCTATCCTGAGCTCAAGACACGTTACATACGGAATTTAAATACGTAGTCCAAACAGAGAATGGGAGCCTGGGCTCTGTGCCCTGCAGCTGCAGGGATGGGAGGGACGCGCGGCCGCTGTGTGTGCTCATGGTGCAGTGGGGCTAGGCATGGTGGGGTCTGCTCAGGACACCTACACCGCTCCTGAGTGCTGAGCTCCCTTGGGGACAGCACCTGGAGAGCTGTGGTAGGCGGCAGTGAAGCCAGCGGGGAAACAGGGAGGCAATGGGCTGTCTCTCTATTTACCTTCTCGTTTCTGAAGCATCCGTTTGAGTTTATTTCCTCTTGAAACATCTAGAGAAGTAAGAATATAATGCATACTTATCTATCCGCTCTTATTTGGTAAGAAGGAAATAACAACAACAAAACGACCGTGTCTTGAAAAACACACAACAGAGATGCTGCAGCTCCCTCCTACCAAGAAAAAGCTGGAGCACGCTTCCACCCGTGCCTCCCTGTGCTCCCATTTCTCTGCCTCAGCTCAACAGAAGCTGCAGGGAACCCTAGTGCACCCCGACATCCTATCCCCAACCCTTTGTGGCATGGATTCCCATGCCAGCAGCCTTGGTTGCCAGCACAGCCACTGCCGGGCTCCCCACCGACCATCTCCTGGCGATGTGACTGCAAACAAAGAGTTATAGGGGAGATGTGCTCAACTTCAGACCAAAAGCTGAGCCCGCGCTCACTCACCGGGGGCTGCACAGAGCAGCGGCACGACGAGGAGGAGGAGGAAGAGGAGGAAGGCCCCGGGCAGGGCCCCGCGGGGGCACGGTGGCGGCATAGCGGGTAGCCTCCCCGGCTCGGGATGGGACGGGTCGGAGGGAGTGGAGCAAGGGGCGGCCGCGCCCACGCCCACGTCACGCCCGCCCTCGGCCCGGCCCGGGGCCCCGCTGCGGGGGGGAGAGGAGCTTAGGCGGCCCCGGTACCGGGATGTTCCAGAGTGCAGCCGTCAGGAGCGGATCATCAGCGCGCAAGCACCGCTTCTTAAATGAGATGGGATGGGATGGGATGGGATGGGATGGGATGGGATGGGATGGGATGGGATGGGATGGGATGGGATGGGATGGGATGGGGTAGGGTAGGATGGGATAGGATGGGATAGGATGGGATAGGATGGGATAGGATGGGATAGGATGGGATAGGATAGGATAGGATGGGATAGGATAGGATAGGATGGGATAGGATGGGATAGGATGGGATAGGATGGGATAGGATAGGATAGGATAGGATAGGATAGGATAGGATAGGATAGGATAGGATAGGATAGGATAGGATAGGATAGGATAGGATAGGATAGGATAGGANAGGATAGGATAGGATAGGATAGGATAGGATAGGATAGGATAGGATAGGATAGGATAGGATAGGATAGGATAGGATAGGATAGGATAGGATAGGAGGAGGAGCAGCTGAGGGAACTGGGATTGTTTAAGCTGGAGAAGAGGAGGCTCAGGGGTGACGTTATCGCTCTCTACATCTATCTGAAGGGAGGTTGTGGTGAGGTGGGAGTTGGCCACTTCTCCCATGTAACTAGCAATAGAACAAGAGGGAATGGCCTCAAGCTGAACAAGGGGAGATTCGGGTTGGACATAGGAAACATTTATTCTCTGAGAGAGTGTTGAGTCACTGGCACAGGCTGCCCAGGGAGCTGGTGGACTCACAGTCCCTGGACATGTTGAAGAAATGTTTAGACATTGTACTGAGGGACGTGGTTTAGCGAGAAATGCTGGTGATGGGTGGACGGTTGGACTGGATGATCTTAGAGGCCTTTTCCAAACTTGGTGCTTCTATGATTCTATGATAGGACAGGGTATTTTTGTGGCTGCACATAACTCAGTATTAGCAGGCAAAGACTTTTCATCAATTCGTACAGGTTGTTTGTTAAAGGGAAATGAAAAAAAAAAATAGCTGCAGCGTGTTATTTAACATTTCTCTACATCTTAAATCAGTTTGTCAGCCTCCTATAGTACTGGATGAAAATGAGTGCTTGTTTCAGTGGGAAAATGAATTGGAATGAACCAAATGTGGCTCTGATCTGCTTTTTTCTAGTTCAGATCCTCTCCTTTCATTCCTCTCACCCTAAAGTCCATGGAAGGCCACAGTGCATTTTAACTGAGCTGCTTTAAAAGCCACTTGGATTTATTTTTCTGCAAATAGACAGGGTTAGCCTGCAGCATGAGCCCAGAGTCCAAACTCCAAACTCCCAAAATGGACATCCCTGCTCAGCAGGATCAGAGCTGTAGCAGCTTTGCATTTTCCTGTTTCAAATTTAAGTTCACCTCCACAAATGCAGCCTCTCTGTTTCTTCATCTGCGAATGCCAGAAACGCCCCAGATTAACCACACTGGAGGGAACAAGAGAGAGGAGCAGGGCTCTGTGAGCTGCTGTGAGAAGACAAGAGAGCCTGGGGGGTCTTGGCTCTGTGAGCCAAGGGTGTTTGCAGATTGGCTGGAGTCACCATCCCTGGAGGTGCTCAAGAACTGTGTATATGTGGCTCTGAGGGACGTAGGCAGTGGGCATGGTGGAGGTGGGCTGGGGGTTGGACTAGGTGATCTTAGAGGTCTTTTCCAACCTTAATGATTCTCTGATTCTAAATGCACACTGCATATAGGAGTTGTGCATTCCTACGTATCGGTAGTGTGCATACATATGTGCATTGAAGCAGATGCAAGGACTGCTTCTGACCCACAGGATCTGCACCCATCGCCCTCCTACAGCCTCCCCAGTGGCCCCCAGCCTAAAGCTCATCCCAGGTGTGCCTCTCTGGGGTCAACTCCCATGCAGCTGAGAACCAAAGTTATTGTCCATTCCATCACCACATGTGAGTGCTTTTTCCACATTGCTCCACGGTTCAAGCATCATCTCTCTGTGTGCGTAATGCTGTGCTGCAGCAAATCCCTATTCTTCAGCATCAACGCGTTCTTTAATTGTCTTAACTTTGTCAGTCTCTTGACTAAAATCATTTGGCTTGCTTTGGAAAGAAAGCTGCAGAATATAGCTAAAGTGACTCAAGTGGAATGCATACATAAGGCTGTATGAAATACCCATGATGCAGATAATTTTTAAAGCAGGGCAATATCTCACAGGTAGTTACCTCCTTGTTATATCAAAGCTGGTCACTTTGTAACAAGCTTTGTGTGCAAGACCGTTCTCTACAGGGTCCCAGGTAATACGAGGCAATGCGAGGCACCAAAGCCCATCACTGTACCACATATATCACCGTGGCTCATGAAGTGACTCAGATGAATGGTGTCTTGTGAAACCCAGAGATATATTGACTCAAGTGCATGGCTATTGTAGAAAATCATTGCTCCGCTGGTGGAAGAAATGATTGACAGGCAAACATCATGCCCAAGGTTAAACTGAGTGCGATGTCTTTCCAGAAGAGGTCACTTTCTCAGTTCAGAGGACAGAAGTTTTGAGCATAAAGTAAAAAAAAAAAGTTGTTAAAGGTATAACACCATTTCTTTCCTAAGGCAGTGGTGAGAGGTGATTGGCACTTTTCCAGTAGCGATCTGTATTTCTATCCCAGGTTGTTTTAAGGACTAAGATGTTGTTGCCTGGTGGTGCAGCACTTTTCTGCTGATCTTGAGACTACTGAATCTTTGCTGGAAGTGTGTACCTTCAAATGAGCACTCATGTTTATTGATACACCTGTGGTGTTGCTTTCTGGTATTTGCCAGTTGAAAACACGCTCACTGTGCACACCGCTTTGAAACTGCAGTGTTTTCCAGGGTTCTTTCCATTAACAGTAACATTACTCTCTTTAAACTGTCTTTTTCTTGGTTTGGAGGAACGCTGGTCACCTCCTGCCTGCCTGCCTGGTTCTCAGAGCACACAGCATGCCCTGTGCCTTGTTGGAAGTAAGCAAACAACACACCATCTCATTTTTTAAATGGTTCTACAGCTCACTATGTGTTTGCTGAGCACTCAAATCACCCTGTTTCATCTGCGTGACCTCTACATTTATGCTCAGTGTTTTTAAGCCCAGTAGATTCTACCTAAAATGACATGGAAATATCTCTGCCCTGAAGCATCACTGAGTTCTAAAGCGTCTGCGTTCCTGTATTATTATTGTACATTTGGGCTAAAATTAAGTACAGAGAGATTCGTGAGTAATAGAGGAACACCTCAGCTTTTGTATCTCATCACAGCAGCTGTTGAGAGAACTATTACCTTCATTAAAACGTAAGAGATACCATTAATATTGCCATTCAAGGACATCCAGAAATTCCAAGTGTAGGAAAAAAAAAAAAAAGTTAAAAGATTGATTTGGGTTTCTTTCCTTTATTAGGCTTCATGTTCTCCAGATTTCCAACACAAATGTGTTTTAAAATGTAGCGCGTGCTTATATAGTCACAGGACCCCCAAAGCTGGATTTTCAAGTGGAAAAAAACCCACCAAATATAGTGAGACATGATGAAATGGTGAGACCTGGCATCAGCATAGCTGAGCAGATAAACAGGAGAGCTGTATGCTGGCCAGGGACTGCAGGAGCCAACACTTCATCTTCTGCAAAGAAGAGCCATGAAGATTTTAATGATCCCCTGAAACAACTTGCTGGATTCAGAACATGGCAGCACTGAACTGTGCTCCCGACATACAGAGAGGTGTCACTCCCAGTTAATGAGTTTTTCACAAAAAAACCCTTCCATACTGCCCTGGTAGCTGGCTGTAGGACGGAGGTGCTTGGCACTCCAAGCTGTTCCTGCTGCCTGTTCCAAGAAAACCACAGGAGTTGTGTTTTTCTTCCAAACAGAAGGAAGAACATTTAAGTTACGAGCCAGTTAGTTACTCCCCAAACATTCAGAGTTTCACACTATTTCTTCTCCTGCTCCAAAGCCCTCCTGACAGTGATAGGACTCAAGCTCCGACTCAAACTCCCTTGCTTTAGGGAAGATTTATTTGTCACTGCAAGTTCTGTTGACCTTGATGCACAGTCCGTGACTGATAGGAACAAGAGCATTTCATCCATTACATTTTGCCTGGTGGCAGCATTACTTTGGTCCATATTACAAATAAACAACAGTGTTTATATTCTGTCCTTACCTTGGAGTGCTACCAAAAAAAAAAAAAAAAAAACTTTAAGAAGTCCTTCTCCTTTTACCCTTCCACTGCCTTCAGTACATTTTCACAAGTATATAGCAAGTCTGCAAGTTGGGTCTAGCAGGAAAGAAGCGGTATCGTAATACATTAAATTTTCTCTTTTTACCGCAGATCAATTTATTTTAAATCATTCTTTCTTTCGCTGCTGTCTCTAAAGTCTCTTCTTTTAACATTTCTTTAATGTTTCAAAACATTTCTTCTGAACTCATATTTCTGAGCTATTTTTGACTTCAGTTTGTTCCCTTCTTTTATTGTATACTTCCAGAATACATGCACGCTGCTTAAAAAAAAAAAAAAAAAAAAAGAGGCTGCAAATGCTCAAAAGGTGAAGTTCTTAAAAGTCTTAATTTTAGCAGTTTGGCTTTAGCATCCCTCTCCCCGACGTGATGGCATTACTGTCTTAATGGTTTGTACACAATTTTGCTCTTTCTCCCAAGCTCTAGATTTATACATGAGGTGGTTGCTGCCTGCTGTCTCCTTGTTCTCCCAGGCCCCCAACCAAATCCTCACCTTCCTTAAGGTCATTATCTCCCCCCTCTTGCTTCACCAGAACGCTTTATCCCATTCTTCCACCAGGCCCTCTCCTCTCTTGCCAGCACTGCCTCTCATACTTTTTGAAGACAATTCAGTGTTTACTAAACTAGCGGGATTGTATTCAGGTTTGCTGTTGGTGAGTTAGTGGTCATAGAACCATAGGATATCCAAGTCAGAAAAAACCCACAAGCATCATCAAGTCCAGCTCCTGATCCCACACAGGACCACCCCAAATCCAAACCCTGTGTCTGAGAGTGGTGTCCAAACACTTCTTAAACTCCAGCAGCTTGGAACCATGCTCACTGCCCTGGGCAGCCTGTTCCATGCCCACCTCCCTCTGGTGCAGAACCTTTCCCTAACCCCCAGCTGCCCCTCCCCTGACAGCTCCATGCCGTTCCCTCGGGCCCTGTCGCTGTCCCAGAGAGCAGAGCTCAGCGCTGCCCCTCCGCTCCCTGTGAGGAGCTGCAGCCGCCATGAGGCCTCCCCTCAGCTCCTCTGCTCTGGGATGAGCAAACCCAGGGGCCTCAGCTGCTCCTCATATGACTTCCCCTTCAGACCCTTCACCATCTGTGTTGGCCTGGACTTCGCTGCCCTCAGGACTAGGAAGCCGTAGTGTCTCAGGTGGTTTGCAAGAGCTGGGGCCAAGCAAGGAGGCAGTGGGAGAGTATGTCCAGAAGGGGGAATGGAGTGAAACTGGTGAAATTAAACTTCTCGGTTTTTCCAGAGGGGCCTATGTTGTTCACCCCAACCCAAGGAGCCGCCATGAGTTGGGCCTTATCCACAGCCAGAAAGCACCAGCCCGGGAGCCAGGCACTGCAGAAAGAAGCCTTAGAAGCATCTGGAGCATCTCAGCTCTGAGTGTAGCTCCAAGGTTATCAGAGCGTAAGCTTGTCCTCCTGATGCTATCACATGTGATCTTTTACCCTTGTGGTTTGCTGTGCTGCCTCCTTCCCCAGCTCTGCCTCATCTCTGTGCTTCCAGCTTTACCAGTGCCTGCCCAAACCCTCCCTGTGAAGGAGGCCATGCCTCTGCCCGTTTGATGCTGGATTACATTTCTGATTTACAGCTCAGTTTGTTTCCAGGAGAGTGCTCCTTTTGTAGCCTTCGCGTGCTGCTGTTAAGAGATCGTGGCATCTTTAATCTTCCAGCATGAAATCCCTCTGCACCTGGCCATGCTTGGATGCCATGCTTCAAAGGCAGTCTCTGCCAGCCTAGCATCACAACGCTGCTTCCTGTGGGTGCTTGAGGGGACATTTTTGCCCGTTGTAATCATTTAAATACTTGTCCTGAAAATATTCATGCACAAATTCAATTTGAATTGCAAGAGCACTGTGGAATCCCATTCATCCTGGAAAGATTAAATCCCAGTCTGCTGCTGCTATGCCTGGATCTTACACAATGTAGTAGTAGGGAAATGTATTTCCTACCTGAAGGCATGCATTTCTTCCTCGGCTTTTTGCTGTCATGTGTTGGGTGCATGTACATGTGCTAGTAGGGCTGCACGCATTCTGGACTGAAGCTGTCTCTCATTACCCAACCAGAAGAATCTGCCCACATTTATCACATAGACAAGACTGAAGTCCCTGCTAGCTCCTCTAGGCATGGGCATAAGTGCTGTTATGCACTGGATCTGTTGCCCTTGGGGATGGTTGCAAGATGGAGGAGCTACCATCCATCTCCAGCACATGGTTTCCTCTATATCAGAAATATCCTCATAGGAAAAAGATCCCCTCTGTGGTTCTGATCATTCAGCTTGGGGCCAAACTAGACGCAGTTTAACCAGAAAGCTAATCTGTGTGAGAAATATGTATTGGCTGAACTGCCATGGGAGCTGGGATAGACCTAAGCCAGGGTAATTGTACAGCAGTTCTTTGACAGCAGTCGTCTCTTTCTTCTCTTAGGTGTCAAGATTGGCGTTTAGTTGTACAAGAGGAAGCAAAGCCTCAGACAAATCCTTGAGGAGTCCTTGTACCCAGCAGAAACAGCACAAGCACGGTAATAACGCTATGGTAGAGCAGGAGAGGCCACACAGTGGTGTAAGGTTTTCATTCAAGTCGTAACTGGGAGATTCTTCTCAGACACTGTCAGTTAAAGTTTGCTTTTTTCCTACTGATTAATGCAGATGTGGTGGTGGCAAGTGAGATGCAATAGAATGTTGTTGTTTTAAACACTAGTTTATTGGAGATGGTAGGAGAGGATGCTATGCCTTCTCTCGGTGAGGAGAAAACAGGGTGTGCACAGGTGGTGTGGACTTTGAAGTAGGAAGCACCCAACACAGGAGCACATTTTTCAGAGACCCCTCCTGGTGCTCTGCTGAGCAAATTCTAGGCCCCTGGACAAGAATCCATGTTTTCTGATTCAAAAGCAACATTTGCCCTTGGTTTTAGCAAGGTCAATCATTTTGTATGAAAATTCCTTTGTGTGGTTTGGGTTGGAACTTTCATGAGAAATTCTTCTACACTTTTAAAAATAAAATAAAATAAAAAGCCCCACCCCAACATAACCAAATCGTTACAAAGCCACTAAATACTCCTATGGAAAAGTTTTCCATCGCAGTAATCTTATTTGGCTTTTTTATTTGTCTTTAAGACAAGCCATACTGAAACTTTTGGAAAGGGAGGAGAGAAATACGGGGCAGAAAGAGGCCTTTTTATCTGATAAAAAAAAACTGCTGTAAGATCAACAACATTATAATTAAGACAACACCACAGTTCCCATCAAACCTACAGTCTCAATATTAGAAGCAATCCATCAGTTTCCTCTAGGAAAGATCCTACTGCCCAAGGCACAGATTCATTTACCTGTAAGAGCACAGACAACTCCAGATTAGGCTCATACCTAAGAGAAAAATGTAAAACAAAGGCTGACACACGTTTTGGTTTCATTATGGACAAATTCCATCTCGTCTTATTTTTGTCAGAGGTTTCTCTCCCATTTCCATTGCTGGTTTCCATTTAAACATCACATATTTTCATTTAAACATAAACTCTCACACACAGAGAACTAAACTCATTTATATATGTAAGTATATACGTAATACAAATATTATTCAAAAATCTAAGCGCATTCTCTTCCTAACACAGCATTGGAAAATGTATCTGCCTTTTCCTTTCCCAGACTATGTGAACAGCTTTAGGAATAAATTATCCAAAATAATCTAAGGATTAATTTGTGACAAGAAAAATGACAGTTAAGGAATGTGCCCATTTTGTTCACTGATATCAGGATTCTGTGCACTTGTTATGAACAGACAGGTAGAGATATGGATAGAGTCATTGTAATGACTTCAGAATTTAACTTCAGAGGAAAAATACCAGATGGGGTTAATGAGTGTTCGGAAGGTATGAGAGCAGCTCCGAAAGTAATGCCTCCTGTTTTTTTATGTAAGCCCACAATGTCAGAGGTGGGTGTTGGTGGCACGGCAGTAGAGGTTGAACCTTCCCACAAATATTCCATTACATTTTGTTGCTGTGTGTCAGATGGCAGAAGAGGGGCACTCTGACACAGTGGCATTTGATATAGATGTGCGTATGAAGCAAAGGTGTGTCACTGAACTCCTTCATGCAGAAAAAATGGCATCCACTGACATTCACCAATACTTGCTGAATGCTGATGGAGACCAAACAGTGGATGTGAGCACAGTGAGACAGTGGTGGTGTGCTTCAGCAGTGGTGACAGCGATGTCAAAGACAAGCCATGCTCTGAATGGCCTTGCAGATTGTTACAAGTGCAACATGCAGGCTCTTGTTCATCACTGGTGAAAATGCATAGCTAATGATGGTGACTCTGTTGAAAAAGAGTGTTTTGTAGCTGAGAATTTGCTCTATCAAACAATGTCATTGTTCTCTTTGTATCTGTTGTAGTTTCCATGGAAATAAATAGGAGGCATTGCTTTCAGAGTGGCACATGTGTAAGACAACGTTTTTGTTGGGAAACACAGGAAGAATGTAAGAAGGATTGTGTAGGAACAGGTGGATCTTTCTTAATCGGGGTAGATTGTTTTTCTTTCTAAAAGACAATCACTGTCACAGGTACTCTTTATGATCCAGAAAGCTGAATTTTTACAGGGATGTCAGAGGATCTGAATTATGCAGGTGGTCAGACCAGACTGATGTCTCCTAGTCTTAGAATCAATGCATCTCACTCAGATATGAAAGGAAGGAAAAGACAGGTAGTACCACAGAGTTTATACATTTACAAATCACCTACAAAACTGCTTGTTTGAAATTTACACAGAAATGTCAGCTGAAGCCAAGCTCCCTTCAAATCAGTCGTTACCATTTTCCCTTCAATTGCACAGTAGTGACTTCAAGCAATACCTGAAAAGGGACAGGCGCTGATTACAGGGTTACAATGAGCTGAGGGTCTACAGGGAAGCAGAAGGGCAAGGAAAAGGGCATAACAGATCAGCAAGACTAAGGAGCAGGAGTGAAACACAATTGCATGAGGCCTTGACAAATTACGTTTACTCCCAGAAGCAAAACATTTGTGCGTGTGCCACCTGCTGAGGATGAAAGCTGCATGGCAAGTAGTAAGAAGAGTTCTGTACAAGCACAGACATTAGAAAGAAGTGTAAAAGGGATGTGGATTTTCCCGTTGCTACATTGAGATCTAACCTTTAGGCTTGCTGACTGCCAGAGAGATACACTTACCTGCAGGCTTATCCTTCCTCTAACTGAAAATCCAAGCTTGACCCATGCTCTGTTAACAGTTCAGTTCCACAGGCAATCACACTTCACTGTCAATGCTTTCAAAAGCTATTGACACAGCTAAAGGCACACCTCTCCTGTGCCATCACAGGAGAGGTTTTCATCTCTATATGTCATTATTAGGACAAGGTCTGTCAAGAAGACCTACATTAGCATTCATAGGGCAGGAAGCCGTATTAAAAAAAGAAAGGCATCAAGTATGAGATCTCTAAGTAGGACCAGAATGGATTTATTGGAGTGCCAGTGTGTTGCAACACCCAAATGAACATTTAGGGGCAGCCAACAGAGAGAAGTTCCAGTAAACATCAGACCCTGCACAGTTTCTTTCAGACAATCTCTCTGTACTTCATTAAGCCTTGCCTGTGGTAAGCCAAGCCAAACACAGCATGAAAACATGTCTGCATTTCAGCTTGTGCTAAATAAATGTGTCTTCCTATTGCTTTTTTAATGACAGATGCTTTCCTTTGGTTCCTCATTGACTAGCACAAGTTGTTCTACTGTGGGATAAAAGTTCTGCATGTATGCATGGGAATGCATGTGGATAAACTGTGGTGTTGAAATGTGCATACCAGTGAATACATGTATTCCGTATTTTTTAAAAAGATGCCTGTCCACCACTATCCCTGGTGGCTGGGGACAGTTCTTGTATGGAAGTCAAGCTGGAGAGCTGAACAAACACTGCACAAAGCAGACATTTGTAAAAGGCATCTGAAGAGGAAATTAGGAAATACAGCTGCCACACATGCAAGCCTTTCCTGCCAGATTGCAGGGATGCGCTCTGGCTTGCTTAGGTTCCTGCACCTTATCTTCATCTCAGTTAAGATATGGCTAAATTACAAGATGTTAAAGGCCAGCCATATAGCTGTGTGTGTGCCTGTGTTCCCCTACTAGAAAATGTTACAAAAAGGCTTTGCATTTCTTTGAATTTACTGAAGTTTCAAATACCTGATGATCTACATTTCTGCAACTATAGCTAGCAAAATTGCCAAAGGAGAGCAAGAACACTTGGAGCTGCCAGTTGGCTTCACAGAATATCTTCTCTTAAATAGCTAGATTTCTGAATGTCATGTAAGGGTAGGGTGGAGGAGCACACTATCCCTCAGCAAAAGCAGAGCCAAAAGGTTGGTGAGTGTTGGGCATATGTGAACAGTGCAGAGGCCTTGGAGAGACAAGGTCTCCTTGGCTGGACTCCCACTACAGCATTCTCTCTGCAGCCATGTCATTTGGGGACGTAGCAAGATGTCATCTTGGAGCCTGTTAACCAGACTGGTAGACATCCCACTTGACGATGCTCAAGCACAATCAGAGCTGAGGACAAGGAGGGTGCTGTGGTCACTGCCTCCAGCTTGCTTTCAGGAATCACAGGAAAACTGAGCTACTTGATAGTCTGATTTTCTTTTGTTAAGAATACTTTCACTTTATTCCCAGAACATGACATTCCTAATCGCACTCATAAGGTACAATTTGGTCCTTTTGTATAGAAGCATTCAAGGCTGCTGCCTTCTAAATCTAATCTGGCAAATCTATAGAAGTACATAATGAAGTAGTGGCCTCAAGTTGTACCAGGGGAGGTTCGGGCTAGATGTGAGGAAAGATTCCTTCTCAGAAGGAGTGGTGAGGCACTGGCACAGGCTGCCCAGGGAGGTTGGTGGAGTCACCGTCCTGGAGGTGTTCAAGTACCGTGTGGATGTGGCACTGAGGGATGTGGTCAGTGGGCATGGTGGGGATGGGCTGGTGGTTGGACATTATGATCTTGGTGGTCTTTTCCAAACCTAATGATTCTGTGATTCTATTCTACAACCTGCCATGGGATTGCATATGAGGCTTTCATTAAAATAGGGACTTTTAGCTGTTTTCTTGCTGGTCAGCTGAAATGGGGAAAACATTAAGAATCAAACAATAGCATCACCAGAGACTCTGATAGCATTTCTCTGTTTCCATTCACTGTCCTTGTAACATTTTTAGGTATTACCATGGCTACAGAGTGTGCGTTGACACAGCTATGTACACACACTCGTGTGCATGCACTGACAAAGAGCCTTCTTAGGGCCAGGAAAAGATCCTATATGAGCCCACAGACAACTGAAAGATAAAATATTCCTCTACAGCACCCTGCAGTTGTTGTCAGGGCAGAACTATATCCTCAAATAACTTCTTGTACAGTAGTATATAAAGACATGTTTTTGACATTCCTCCTGTTCCTTCAGCAAACAAACATTTTATCAGTTTACCTTTAAAATAACATGCTTCCTGTCTCCTTCTCAAATGCCTAGCCAGAAGAAGTGACCATTTTTCCACCACAGAACAAGTTTCTCTTTATTTAAGCATTTCTCAACCCCTGAAAGTAGGGCAAGGATCGCACAGGACTGTGAGCACTGGGGCAGGCAGGCTGCTGGGGAAGGGTGGCTGAAAGGCAGGCTTATTCTGCTCCTCTCAAATCCTGGCCCCTCGGCTGCAAATGCTGACCAAAGTGTGGAGAATCATGTTTCTGCTTCAGCAGGCCGTCTGGCTGGGGAACGATGATTGCAAGCAGATGTACCCATGTTCTCATGCAAAAGGAATTCAGGATTTTGTAGAGGCTGAAGGATGCGCACCAGGCTCCTGGGAGTGTTTCACCCTCCCTTAATTCCTTGCAGGTGTTGGAAGCCGGTGTGCTGTGGGGTGTTACAGCCTCTCCTTGCCATCCAGAATGCTTGTGGAGGAGCGGCATGGCAAGGGTTAGCAGAAGGGCAGAGAGAGAAGGAATGGCCTGCAGGGCAGGACAGGCTTGGTTACAGGGGGAAATAAGGCTCTGTCTTGTAAAGACGTGTGGTGTGAGGCAGGTTTTAGTAACTCCATAGGTCAGGTTGATAGTTGGACTTGATGGTCTTGAAGGTCTTTTCCATCCTTGATGATTCTGTGACCCTGTGATTCATACTCCCTGTAAATGCCAGAATCATAGAATTACAGCATATCCTTCACTGAAAGAGACCGACACGGATCATTGAGTCCAACTCCTGGCCCCACACAGGACTACCCAAAATCCAAACCCTGTGTCTGAGAGCGGTGTCCAAACGCTCCTTGAACTCCAGCACTCGGGACCATGTGCACTGCCCTGGGCAGCCTGTTCCATGCCCACCTCCCTCTGGTGCAGAACATTTCCCTAACCCCCAGCTGCCCCTCCCCTGACAGCTCCATGCCGTTCCCTCGGGCCCTGTCGCTGTCACCAGAGAGCAGAGCTCAGTGCTGCCCATTCACTCCCATCGTGAGGATACTCCTCAGCCTTTCTGGGCTGTTATTACAGTGCTCTGTCACCCCCAAAGGAAAGAATTTTTTTCTCACGTTCTAATGGAGGTTCCTTTATTTCAGCTAGTGGCCATTGCACCTTGTTCTGTTGCTGCTCACCGTCAAAAAAAGAGCCTGGCCCCATCCACTTGACACCCACCTTTTAGACATATTTATAAGCATTGATGAGATCCCCTCTCAGTCCTCTCTTCTCCAGGATGAGCAGCCCCAGGTGTCCCAGCCATTCCTCATACAGGTGATGCCCTTAATCATCTTTGTTGCCCTCCACCAGACTCTTCCTAGGAGATACCTGTCTCTTTTTCAACTGAGGAGCCCAGAACTGGGCATCATACTCCAGGCCACACTCTTTTTAATGCACCCCAGGATAGCACTGGCCTTGGCCACAAGGGCACACTGGTGGCTCGTGGCCACCCTGTTGCCCATCAGGATGCGCAGATCCTTCACTATAGAGCTCCTCTCCAGCAGGTCAGCCCCCAACCTGTACTGAGGCATGCCTTTATTTCTCCCCAAGTGTAGCACTGTACATTTGCCCTTGTTGAACTTCATCACATTCCTCTCCACTCAATTTTGCAGCCTGCCCAGGTCTTGCTGAGTGGTAGCACAGCCTCCATGTGTGTCAGCCGCTCCTCCCGTCTTTGTATCATCAGCAAACTTGCTGAGTGTGGACTCTATCCCTTCATCCAGGTCAGTGATGAAGATATTGAACAAGATTGGACCTGGCACCAATCCCTGGGAAACACCACTAGTTACAGGCCTCCAACTCAATTGTGCTGCTGACCCAGAGTGTTACAACCCTCTGAGCTCTGCCAGGTAGCCAGTTCTCAATCTACCTCATTGTTCACTCATCTATCCCACACTTCCTGAGCTTATCTACAAGGCTTTCATGGGAGAAAGCGTCTAAGAAACTCTTGATGCAGTTACAGCATTTGCAGTTGTATTATGATGCCACTACTGCAGCTTGTTGTGTACTATGCAAAACCCAGTTCACCTAATATAGACATCTAAATCAAAAGGAACAGGACCTGAAAGTCTTCAAAACATTTTTCTGTTGGTTCATTGCTGACTTCTCTGGAAACATCAGTGCTTACATGAGCAGATCTACTCTCTAAGATAATGAAAAATTATATTCAAGTCTGATCTCTGAGGCTCTGATTCAGCGAACACCTTTTAACAGCATGATGGGTTAAGCAATCCCTGCTCAGCCCTTTCCCTTGCCATTGTGTTTTCCCACACAGCTCTCCATGAAGTAACCTGTGCCAGGAAATTGGCTTTGGCTGAAAGCACCCCCAGCTTTCAGCTCTCCCAGCATTTCATCAGGATCTAGTCCATAACTGACCAAGTGATTTGCCAGCATAGTGACCCAGAGGGCACCAGGAATGGATAAGGGTGACATTAGACGAGACTGAGTGCCTTCCCAGCTGTTTCCTGAGGTGAACTCAGTGGTGTACTCAACAAACACAGGACAAGGGAGGCCATGGAAATGAGCAGCTGAACTTGAGCAGTGGTGTATCCCAACACAAGCAAACTGTGAGATTGCTTTGGCTACCTGGTAAAATATTGTTCTGAGCAGAAGAGGCAACTTGAGGAGTGATACCACACAGCGTGGCCATGTAGCCACAGCAGTGGCTAATGATGGTGAAATCAGCAGGCTGATTCCATCTCCAAGTTAATTGTGGGGTGGCAACAATCAGACACTTTGTGATAAAGGCTGTACAGCACACAGGGAGACACGATGCCTCCAGTGTACACGCATTTAAGAAGCTCTTGTGACTCTTCTGCCTGGCTAGCAGGGAAATGAAGAATATTCTGCAGAGACACTTACTCAAAAGCCACTTCATTTCAGCCCCTTTAGCACTTTGTCCTGCAAGGACTACAAATCCTGGCCCTCTGTCCTGCCCAGAGAACTTGCCCCTGTAAGTGAGTCATGTCCCTGCAGCAGGACATGAGCTGCAGGCATCGCAGGAGAATCCAGTCCTGCAGAGGCTTTGGGGCTGACAGGAGAAGAGACAAATCTGTCACTGCCATCTGCCTTACAGTGATGGGGACAAAAAGGCACTCCGTTGTCTTGGTCATTTTCTAATGTCTTACTAACTCTGACTTTTGTGTCAAGAAGATGGTTTGTGTTTCTTTGTGTCCCCAAGCACCAAGCTTCGTGCAGGTTCCTGTTTGAGGTACAGGAGGTGCATGTAGGTACATGCCGGTACTGAGAGACTGAAAATGGTACTGGATGGTCACCTCCATGGTGCCTCACTTCAGATCATAGAGACACTCCAGTGTGGCTCTGCAACTGAGGGCTCCTTCTGGTGCATTGCCCATGGTCCTCATGAGTCAGTCATCATAGAGAAAGGTATGCTGAGGACACCCAGCCCTTTGCCTTAGGTTCTTATATATAACTGGTTATGCTGATGACCGTGCTACTGTGTCCCATGATGTTGTCACCCAACCAGAAGTGACAGATGGTGTCCCAGGGTGTCACATCCCTGAGAGCTGGGGGACTGAAAGAAAACCACTGTGAAGTTTGTGGAGGCTAGCAGCCCCAGCACTCTGCCTGAGTCCCTCTCCTCCTTGGGATGCAGGACGCCTCTCCATGCCTGAGCTGTGGGTCATACAACAATGCATCTCAGACAGAAACCCAGTTCCTGCCCTGTTCAAATAAATCACAGACAGGTAGCAACATAGGGAGGTATATTCCACCATACAGAATCCCAAACTGCAGCTTAACAAAAATACTGCATAAATGTATTTCTGATTTTGCACACACCAGCCTTTCTTGTATTCTGTGACCAGCTCCTGCATTTTCACAATCAAAGTTGCCTGTGTGGAACAACAGTTCTTAAGCAATGCTCCAGTTTTAGTCTGGGCCCTGGAACCAGTTGCCCAGATTTTTTTTTGCTAATAACTAATTAAATAAGGATTATGAGCACCATCATGAGACAAATCAAGTATGACCGGGTGAGACTTTCCTTGGTAGATAGCACTGTGTTATTAAATCAGCAACTGGAGCAGAAACTACTTCTAGACAGATGTAAAAGAAAGGAAAAAAGGAGCTGACGAGTCATTAGTCTGAATTACTGGAAAATGGGCAGCAAGCTGACAGGTAGCTTCCAGCAAATTTCTACATAAAGGTTTAGCAGAACCTCCCCAGCCAAAGCTTTGGGATAAGATTCATTCCCGATCACCAACAAACACATGGACATGAGCCTGGGGGGATGCTGGTATTTAGAAAGCTGATGAGGCAACTGTGATGGGGAAAAAAACAGCGTGCTTCTGGCTCCACAGGAGATGGGCAGGAGGGGAAGGGACACATGTCCTGCTCATTGAGATATCTCATTTCACATTTCTTGGCCCATATTATTTAAATGGCACGTCAGCCTAAATCAGAAAGAGAGACCGTTTATTTTTCACATTTGCGATTTGGCTTCGCGTTGCCTGTAATAGCTGTACACAAATCCTACATTTAGTGAGCTGCCCAGTAACTAAGCAGGCTATTTTGGGGAAATTATTTCTGTCTTCCTGCGGACGCTGCCTCTGTTGGCTGCCCCCGCTGCCTCCTCACATTCCAGCCGCAGATCTGTTTATACCATTGCATTTCTCAGCCCGCGTACCAATAACTCTGGCTGGAGCCCTGACGTTGTGCATGTCTCTCCCTTCTGCTAACACACCGCACAGTGAGCATCCATTCTGCAGGGACTCCTGAGGGCTCTCCGGGCCAAGCAGTACTTTTGTGAAGGCACCAGCACACAGGTACTCTGGTGCCAGATTTATTCCATAAATATCTACAGCTGCATTTTTTCGGGGTGGGGGAAATACTCTACAATCCCCTTGTCCCAGTAAAACGTCTGAATTCCATCAAAACCCTCCTCCCTCTCAGACTTCAATCCTTGTCTAAAGCAGATGGCTCCATAAATAATACATCCTAGGCAACCCGATCAGCCATCCCTGGGACGCGCTTGAGCTCTGTCTCTCATAATATCATCACTAGATTAGCTCTGGGAATTCTTTTAATTTAATCCTTTTAACAGGTCGTGTGCAGAAGGGGCGGTGACAGGGAAAATAGACACTTTCAGCGGGGCTTAGCTGTCCCTTGCTCACTGCTGGCAGGCCCCCTTAGAGCCACATCTTCATGGAGAAATGTCATTGATACCCAGCCCTGGGGAGTCTGGGGCCAGGGCACGGAGTGCTGCTGTGGAAAACTTTTCTGTAACTATATTTAATGGCTTTGTAATGATACAGAGGTTGGGTTCTGCTGGGGCGGGGCTTTGCTTTTTATCTTTCAAGTATAGAAGAATTTCACGCAAAAGGTCCAACCCAAACCGTACAATGTAAGTTTCAAATAAAATGATCGTAGGGTGTCTGCTGCCACATCTGCTGGTTGGAAACATCACATTTGTTTTAGGATGGTACAAAGAAATCCATAAATTCCATTTTCTGTGTCTTCAGTGCCCTCTGGTTTCCCAAATCGCTGGTGTCTCTCAGATGCTCAGTGATGCCCGCAGGGTTTATTCCCACCCCACCCAGTCTCACTCTGGGGTCTGGGCCAGAAATCATAGAATCATCATAGAATGATAGAATGGCCTGGGTTGAAAAGGACCTCAAAGATCATCGTGTTTCAACCTCCCTGCTGAGTGCAGGGTCGCCAACCACTAGACCAGGCTGCCCAGAGCCACGTCCAGTCTGGCCTTGAACACCTCCAGGGACGGGGCATCCACAACCTCCCTGGGCAACCTGTTCCAGTGCGTCACCACCCTCTGTGTGAAAAACTTCCTCCTAATATCTAACCTACATCTCCCCTGTCTCAGTTTAAAACCATTCCCCCTTGTCCTATCGCTATCCACTCTTGTGAACAATTGTTCCCCCTCCTGTTTATACGCTCCCTTCAAGTACTGAAAGGCCACAATGAGGTCTCCCCGGAGCCTTCTCTTCTCCAAACTAAACAAGCCCAGTTCCCTCAACCTTTCCTCATAGGAG
Source organism: Numida meleagris (assembly GCF_002078875.1). Classification (NCBI taxonomy): domain Eukaryota; kingdom Metazoa; phylum Chordata; class Aves; order Galliformes; family Numididae; genus Numida; species Numida meleagris. Next base: position 133,296,574 of record NC_034409.1, on the reverse strand, counting down.
AGGTGCTCCAGCCCTCTGAACATCTTGGTGGCCCTCCTCTGAACTTGTTCCAAGAGGTCCACATCTTTCTTGTGCTGGGGCCCCCAGGCCTGGACACAGTACTCCAGATGGCGCCTCACGAGAGCTGAGTAGAGGGTGACCACCACCTCCCTCTCCCTGCTGGCCACTCCTCTTTTAATGCAGCCCAGAACATAGTTGGCCTTCTGGGCTGCCAGCGCACACTGCTGGCTCATGTGCAGCTTCTCGTCCACCAGGACCCCCAAGTCCCTCTCTGCAGGGCTGCTCTCGAGGAGTTCTTCATCCAGTTTGTATAAATACCTGGGTTGCCCTGGCCCAAGTGCAGCACCCTGCATTTGGCCTTGTTAAACCTCATTAGGTTTTCGTAGGCCCACTTCTCCAGCCTGTCCAGGTCCCTCTGGAAGGCTTCCCTTCCAAATACCAAATGTGGGTGATGAAGTGGGTTGTTCTCACAGTACCCAGCAGTGACATTGGTCTCAGAGCTTCCTTTCCTCCTCTTCTCCCCACCCTGCTACAGTTGGAGCTCCGCACAAATGGGCAAAACAGGCACATGGTAGTCCTGGTGTCCTTTGCAAACTGAATTTCACCACCCCAACCTCTGCTGCACTGGGAAAGGTGTTGACAGCACTGCTCCTACTGCTAAAGCTGAACTTTTTCGAGGCCTTGGTATACGGAGCTGCGTCCTAATTTTATGCTCACAATGCAGGCAACAGCGAGCTGTGATTCAGGGCAGGAAAACAGAGTGCAAAGCATGAAGGGTGGGTGAACGGGTCTGTTCTGAATGATTTTGAATGGGTCTGTACTCAGTGATTTTCAGGCCAAGAGAGTTGCACTGCAGACCTACACCCTCACATTGCACTCTGGGCAAGGGTCTGGGTAAAAAACGATCAGAAAGGCCAGCAAGCTTTTTCTGTTCCAGGTCATCTCCCCTAAGTGATGAGCACAGTGACAGAGCACTGAAACAGGCTGCCTAGAGTGATTGTGGAGTCTCCTTCTCTGGAGATATTCAAGACCCAACTGGACGCTTTCCTGTGCAACCTGCTGTAGAGAACCTTCTTTAGCAGGGGGCTGGACTCAATTATCTCAAATTATCTCCCTTCCAACCCCCGTGATTCTGTGATGAGAAAAGCACTCTGACATTGTCCTTGTGGGGTGCACATCATGGCGTAGGGCTGCAGTGATCAAAGAAAAGAGACATTGTCCAAAGGGTTGCAGACTTCTCCATTTCTTTAAAAAATGGGACTGGAAAAGATGGGTTGGAATCCTTATCTGGAAATGTCTGCAAGGGGCAAATATTTTAAAGTAGTACTGATACAACAGAATGGCTTTTAAATCATAACAAACCATATTTTGCATTTCTGTAATGCCTTTCATCCTATTTTCTCTCTACAAAAGTAAACACATGAAGTTTAACAACACATTTGGCCAATCACTGTGCCATGTGAGAGCTCTCCCATGGATGAGAAAGCCCATGGGGAGTGCAAGGACTCGCTGCTCCGCTTCAAATGGATCTCTGTAGCAGATCTCCTGCTCACCTTCTTTCTGCACGAGTGGGGAGGTGTTTGTAAAGACGCTGGATCACAGATCTGCTATGATCAAAGATAAAATAATGAGGGGGTGGAAAGACTGCAGGGGACAAAATAAGCACCACTTTTCCCAGCTGTTTTCTTTAAGCTCTTCAGCATCTACCCAAAGCATTTTCAGTGCTGAGATGTCATCTCATTTGGATTTCTGATTCATGCATAAGCGCTTGGTATTGTACTAGAAACTGATTATCAGGAGACAGTTTTACTGTGCGGCGAATCAGAATTTGTTATTATCACCACCCCATTAATTTCCACACACATCTGCTGGAGTACTTGTTTCTGCCTGTGTCTCACATTTATCTTCATCTAATCCACTTTTTACTGCCCTTGTCCTAGTGCCAGCAACTATCATCAGGCACCGTAAACACTCATTAGTTAACTATTTGTGATCGCCAGCTCTTCAAACCCCACTTTGTTGGGGTTTAAGGGCTGTAGGTTTTTTCTGCAATGCTGCAATTATTTGACTGCATTGAGAAACAACTCACAGGCAGGTAGCATGGGCCAGGTCCTTAGCTGCAGGAAGGATGAGGCGGTTTGGGCTTGACAAGGATGGCCCAGGAACCAACAAGCCCAGGTCCTTGGGTATGGATGGGGGCTGGGATGCCCTTAGCACCCTGCCAGCTCCTTTTGAAAAGCTCAGCCCCAGCCCCACCTTTGATAAGCATATAAGGGTTGATGGGCTGAAGGTTGGACCAGGTGATCCTAGTGGTCTTTTCCAGACTTAATGATTCTATGAAATAAGCCAGATGGCCGATTCCAGCTGTGGATCCAGGCAGCAGGTGGGATACAGGTTGCTCCCATGAGGGACATGTCCCCAGCAGGGAGGGAATGCTCCCGACGAGATGGCGTGTCCCACTCCCAGACACGCCGGCTTCCTGTCAGCCTGCGAGACTCCTGCAGTTAAAATGCTTTCTGCTGAATCAAAAAGAGTTCCTCCCATGTTACTTGACAGCCTCTTTTCCTCTGTCAGATGTAATTAGCTCACCCTAATTAAAGGGCTGCAGCCAGGCTCAGCGGGAAGCCCGAGGATCTCACTCCTTAACCAACAGCTTTTCATTTCTGTTCAGCTTTCAGGCAGCTGGAGGCCCCGAAGCCTGACCTGACCCTCCAGGGCACCGAGCTGCCTCTGCCACCTCCTGTTTCGAGCTGTGAATGAAGCCGGGGCTCCCGTGGGCTGGGCAGCAACAGGCACGTGGGGGGCATTGTTTGCAGCTGGGCCACGCTCGGTGCTGCAGGCACCTGCAAGAGCCACCCAGCGGCTTCTCCTGGTTTAATTCCATGCCTAGTGATGGGCAAGCTGAAATGCTGTGATGCTGTGGATGCAACAAATGCCATTTCCCAGCACCACATGGTTGCTCTGGTGTGCTGTGATCCTTCCTGTTTGCATTTATTGTGCCCGGTTGCCATTACATTTTTTTTCTTTCTGCCTTCAGCTGTAATACAGACCATGATTACCTCTCATGTGATGTATAACTTGCATATATATAAAGTATATCCCTCCAGAACCCTTTGGGCAACTGCGTGCAGCCTTGACGCAGGGAAGTCCATGGTGCTGACGGCCTTAGCACCATGTCAGCCTCTCTGTGGAGAGAGAAAAGAAGGGAAAATTTGCATAACTGCAGCCATCCACAGCAGTGCAAGTCACACACACGAGTCCCAGGATCTCCTCTGCCCCAGCACCCCCCCAGCATCTGATTTTCTACAGGCTCCATCTTGCCTGTTTTGCCCCTCGGTGTCTTTGTGCAAATTACATGGTGTTGATTTCAGAAGAGCAGTGTTTTGGAAGGGGTACGTGTAATCCTAAATATGCAGAGGCACCTAGTGTAACCGACTGGTGCTGCCTCCCCTCCCTCAGGCATGCTGACATCCCATTAACTTTAGCAGCGGTGAATTACATTTGTGTCAGGGTTGAACTTGTCTGACTTCAATTCCTACCCACTGGCTCCTGTTATGCCCTTGCCTGCAACTTTATTTAGACTTATACTTTATATAGAATACATGAAAGCATATATATGGATATGCCTCATATGTATGTTTAGGAACATCACCTCTCAGCTTCCTTCTTGGTTGAAAAACCAGTTTGTATGCCTGTAGCCACACCTGGAAAGGATCAGCCTCCAGCCAAGGCTCACTCTGACTGTCCTCCTGCAGATCGTCCTCAATGCTTCCTCCCCCTCCCCAGTCTGCGTGTCTCTGTCCAGAAGTGGCCTTGCTGATGCTGCACAGAGGCAGGGTGACATGCTGCTCCTGTGTGAAGCACCTCTTCTGTGCAGCTGGGGCTTTCTGCAGCCTTGCCTTGGGAAGTAATGTCGAGAAGGTTATTCATGACAGCTCTGACAGCCTTTCTCTTGCTTTGTAGGTACTCCTCGTATTTTCCAAGCCACAGTCTGCCTCTATTTTAGAAATATTTAAACTTGTTTTGGATGGTTATTATTTAATCAGACGTTATTCTTTCTCAGTAACCTATCATTATCATCACAGTTTCGTCCGCTAACTTTCCCACAGCACATTTAACTTTGCAGCGTGGTTGACTGTAACATTCCATGATTTAAATATCAGATGAAATTTTGCTGAGTAAACTTCCTGATTTTTGTTTCACAGGCCTTCTTGGCGAGAGTTAAATATGAGTCTCCTCTTCTTCAAATCCTTTTCTGGCGATGGCTTAGATTGTGTTGCTGGCTGTCATAATGATGCTCCAGGCTCTTGTAGTGTAGAAGACTGTTGATATCCCCGACAAAGGTAAATCCCAGCAGCTTATTTAGAATGAATGCAACTTCTAAAGTTAAAGTTTAATTACCAAAGTACTTTAACATTTATCAGGTTAATGAGACAGGATCAGCAAAACCTCATTCAGATGTAGTGGTTTCCTTATTTCCATTTAGATATAGATCTATTTGGGCTTCAACAGCCCTTCACTGTGAGCCTTCATATCCAACTCAGCAAAAGTGCCTGCAGCCTTTTTTTCAGTCCTCTCCTCTCCTCTCCTCTCCTCTCCTCTCCTCTCCTCTCCTCTCCTCTCCTC